>NC_135787.1:132905000-133212500 GCF_051106095.1 Pogona vitticeps
TGTCGTGAGCTAATTGTCAAACTGGTTTAGTAAACAATAAAGTTGCTAGTAATCTTTCAGAATCTTAGTAAAAAAAAAATATGGGGACGCAGTGTTTCTTTACTTCTTTACATCAATATTTTAACTGTTCATTGGTTTTAGCTGTAAGTATTCTCCTCATGTTGCCCACACTGTACACCAGAAATGGGAGAAACATGGGTAGATAGATCAATGTAAAAAAAAATCACCAAATGTAAGTCAAATCCATAAAGAAGGCTGATTTAAAGAGGGTTGGATATGAATCAGTTAAAAACAAATTCAGCAGATATTGTGGACTACGCTAGGAAAACTTCAGAGGCAGTCATGGTTTACTGTCTGAGCTTTCAGAAGCAATAATTAATAGCTAAGTCATTTATCTTATTGTCTTGTGTTTCCCATATTTATCTTTAACCACTAGATGTCTCTCCTCCTATGTTATTAGAGAATTATGCCATTAGAGACTGATGCTTACCCTTTTCTCCTTGGCTATCTACACACCATTTAAAAATTGTTCCTCAATTAGGAAACCTGCAAAACCAGGATAGGAGGATTATTGAAATCCTTGTCTAACGTGAATCCCAAAGAACTATCTTTCTTAACTGCAAGGTTTATGGAGTTTGTGAATCACAGGTACTTCGAAGAAAAGTCCACTGAATTCAGCAGGACCTATTTATGAATCTGTCTGCATAGGGTTTCTGTCTTAGGGTGCGACTACACTGTTGAATTGAATTGGGAGCTGGTTTGAATTTTTAGAAATCAGTTTAATGTCACATGGCTTTGTGTCAGTGTGCATGTCCTCATGGAACAAGTTTTAGTCTAGTTGCAAGCTGTGTGATATACAGTATTGGCACTTTGGTGCTCTGGCTCCTTGTTTGCCCATTTCTTCCTCTGTACCAGGAACTTAATTCTTCATCTCAGCTCTTGTGCCTTTCTTGAGGCAGAGCTTGCCTTCCTTGTTCAGGGAAGCCAGCATGAGCAGCCTACAACACAGCCCACAACTATTCTAACAGTCATTTTGTCTGTCATTTAAGAATTATCATGTCTGGTCTAAATCCCTTTTCAATTTTTTTTAAAAATATATAATTTCTGTAAGTGGCATAGTTCTAGATCAATGCAATGCTAAAATAGAAACATATAGAAAAAAAGAGGAAGAATAATTGTACTTTGAATCCAAAACCTAGAAAACCCCTCAGATCCAAGTCATCTGGAGGGTACTAGTCTGGAGAAGGCAGAATAAGTTTATTATCGCAGATCACATCCATGGTATAGGGAAAAAAACAATAACTGTTCAAATATGATGGCTTTTAATTGCCTATTCAAGACTAAACCTGTTTCAAAATACTCTGCATCACCACAGGGATAGCCTGCAAAAGAATAGTATTCTTAGGAAAATTCATTTCTCCCCTAACTGTTGCGAGGGTTGCAAATAACCTCAGAAGGAATAGGGAAACCTGAGTGGGATGGAGGATGATGCTATAGGCCTTGATAATGAGAAACTCCAGGGGCTTCAGTCCTGCAAAAATCTGCCTCCATGACACCAAATATATAATTTCTGTAAGTGGCATAGTTCTAGATCAATGCAACGCTGAAATAGAAACAGATAGAAAAAAAGAGGTACAAAAAGAGGAAGAGTAATTATGCCCCGAGTTGTTCTTCGTAGTGTGTGGTATGTGTCTGGTTCTCCTTTCAAACCCCCACCCCATATTCTGCCATGCAGAAATGAGTATCCCATACCTGCACCTGATGATAATGTCAAACCTGACTGCAGAGGATCAATGTGCCCAAGTATTCCCAGTCAAAATAAATAAATAAATAAATAAATAAATAAATAAATAAATAAATAAATAAATAAATAAATAAATAAATAAATAAATAAATAAATAAATAATGGAGAGGAAGATGATAAACCGAGAACCTCTGACCATTCATGTGAAGCACCCATATGACAAGGAACAGAGAAAGGAACAGTTACTGTACTGAACCCACAACTCAATCTGGGAATTGTAGTAAAAAACCAACAACTTCCAATTATTTCCCTCTATGCATGGGAGGCTGTATTAAGGGAGAGAGCAGTTTGTTCCACTCTGCCACAGTTCTGTTTGGCACATTTGTTTTCCTTTTCTTTTTCTTTTTTTTTTTTTGGCCATGTGGCCCTCAATCATTTATTTTATTTGAAAATTTCACATTTGACAAGGTACATAATCCATCAGATCTGCCTCTATAAGGTTTTTGATGTTTGCGATTAGTATTTTGTGTTATGTTATGATTCCACTTCTCGCACGTTGGTGCATTGCCTTGAAAGGATAGTATCCCGTATAGCGGACAAAATATTCCCTACATAAATAAACATCAATCAAAGTACTGTACAATGCTGAACTGAAAACATTAGAACAGCATCAGTTAAAGAAATATGGAGAACTCTGCAATATTTTAAGACAGCCTGAAATGTGTCTTTATAGGCCACTCAAAAACTACAAGACAATAACAGGAATGGTTTAGCTGTAAACTATTGCTTCTGACAGCTCACACAGTGAACCATGACAGCTTCTGAAGGCTGTACGTGTACTCTTAGGAAAAGAATCCTCCATATATGGATTGCCTATCAATAAGTCTTTATTCCTTGAGAGCTGGCTAATAAACCGCCCTTTGACATCAAGCTCTGAGGCTGGGAAGGTTTCTGTAGATGAAACTGATATTCAAGCAATCTGTTTTTAAGATGTTTTGGAATTAAAAGGTCACAACTAGAGACATGGTGGCGCTGCGGGCTAAAGCCTCTGTGCTGCAGGGTCAGAAGACCAGCAGTCATAAGATCGAATCCACGCGACGGAGTGAGCGCCCGTCGCTTTGTCCCAGCTCCTCGCCAACCTAGCAGTTCGAAAGCATGCAAATGCAAGTAGATAAATAGGGACCACCTCAGTGGGAAGATAAAACGCCGTTCCCTAGTCACGCTGGCCACGTGGCAACGGAAAACGGTCTTTGGACAAGCTCTGGCTCTATGGCTTGAAAAACGGGGATGAGCACCGCCCCCTAGAGTCGGACATGACTGGACTAAAAATGTCAAGGGGAACCTTTATCTTTACCTTACTAGGACTATAAATTGAGCCTGAAATCAAAGAGGCAATCACTGCTACTGGTATAGTATAGAGGCTATATGCTCCGTTCAATTGGTCCCTGTATGTATTTTTGGAGCAGCATTTTTTACCACTGATTTCTCCAAATTGTCAATTATGGCGGCCCCATGCCATGGAGGCTCATCTCTTAGGGCAGTGGTTCATCTTGGATAAACCAGGCATTCTTAGACTGCACATACTAGAAGCCTTCACCAGGAGCTGTGCTGGCCAGGGTTTTTGGGAGCTGCAGTCTAAGAACACCTGGGTTACCCAAGGTTGGGAACCACTGCCTTAAGGCAACTGGAATGCTGTTCCCATTCTGGCCTGCCTGATTTCCTACCAGAGTCAAGTTCCCCTCCTGCAGTGTGTGTGTGTGTTTCTTGTACCTGTGGCTCTATCCTTCTGTATTATGCCCTCTGCTCCACCAGTGAAGATGTGCTTCAACCACCACTGGATCCATGAAGAGTACATTATGCAAATTTAGTCTCGATGCTTCCAAAGTGTCGCTGCACCAAGGTCTATTTTTTTCTACATAAGGTCATAGTTTGCTGAAAAAAGACACTCCTACTGAAAAAGGCACTTCTACACATTGATGCTTCTTGTAACTTCAGGACTGGCAGAGTCTGGGAGAATCCCCAAACTGTTAGTCTTGTCTTTCAGAAAAAGTGTAACCTGGCTTTGAAGTTACTGCACTTTCGCATCAAGGTCAGCCAAACATGGTTCCTTCTTATTTTCTGGTTTCTATTTCAATTTGTTTACCTTGTGCATCCCAAAACTATCTCATGTGCAAAGTTTCCACAGTAGAACTGTGTGTCATCAGCAAAATAATGACACTGTAGCTCAGACCTCTGGATTACATCTGACTTACATGGAGATAATAAAAAGTGCCACAGGGTGAAGCACATGTCTACATTTCCTCCAGAAAGGAATGGAATTCAACATAACACTGCATGTCCAAGACCAATTCTGGCAGGATGGCCAGAAGTACATAATAATCTAGACATCAATGGCCAGAACTGAATCTTCTTCTAAAATAGGCTGGGACTTGGATTGGCATGAGGTGAAACAATCAGCATGTTATCCAAGATTTGTTATCGGAAGTTGTGGGACCATGATGTTCTGGTAATTAATGTCTAGTACATAAGACACTAGGAGGAAATTGCCCTCAATTTAGGAATCCAAACTAATTACTTAGACAGATTCCATTAAATTCTTTAGAGCTCTACCACTTCCCTAAGGGATTGTCCTTGTCCTAGAAGAGGAATACCACCTTCAGTGTCAATTCTGCCATCTCAGCCCACAATGGTTAGTCAGGACTGGTTATGGTGCAGGAAAGGTCACCTTACTGAAGATTCTAATATTTTTATTATTTAGTCTTCCTCAGCTAATGTGTCAGGCAACTCCCATAATATCCAGTCCTCATGCTGTTCACAAGATTAATGGAAGAGGATGGGAGTTGTAGTCCAGTACATTGAGAATGTGCCAGATTGTAGGGTGTTGTTCTGCACAGAATGCTATTCTGTTCTCCCAGACAAGGCTGCAACCCCTATACTGTATCATTCAGCCAGGTGGAAGACCTACTGAGTTCAATGGGAAGTTGGATGCATATGCATACAAAGCACACTCTTGGTTCCTTTTGTTGTTCCAACAATTGTTTATTATGTGACAAAAAGATAATTACAGTATTTTCTGTAAACAAAAAGTAAATTTCAGGTGGGGAAGAAATGCCGCAGAATTCCAATTACAAATATGTTGTTGTTGTTTAGTCGTTCAGTCGTGTCCGACTCTTTGTGAGCCCATCGACCAGAGCATGCCAGGCCCTCCTGTCTTCCACTGCCTCCCAGAGTTGGGTCAAATTCATGTTGGTTGCTTTGATGACACTGTCCAACCATCTCGTCCTCTGTCGTCCCCTTCTCCTCTTGCCTTCACACTTTCCCAACATCAGGGTATTTTCCAGGGAGTCTTCTCATGAGATGGCCAAAGTATTGGAGCCTCAGCTTCAGGATCTGTCCTTCCAGTGAGCGCTCAGGGTTGATTTCCTTCAAAATGGATAAATCTGATCTCCTTACAGTCCAGGAGACTCTCAAGAGTCTCCTCGAGCACCACAATTCAAAAGCATCAATTCTTTGGTGGTCAGCCTTCTTTATGGTCCAGCTCTCACTTTCATACATCACTATAGAAAAAAGCATAGCTTTGACTATGCGGACTTTTGTTGGCAAGGTGATGTCTCTGCTTTTTAAGATGTTGTTGAGGTTTGTCATCGCTTTCCTCCCAAGAAGTAGGTGTCTTTTAATTTCGTGGTTGCTGTCACCATCTGCAGTGATCATGTAGCCCAGGAAAGTAAAATCTGTCACTGCCTCCATATCTTCCCCTTCTATTTGCCAGGAGATGATGGGACCAGTGGCCATGATCTTAGTGTTTTTTGATGTTGAGCTTCAGACCATTTTTTGCACTCTCCTCTTTTACCCTCATTACAATGTTCTTCAATTCCTCCTCACTTTCTGCCATCAGAGTGGTATCATCTGCATATCGGAAATTACAAATATACAAAGACCAGAATTCAAATTACAAATATTTGATTATCTATTCTTGTTGCAAAGCAATAGGTCCAAAATGGTACCATAAGATTCAAGAATAGTCTGCATTTATTAAACTTAAAGTGGTTCCCAGATACTGGCAGCATTAATTTTGAAGACTACACTCACTTGATGTTTAAGCTGTGGTCTGGATGGAAAATGTTAGACCACCTATGGTAGTTGTATATGCTCAGATTTCTACAGTGTATTTGGGCTTTGTCTCTTTGTTGAATTCCAGTCAATTAGATTGGTTCTCCAAATATTTTAGGCTTCCACTCCCTGCATGGGCAACGGCAAGGAATTATGGGAACAATAGTCTGGATTATGGAATTAGTAGTGAAATATTTAGGAAGTGTGCTGTATCATTAGCTAAATCTAATGTGCAGTATCCTGTTGGGGATTTCCACATGTATGACTCCTGTTGCACAAGTAGTAGTGCTATGTGGCAAAGTGTCTTTGCCTGACTGGTTGCCGACTGTGCAACTGATTATGCAAGCAGGAACACAAGAAACATCTCACCAAGTGGCACAAGCACTTGTACCATGTTAATTCACAGTGGGATACTGGGCAATTTATTTTATCCTTTGCACTGCTACAAGGAAAATCTTGAAGGATATTACTTCTGTTGCATGTTTATGCCCTTGTGGCATTGGGGAGGTTGGGCCCGTTATGTGACTAATTTATACCATCCATTTTATACTGCAGTCAGTTTGAAATTGTAAACTTTAAGGAAGTCTTTGAATCTACTGAGTTAATGTGCTAAATTCTAATTTTTCAGTTGCATTTCTCCCAGGCTATGACCATAATAAATCTCTGAAATAAATTAAAAGCTCAACTAGTGAATTAATTTCACCACAAAGTTTACATGAAAATGATAACCAAATGGAGAAGATGGTGTGGCAAGAGCATTATAAAAATGGTGTGCAATGAAATTTGATACATACAGTACGTACACACAGATAACTCTTCCCATATTCAGTGGGTCATGCTCATGAGTAACTATGCAGTTAAACTCCTCCGCCCCATAATGGGAACACCAAACATCCCATTTCCTATCAAAGCAGACATTTCAAGTCTACTGCTCTCTATCCCACTACAAAGATAGTCATAATTCTTCATTAAAAAGCCGAGACACATCTAAGCCTTTGACCGGTGGCCAATGCAATGTAGCTTGGTGTTTGAAAACGACCGCATGGTTGATGATGAGAAATGTGCCCTGCTGGCGGGCAGACACAGTACTTTTGTTTTGCTTTCTTTTATATATCCTTTCAGTTGTTTTTGTTGGAATCATGGTCTTTATTGTCACACTGAGTCCCGCTGGTGGCAGTGATGCGCCATGAAACCACCGGAGATTGCAACCCTCCACTAACTGTGGATCATTGTTCCAGGGATGTGTCTGTTATAGCGGTGGACTAAAAGGTCATTCAAAGTACTCTTTGTCTCTCCCCCTTCCCTGCCTCTCTGTTGCTGGGAAAGGAACTACTCGTGTACTCAGCGCAAATTTTTTCATCCAGTGCACTGAGAGCTGGATGCATTGCCAAATTGCCAATCCCTGGTTCCTGCCTTGAATCTCTTTGCATTTCCATGCCTTTGGACCATCTGTTGCACTCTAGTGTAGCAGGAGAGTGGCAGTTGCTGCCAGAGCGTGTGGTTAAAAAAAGTTTACAATCTCTGTTTAAAGCATTCTGTGGGCATTTCAAAACAGAAAAAGATATTGTGTTTTTGGGTTTAGCTCAGCTTCCCCACTTTAATTTCTTTAGAGGATTCACTTTGTTTCTGTGATCTTAGGCTTCCATGCAGATGGGTTTGGTTGAGGCTAGGAAGGAGAACATGGATACTTATGATCATTCCTCATCCCCTTCACTGGTTTCCCCCCTGAAATATCTATTAAAACTCAAATTAAACAGAACTCCCACTGTTAAACTCAGATTATGGTGAATGGTCTGTGTAACTAGAACACAGGCTTTGAAAGCAGTGCAATTAGGGGCATGTGTGTGTAGGAAAATCCTTGGTAAGAAACTCATTTTTATAAAAAAATCATACTTTTTTCTTGTAGGTTTTGTTTTAATGCTTTGATAGTTTAAATATTTCCAAAGAAGAGAGCATACATGACTTTAATAGCTTCCTAAATTGGGTTCCTTGTATATTTTAGGCAGACAGTGGATTAAATGATAGTGCTGATCTTGTATGCCTCTCTCTTGCAAGTCTTCCAGATAAAATGAACTCTGGCATGAAAGCCATTCATCACAATCTTTTAATACCACACAGTTCAAAAGAAGTACTTACCCTTGCAGACTACAGTATTGCGTTACAGTCTCTGAAGTAAATGTGTGAAACACTAAGGACATCTAGTGGAGAAAGAGCAACAGGGAAGGCATTTGTGTCTGAAAATACTTCTTTCTTTTCCCCTCGTGGTCTTTCATTGCTTTATACCAAGCTGTTTGGGGCCTTAATGTAAACTGTAATGAAATATAATAATAATAATAATAATAATGATGATGATGATGATGATGATGATGATGATGATGATGATGATAATAATAATAATAATAATAATAATAATAATAATAATAATAATAATAATAATAATAATAATAATAATAATAATAATAATAATAATGTGCCATCAAGTCAATTCTGACCGATGGTGACCTTTTTCTAGGTTTTCCAGCTAGAAAATATTCAGAAGTGGTTTAACATTCCCTTCTTTTGAGGACATCCTGGGGTTGTGCAGCATGCCCAAGATCATACAGGCTGGCTGTGTTGGAGGCACAGTGGGAAATTAAACTCCCTACCTCTGGCTCTGCAGCCACCTGCCTAAACCACTATGCTACCCAGCCAGCTAACTGTAGTGAAATAGAAGCCTGGAGGCTTCAGTTTGGTGAGCAAAAGGATCTTTAACTTGCAGTCCCAACACAAGGCTGGAATAAACATGTGAAATTTGTTGGTCCCCCATCTGACCACTGCTTATATCTGCCCTGGCTTTCCTATACTTCTTTCCCACTATCAGGCAACTGGATCCAGTTCCCTTTTTATTACATATTACTTTTTTTCATGGATTACAGCTCCCGGAATTTCCAAAACCATTGGGCTCTAAAAGGTAACTTTTCCAAGCCCTGCCTCAACACGGTGTTGTTCTAGGACATTGTGAGAAATTACATGAAAACGAAGGGGGGTGGGATAACTACGTAGATCTTGCCACCCATTCCTTGCCGTGCGGCTAGTGTAGTGCAGTGAATCCATCAGGACCACTGGCAAAGGAGGGGGAGGGGCACCAAAGGATATTTTTCACAGGGGCTTCTCAAAGCTCATATCATTACAGGAATAACTTTTGATGAAAAATAACAATTCTACAGCTTATTTTAAAAGAATTTTATAAGTTGGAACATGTGGGACATTAGGACACATGCTTGAGCTGAGTCCTGCAACTATTAAAAAAGGTATTCTGCACATTATTACATTGCTCATTAATTTTCTGTTACTTTTCTGTTATCTTTTAATAAAATCTTAAGATTTATGTTATAAAACTTTAAATTCTGCTCAGAATGCATTTAGAAATGTCTGAAAATGTCCTTAAAAACAGACAAAGTAACTAGTTACTGGTTCCTCACTTCCTCATTCAGTGCATGACTTTGAAATGTAATTTCACGATATCATTGTGATCCTCCCAAAAACTCATTAGAGGCAAAAATACTAATTCCAAACTCTGTTTTGTATAATCTTTAGCACTGTTGTTGTTGTTTAGTCGTTTAGTCATGTCCGACTGTTCGTGACCCCATGGACGAGAGCAGGCCAGGACCTTCTGTCTTCCACTGCCTCCCAGAGTTGGGTCAAATTCATTTTGGTAGCTTCGATGACACTCTCCATCCATCTTGTCCTCTGTCATCCCCTTCTCCTCTTGCCTTCACACTTTCCCAACATCAGGGTCTTTTAAAGGGAATCGTCTCTTCTCATGAGATGGCCAAAGTATTGGAGCTTCACCTTCAAGATCTGTCCTTCCAGTGAGCACTCAGGGTTGATTTCCTTCAAAATGGATAGGTTTGTTCTCTTTGCAGTCCAGGGGACTCTCAAGAGTCTCCTCCAGCACCACAATTCAAAAGCATCAATTCTTCAGTGGTCAGCCTTTATGGTCCAGCTCTCACTTCCATACATCGCTACAGGAAAAACCATAGTGTTGACTATGCAGACTTTGGCGGCAAGGTGATGTCTCCACTTTTTAAGATGCTGTCTAGGTTTGTCATCACTTTCCTCCCAAGAAGCAGACGTCTTTTAATTTCGTGGCTGCTGTCACCATCTGCAGTGATCATGGAGCCCAAGAAAGTAAAATCTGTCACTGCCTCCATATCTTCCCCTTCTATTGCCAGGAGGTGATGGGTCCAGTGACCATGATCTTAGTTTTTTTGATGTTGAGCTTCAGACCATTTTTGGCGCTCTCCTCTTTCACCATCATTAATTCCTCCTCACTTTCTGCCATCAAAATGGTATCATCTGCATATCTGAGGTTGTTGAGATTTCTTCTGGCAATCTTAATTCTGGCTTGGGATTCATCAGTCCAGCCTTTCACATGATGTATTCTGCGTAAAAGGTAAAGAAGCAGGGGGACAATATACAGCCTTGTCGTACTCCTTTCCCAATTTTGAACCAATCAGTTGTTCCATATCCAGTTCTAATTGTTGCTTCCTGTCACACATATAGATTCTCAGGAGATAGATAAGGTGGTCAGGAACTCCCATTTCTTTAAGAACTTGCCATAGTTTGTTGTGGTCCACACAGTCAAAGGCTTTTGTGTAGTCAATTAAGCAGAAGTAGATGTTTTTCTGGAACTCTCTGGCTTTCTCCATAATCCAGCGAATGTTAACAATATGGTCTCTAGTTCCTCTGCTTTAGGAGTTTCTGATCACCAAATGGACTGCGTATGTTAGGTGCTGTTAAGTCAAAACTGACCTATAGAGATTCTAATGGGGCTTCATGGTAAGTGAAATATTAAGGGGTGGTTTTACCAGTTTTACCTCCCATTGAGTTTTCATGGAAGACCAACAATTCAAACCCATGTCTCCGGAGTCTTATTCTATCACTGTATATGCTATACAACATTGGATATCATACTAATAGTACTGAAGTGATTTTCAGAAACAGTTTTGTTGACACAATATCTCATATGCAGAAACATTTATGTTCCCCTTTTGATTTCATTACCACCCTGCCCCATGCCATTTTTGTTGGCTGTCTCCTGTAGGCTATCATTCAAAAACAGCAGCAGCAACAAAATGAAACAAAAACAACATAGCCTGATAAAGAGAAGTCAACTTCTGGGAATATGTGGAATAGCCCAACTCCCCCGTCTTAAAGTCTGACATCTCAGATGTTCTCTTCACCTCCTCAGCTGGCTTAAGCAACATCATTATGAGGCAGACCTCATGGATATTTGGTTCTCTCTCATGGGGACAGGAATATTTTCTGACGCCTTTCTGATTCCTTTAAAGCAGGGGTCTCAAACTCAAATTACCTGGGGGCCGCTGGAGACAGAGTTTGGGTGAGGCTGGGCCGCATCAGATTTTTTAAAATAAAACCTCACAGAATCGCCTTGCCAAAGGAGAAAAGCTCCCATTGGTACCTGAGAAATTAAACAGAACGGGGCGGGGCCCCCACAGTTGCGTGCGTGCATACGCACACAAACACGGAGGTCTGGCAACCTTCCTCTGAGGGCCTACCCTCAGAAAAAGGTGCACTCAGCAGCAGCAGCTACCCCCACCATGACAGGGGAGCAAACTTTGCGAGGCGAGCCCAGGCAGCCTCCAGAGCAGAGGTGGCTGAAGAAGGACGGAGGAAGCACTGCTGGGCGCAGAGGTGGCCACTGGCTGGGCTGGTGCTGGGGGTGCTGAGAGAGAAAGAGAGCCAGAGAGCCGCTTCCCTGGAAGAGGCGACAGCGGCGGCAAATGCTGTTGGCTGCACTGTTGGAGGCGCTCTTCAAGGACGGGCTGGGAGCAAGCTCCACTCTCAGGCATCGCTTGCCTGCTCTCCTCAAGACAGTGCCTCTTGCACCTTCCGTCCGGAACTGGCAGGCTGCAGTTCTGGATGGAGGGTGAAGAGGCGCTGTCTTGGGAGAGAGCAAGGCGAGGCTTTTTTTTTTGACTCTTGACAGCAGAGGATGTGTGGGTGCTTCAGGAGGCAGGCAAGGCGGGGGCCACAAACTATCACCTGGCGGGCCGCAAATGGCCCCCGGGCCGCATGTTCAAGACCTCTGCTTTAAAGAGGGTAGACTGGAGGGACGGGGGGGAGTCACCATTGTTTACAAATCCATCTTAGAGCTTACTAGGCGCTCCTCGGTGGTAAAGCCGAGTCTGGAGGCTCTCCACGTGTTGATTGGGGCCAGGGACAGTATTGGGATCTTGCTGGGTTACCGTGCTTCCCCCGACCCAGCCATTTCCCTACCGGAGCTGGTGGACTTTGTCTCCGCGGCATTGCTGGGTTCCCCGAAGCTGTTGGTTTTGGGGGATTTCAATGTGCATGCGGGGGCAGAGACTTCCGGACCAGCTCTTGAACATGTCCCAACATGTCATCGGCCCCACCCACGTGGGCGGCCACACACTTGACCTGTTTTTTTTCCTCCAGTTGGAGCGAGAGTGGTCCGATGATGACTGACCTCGAGTCGGTCCCTCTGTCATGGTTGGATCACCACCTAATAAAATATAACCTCAACATGCCCCCCCGCAGGGAGCAGGGACCTATTGTTATGGTCCGCCCTCAAAGGCTACTGGATCCTGTTGGATTCCAGGATGCCATGAGAGGTGTTATGGCTGACCTGGCTGGTGCTCCTGTCGAGGCGCTGACCGACAGCTGGTTCGCCGCTGTGGCTAGAGCTGTAGACACGATCGCACCTAAACACCCTCTCCAACGCAGGGTCCTCCTGGCGCCCTGGTTTAACCAGGACCTCCGGGCATTGAAGTGGGTTAGGAGACAGATAGAGCGCAAATGGAGAAAGGACCCGACGGATTATAACTGGATAGCTGTTAAGGTCACCACTAACCTTTACCAGGCTAAGGTAAAGGCTGCCAGTCGAGCTTACTTCACTAACCAGATAAGCGAAGTGTCCAACCAGCAGGCGGAATTATTCTGTATAGTGCGCAACCTATCCGGAATTGGTCTGAGTGATGGGCCTCCCCCTAGTTTTTCACCGGACCAATTTGCAGCATTTTAAAAATCTAAAGTGGAGGCCATCCGCCGGGACCTGTCTCCTTTTTTGAATACAGTGAGTCGAGCAGAGATGTCCAGCGCTCCGTCTTGCCTGGTAAATTTTGACTCCTTTCAGCCTGTCACGCCTGATTCTGTGGCCAGGGCGCTTGATCGCTGTCGTGCCACCACCTCCTCCCTTGACCCTTGCCCAGCCTGGCTAATCAAAGCAGCCAGGCCTACAACAACGGAATGGGCCACTGTAATAGTTAACGAGTCTTTCCTTGAGGGTAGATTTCCATCTGACCTCAAGGAGACACTCATTAGGCCCATTAGGAAGAAAACAAGTTTGGCGGTGGACGAAATTGGCAATTATAGGCCCGTCGCCAATGTTTCTTTCCTAAGCAAGGTGGTTGAGAGGGTGGTGGCCGATCAGCTTCAGGCGCACCTGGACGAAACAGATGCCCTGGATCCATTTCAGTTGGGCTTCAAGCTGCGTCATGGTACAGAAACGGCATTGGATGCCCTGTGCGATGACCTACTGAGGGAGGCCGACAGGGGAAAAGTGTCCCTGCTGGTCCTCCTCGACATCTCAGTGGCCTTTGATACCATTGACCACGGTATCCTCCTGGGGAGGCTCTCCGAGTAGGGAATCGGTGGCCTTGCACTGGCCTGGCTCCATTCCTTCTTGGAGGACCATCCCCAGAGAGTGCAGCTTGGGAAGAGCGTCTCGGCCCCGTGGAGTCTCAATTGCGGGGTTCCACAGGGGTCAGTTATCTCTCCAATGCTGTTCAACATCTATATGAGGCCGCTGGGTGGGGTCATCAGGGGGTGTGGAGCCCGGTGTCATCATTACGCTGATGATACTCAGCTCTACATCTCCTTTCCACCTACCACAGGAGATGCCGTTCTGTCCCTTCAGCACTGCCTGGGGACCGTACTGCAATGGATGCAGGAGAACGAGCTGAGGCTGAACCCGGACAAGATGGAGGTACTGAGGGTGGATGCCCCCACAGTTGGGGGTTTGGGAAACTCCCTCTCTTTCGGGGGGGACACTCCCAGCCAAGGACGGGGTCCGCAGCTTGGGGATCCATCTGGACCCGGTGCTCACTATGGAAACCCAGGTGGCGTCGGTGGTCCGAACCACCTTTTACCATCTTAGGCGGATAGCCCAGCTGCGGCCCTATTTCGATGTGGGGGCGCTCACTACCTTGGTGCATGCGCTCGTAATCTCAAGATTAGACCACTGCAATGCGCTCTACGTGGGGCTGCCTTTGAGGCTGCTGCGGAAACTTCAGGTGGTGCAGAATGCAGTGGCCAGACTTCTTAGTGGTGTGAAAAAATACCAACACATCTCACCCACTCTGGCCGCATTGCATTGGCTGCCCATCTGCTTCCGCATCGACTTCAAAGTGTTGATGCTTATGTATAAAGCCCTAAACGGTTTAGGGCCTCGATACTTGGCGGAACGCCTACTCCCACCAAGATCTACCCGTGTCACTTGCGTGAGTCAGGAAGTGAGGCTGAGGAGCCTAACGCCGAGGGAGGCCCTGAAGGAAAAGACAAGAAATCGGGCCTTCTCGGCGGTGGCTCCTCGCCTCTGGAATAATCTACCTCCTGATATTCGCACAGCTCCGTCGCTGGGTATTTTAAAAAAGCAACTAAAAACATTGATGTTCCGGCAGGCCTTCCCCTCAATCAATTCCTGACCTTCCCTTCCTCTTCTCTCCCTACTTTTTGTCCTACCTTGTTGAAAGTTTTTTTTAATGTAGAACTGTTTTTTATATATATTGCTGTAAGCCGCCTAGAGTGGTCTCAACCGACTAGATAGGCGGGATATAAATAAAATAAATAAAAAAATAAAATAAGAGTTAGCCCTACTAGTCTGTTTCAGCATGCATAATAAAAACAAAACAGAAATTGAAATGAAAATATTGTGGCACCTTCATGACTAACAGATTTATTTCAGTATATGGTTTATGGATTACTGTCTACTCCTTTATATATATGGAGTGCAATATTTAGCCACAGATGTATATATATTGATATATATATGGTTGTGGGTGGCAGGGACCAAATAAAGAGGGAGGGAGGCATAGACGAACTTTCAAAGTGAGGATAATATTATTAACACATGTAATGAACTTTTAAAAGTGTTGTTTATGTAAACATTTTGGTCACATGTACAGTACAATCCTCTTTACACAGTGCAATAGGTCTTTGCATGAATACTGAAGCTTTTGTGGAACTTGCACAAAGAGGTGTCCAGCCCTTCCTTGCACGAGTGTAACTAAAGTTTGTTACAATGAGTGGTGGTGGAATCTCTACCTTTCATGGTGGAATTCTCTCTTTGTTTGGCCACACTTTTAACACACTTTCTGTAAATCTACCTTGAAATGATTATGTGAAGGCAAGATGTCATTACAGTACAGTATATATATATATTACACTGTATATGTATGTGTGTGTTTCTCTGTGTGTGTGTGTGTGTGTGTGTGTGTGTGTATACGCACACACACACACACACACATACATAGATACATACATAGATATACAGTGTATACACACACACACATACACACACTTTGTGTGTGTGTGCATATATATATATAGTGTGTGTATATATGTATGTATGTGTATGTGTGTGTGTATGTGTGTGTGTGCATCGCTTAGCGATCGCTCTGTTTTACGGTGAAATCGCTTAGCGACGCTGTTTTTGCGATTGCAAAAGCAATCGCTTTGTGATGTTTCCTATGGGGAAAATTCACTTTGCGATGGTCGCGGGGAAGCAATCATCGCAAAGCCCCCATTTTTGGCCAGCTGATCGGCCGTTCCAAAATGGCCGCCCGCTGTTTTGCCTCGCTTTAGAGGCACCCTATGGAGGATTTTCACATAAGGTTAGTTTTTAAGCCCATTTAATGCGTTTCTATTGGCTTTTTAAAATCGCTTAGTGATGTTATCACTTAACAGCGATTTTTGCTGCACGGATTAACATCGCTGAGCGAGGCACCACTGTATATATATATAGATAGATAGATAGATAGATAGATAGATAGATAGATAGATAGATATAGATATAGATATAGATATAGATATAGATATAGATATAGATATAAATAGATAGAGAGAGAGAGAGTCAGGAGCACAGTTATTCAATATTTTCAACATTGATTCTGAAAACACACTGCCATCCCCATTATTAAAATTATTATTTCAGCATATCACAATATAACAGCAAGAATAGTAAAGTGGATAGAGTATCAGGCTATGTCATGTCTTGGGAGATGTGAGTTCAATTCCCTTCTCAGCCATGAGCGATGGAAATGGCAAACCACTCCTTGAACATCTCCCAGGCCTTGAGAATCCTATTAGAGTCACCATAAGTCACAAGAGACTTAGAGGCATATAATATAATAAATTATAAATAGCAGAACTTTGAACCTTACTGAAAACTTTACCTTGTTCTGGGGAAATCAACAGTTGGCAGAAAAATGAGAGAAAACAGAATTAAGCAGCTTTTGCTTCCCCTTTGCTTCACTGAACAGTATGTTTTCAGAACACCTTTTTGGTGTATGTGTGTGTGTTTTGCATTGCTTTGCCTTTTTAAAAAAAGGATCAAGGAAAAGATCTGCCTTGCTGTCTTTAATGTGTAGTTTGGTCTCCTAATTTCAGAAGCATAATAAATGAAGTCAAGGCACTATAAAAATATGAGAAATAGAAGAAAGCGTAAAATATACCAAATATAATAGGTTTATGCCCTGAATACAGAATATTCTAGCCATGGGCCATTCCTCTTAGACCTTACTCTTGCCTTGCATGAACTGATAGATCTAAGACACACCCAGGCATAATTTCATACACATTAGACGAAAACACAGAGAATGTTGTCTTTTATGAAAGTTGTCTTGTTTGTTTTTATTAGTAAGGGGGAAGCTCATTCATTTCCTAATTAGTCCAATTTTCCTGAGCTTTATCAGATAGTTCCTCCAGAGGAGGAGGGAAGAGATGGGTCTTTGTGAACCATTTTCCGAGAAAACTTGAGAAAACCAAGCCTTCGGCAACTTGCCCTACATTGCTGTGCTTGCCTGTTTTCCCCATCACTTTTAATGAAGGCAGAATCTAGCCATGTACTTTTTGTAAGAACTAACAAACAGGATGAACAGGAAAATCAAAGAAGAACTTTTCAGTGATGGAGTCATTGACTTCAAGCCAGCTGTTGGCTCCAACCAGAGTCTACCAACTGAATAAATGGAACGTACCGAAATGCTGACCTAGCAAGCTTGCGTTAATTTAATCCATTTGCTCTAGGTGGTATTAAGAATTAGGTTTAGGAATTTAGCTCCAACCTGGTATTGTGAATATTTAAAACATCTATCATTCTCATTACTAGATACAATTTCTCTAATGAGTGGGGGGAGAGGGCAAGAAGAACGGTAGCAGGAAGAGGTGTTTCCGAACAGCAGAGACCATCAAACCTCATAGGCATGAATTGAATTGACAGGCAACTCAGCAGATCAGTGTTCCTGTTTATACTCAGGAACTGAAGGATGAAGGCTACAAACCGGCTTCTATCATCAGTAAGACCTCCTATCTTTTGTCTTTCCCCTTGACAAATGTAAGCTTGCAGTGAAAGGGGAGGATAGACATGGTGGCAGAGAAGGCTACAGAATTCAACATAGGCCTGGGTTTGATTTATTGGTGGACATCTGGGAATGCCAGCCCATACTGGAATGTGTGATTTCCATACTGGAGAGTTACATTTGCAAACTCCTCAGTTTCCAAAGTCACTGTCCCCTCTTTTAAACATGGCAAAGAGCACTATACACAAACACCTTCGGATCAACATACAGTGGGGTCTTGACTTGAGAACTTAATCCGTATTGGAAGGCGGTTCTCAAGTCAAAAAGTCTGTAAGTCAAGTCTCCATTGACCTACAGTGCATTGAAAACCGATTAATCCCGTAACAGGCCATTTTTGTTCCATTTTGGTTTTTTTCTGGTCTGTAAGTCAAATCTCAGTCTGCCATTCAAACCTAAATTTTGTGGCCAGAGAAGACTGTAACTCAAAAAGTCTGTAAGTCAAGCCGTCTGTAAGTCAAGGGTCCACTGTACCTTAAAATCTGCACCTATCTTAAAAGAAACACTCCACCCTTACACTCCACAATCTGCCCACAGTTCAGCTACACCTAGTAACTCCTGAGCAAAACTGAAAGCTTCCCCCAATGAAATGCTATTATGGGATGCCAGCACTGAGGCGTTCAGTGCTTCCTCTGCAAATACACAACATCCCTGTCACTTCAGCATTATTTACTAGTTTCCTGACAATCTTTCAGGGAAAACAGTTTACTGCTATAACACATTTTAATAGAATGCTGTTATTAATGTTAACTCGCAGCCACTGGCCAGCACCCTGTTACCTAAGTGTAGACTGGAAGGCCAGTTGGATAAGTGGATTTTATGGTCTGGGAAGGGCATCAAATTGTGTGACTGATCCTGTAGCCAGTGCATAAATGGGAGCTAGGTCTGACATGTTAAGTGATTGCCTTTCTACTCTGTGTTTAGGCAATAGGATACTGGCCTTTGTTTTGTGTTTTATAAAAAGCAGCAGACAAAGCGTTATAATTTGGGATACGTCTCACTCCAATACTAGAGGACTGGTATGCTTTTCCTAAATATTAAAACTGTCTAAATATTAATACTGCTATTTGTTTTTATAGCAGAAGCTGGGATTCAAAACCATAAATCTCTACTGTTTGTGAAGATGTAACAGATAATACAAAAGGGCAGCAGCTGGGGTGAACGGATCTACTTTTGAGACATGTTCATTTCTAAGACCTTTCCTTCTTTCCAAGCTTTTATTTGTCTATAATATATAGAATATTTCCCATTCGAAAGCTTAGCATAATGAAGTTGTCCAAATGTTGTATTCAAAACCATGGCACGTAACAGCCATGACAAATGGCTGGAAAGTGTGGCTGCTGCTGCTTCTGCTGGGTAGACCGCATGTATTTGCAAAATGGACTGGTAAATATTCCTGAGATACCCAGTGTGGTGTACTGGATAGAGCAATGGATTAGGACTCAGAAGGCCTGGGTTCAGATCCCTGCTCAGTCTGTTCCAGAGTTCTGAATTTCTGGTAAAATTATTTTTGCTATGTAGGAGAAGTACAGCGATTCACAGAAGCGAGCAGCTTCAGGTTCCCCAAGCAGTCCAGTCCCTTCTCATTAACTGGCACTTGCAGTCTCATTAACTCATTCTGAGACATTAGTAGTAGGAAGAATAAAAACATTCCCTTTTCTACCAAGTCCCTACTAGGGATATTGCATAGTACAGTATTCCTTTCCCCTTTGGCTTCCCTTCTGAGTGGAAATGGGGAAGCTCTGGAGAACTGCCCATGACCTGTGGCTGGCTCTCTGTCCATCTTTCTGCTAGTGTGAGTACTGCAGCATATCCAGCACAGTACATGCTGGCAGAAGCTTAGGGCAGTACCTTTGTTTTCCTAATTAGCAAATGTACAGGACATGCATGGATATGTGTTGCACTTTAGAGCAGTGCAGCTGATCCGGACTGCAGCCCTTAATGCAGACTACTCTGTCCAATAGCACAATGTGTTCTGCCCCAAGACAGACCTCTTTGTATGTTCTCTCATCAAGAGAAAGGCGGCCTAGAAATCAACCAACCAACCAACCAAACATTTTTGCATATTTACATGCGTAGTGCATGCTGCTATAACATATTGGCCCAATCCTGTTGTTTAGCATAGTCAGTCACAACGAGACTAGGCCTATTGAATCTATGGGAATGTAATGGGGCAACTGCTCTGCAAGTTCATTGATTCGAATGGGCCTACTCTAACTGTCTTACTTTAGCAAAGTAAATTGCAGTTAGAGTAAGACTTTTTAAATCAATGGAACTTGCAGAGGAAGTGACTCGCTAAATCCCCATTGATTCAAAGGGCCTACTGTAGGTCAGTTTTCTGTGTTAAGGAATAGACTTTTGTTCATTGGATCTTTCTGTATGCATTAAAATAATCCAGAAATATAGGGATGGGAGAAAGCACCCCTTTTCCTCATAGGCATTCATGTATTTACTCTTTCAAGTCCACAAGCAGCAAGAGTCGTCCAGTGTCAAAAATGAATTGCCTCAGTGAGTGTAGTGTAGCTTGTTCTCTTGCAGTATTGCAGAAGATCACAGCCTTTTCTGTCCACTTCCGCTTGCTTCACACTCTCTCTGGAGGGGAAATGGAGGGTAAGCTGCCATGGGTGCTTTGTGAATGGGGCATTCATAAGAAATGAGTGGGAAACAAGCATCTGAATGTGAGGAGACCCAATTTTTCAATGTTCTTTTTTCCTCCAAAAGAGAAGGCAGAGTGGACAAACACCACCATTCCCTGCATGGTTACATGATAGTACATTGAATGCAGTAGGGGCTGCTCCTGAATGCACATGTACGGGGACAGAGTCTAACAACAGCCCTATTTGAGTGTACAGTACTTCATTTACACAGTTAAAATTATGTGAAGGAGAGTGAAGATGTCCTGGTAAACCCCAGTGATGATAGCAGGACAACTGCCTGGTGTTTGCTGACCTTCATAATGAAATTTCCAGACTGTGTAGGGAATCTCCATGAGTAGGAATGCTGACCATGCTGACTGGAGAAGTGTAGGAGCCATAGTCAAAAGGGTAGCTTTCCAAGCTCTGCTCTTTCTTCTCTGGCTGATTGATGCACATGTTGTTCTTAGTCAAGCTTTACTGCTGCAAGAGCAGGAGTGTTAAATGGTACATGAATAATACTATTGAAGGAGGGAGAATTTCATATAATTCATTTTTGAATTAAGAACGAAGCACAAATAAACACAGCATGTAATCACTTTGCTCAGCATCTGTTAAAAATTGATAACATGGGAATGTAATTCGCAGTGTCAACCAATGTAAGCTGACTTTCCAAACCATTTGTGCCAAAGGCCTTGACAGGCCTTGTTCACAATTTGCATAGTATTCAAAGCATGAGATGGGAGAAGGATATGACTTGCATAATGAATCTATCACAAAGAGTGGAGGTAGGCAAAATAAACAAATCAGCCAGATGAATGCTAATTGTCTATCAGTGCAATCTAGAAATGTCCAATATTCAGAACAAACCAGTTATTTCATTGACCACCTATTCTACTTTAAAGTGTTGGCTTTATGGAATTGATACACGTTCCAAAAAGGTAGCTCCAAAATAAATATTATGTTAGTTTAATTGGATTGAAATTTCCTAACACAAATTCTGATATCTCTAATTCCCTGTCTTCCCTTTTTATGGTAATAACCCTCTAATGGCTTAAGCCTATGGAGGCTTTTTTTTAAGGGGGGGCAGACACACTGAAAATTTTTAACTAGCAGCTTTACAGGGGGGCAGAAAGGAGCAAAGAAGATTTAGTGGTGAAAAGAGCAAATAAATAGGTGCTCCAAGATTAAAAAGAGGGTAGAAGTGCGTGCTGAGCTGTTGAAAGACCTCTCTGTGTTTAAAGAAAAAATATTGTTTGGTGCTTTCACCAGTGCATGATCAAAATAAGAGGTACAAATTAGTTCATGGCTGCTGAAGCTACAAAACATCATGCAGAGAGCTGTCTTTGGGAACGTTTTAATGAGGAGAAGAGGTCATCAGACTGTGACATTGCTTTTCAGAATTCTTCAAGAACAACACAGACTTCCTGTTCCAAATGTGGTAAAGAATAAAACAACCTTAGTAGTAATCGTACAACTTTTGAACTGTGTTCCTTGGAAATACAGTACAGTGCTCATTTTGTAGCTTTAGTTAGCTATCTCAAAGGCACTCTGCCATATTTTTCCATGTGCCCTTATTTCAAAAGTACAGTGGAACGGCTTTGGACGAGACTATATTTATAAAATAAAGTTTTATTCAGTTCTCCTCAAAGCGATTCTAATGTTTTCCATTGCTCTGGGTGAGATGGTACACTGTGGCTCTCTTCATTAACATTTACTGTCGGCGCAAAATATATATATCCAGGATTACCACAAACCATTTGAAAGGGAGGCCAAAGTGCCTTTGAAATTAAATTCACCACAGTCTTAGTTTTGCAACATTTCTAAATTATGATTTGCAAATGTGTAAGGAGAGCTAAGGACACCCTGGGTCAAATGCCCTTACCCAAAAGCTGGTCCCAGATAAAATGTACTTATTCAGATAGGAAACACACTGTATATGCTGACCCATATATTATATGGAATAAACAAAGGTACTGTATTATCCAGTCATAGTTGTTTTATACAATCATGCCATACTAATAAACAATGATGATGACAAAGGTAAAGATATATATGGAGCACTTTTGCAAACACAAATTCAGTCGTATGTAATAGTTGCTAGATCAGGGGTTCCCAACCTTGGTTACCCAGATATTCTTGGAGTGAAACTCCCAGAAGTCTTCACCACTAGCAATATCCAAGGGAGGAAGTTAGCGGTGTTGGCCAGGATTTCTGGGAGTTGTAGGCCGAGAACTTCAGGAGACCGAAGGCTGGGTACTATTATGCCAGATAGTAGCTGAATAAATTAAACAAACATTACATATATGTGGTGACTGCCAGAGTAGAAACTAGAATGTTAGTAATCTAACTTAAAGCAACAGTAGGTTGAACATAAAATTGCAAATGTGCATGCTTTCTATATTTTAGGACACACTTATTTTAATGCATGTCTGGTACATTTGCTAATGAACAGTGATATATTATCAAAATCATTCTAGTGCTAGAAGACATCTTTATTACAACTTACTAAACAGGACATATAGCCTTCCTTGGTAGATGCAATTCTGAATAGCTGACTGCAATATCCAAGGGAGGAAGCTAGGGAGCTGTACCTTAAGGAGGAAATTGGGGAGGTCCTGGTGATGTTCAAGGAGTCACAAAATGGAGTCGGGTGGATAGGTCAGTTTGGCACATCTGTGTTGTTCATGTGGAATCCAAAGATTCCAGCATCATAAATGGTTTTTTTTCCTTTCTTTGCAATTTCTCTCTTTCAAGGTGCAACCTTATGGTTTAAGGACAAGGAAGGACAGGTTAGAAGAGGACCTGCCCATCTTGAAAGCCCAGCAAGCCATGTGCTGCTTGAGCAAAAGTTAGGCTCCATATGGAAAGTTGTTTCCTTGTCTCTTCATAGCTTATCATCAGATTTTGATCCTTGGATCATAAAGAAAGCCAAGGCACTGGCACATTGTGCTCGCACCTCCAGCTCTGGGTTGCTGTTCCTGGAGTTTCTGGAAAGAAGAGATCATTGAAGTATATTATATTAATAGTGAGGGGATTTGAGTATGTTAGAGAAGTCAAGAGCAATGCCTTCAGAAGGCTAGATTTCTTTACGAGTCTGGGTGTCCAGTGGAGTAACTCATGACATTGTGGTGAAAGCTGATAAACCAGACTAAGATGTAGCCACTCTCTTCAAGATTAATGGTCACAGCAGCAGAAAAGAATGGATGCTTCCAATGGTGAGGGTGATAAACTCACTGAGGGAAGCTATCAGGCAGTAGCAGTAGTGGAAGGTGACACTAGTGGATGCAATGGCAGTAACTCAAGCTATATCTTGTTAGTATTGTGCAGAAGAAAGCAATGTTGAACAAATTCTGCATATGTCTTAGCTTGAAAACCTGATGAGGAGACAATCCAAAAAGAAACAGGAGATAGCTATGGAAGATAAGAGTCTCAGGTTTCAAGGCACTCAGTCAGCTACTAGGAAAGAAGTAAGAATAAGTACGAATATTGCTGTCATTAATGAAACAACTAGATTAAAGCTGAAAGGAAGTCTAGTAGCCTATGTGCACATAGGTGAAGGGAAAGACACATACAACTGGGACATGGGAAGCAATAAGTATGAATCAAGGCAAATTGGAATTTTTAAAGCAAGAAATGGAATGTTTAAACATACTTGGTGAAAGTGAACTAAAGTGTTGTGGAACAGATATTTTCAGCCACTGCCTTTATACATTTATTAATTTAAAAACAAACAACCAAAAACTGCACAGTCTCACACACATACCCAAAATTGCCAGAATATTTGGAAACATTTTAAACTCTGCATACTTAGGCAAAATGATTCTCAATTAGAATTTGAGGTAAAATTAAATGGAAAATACATGTGAACACTGAGCTTATTTTTGGAAAATGAGATTTTAATGTAATACCACTTTATCACCAGTAAACAGATTACTTTGTTTACACTTAATGTTGGGCTAACTAGTGTCTTTAAAATGTATTAAAAGAAACAGATTACAGTGGTGCATCGACTTACAAACTTCCCTACTTACGTAAATTTGAAGTTACGAAAAGCTCCAGCTACAAAATATTGCTTTGACTTGCGGCCGGAACTTCCAGTTACAGACGGGGGAAGAAAACCACAGGGGAGGCGGTGAAAGTGCAAAATTTGAACTTTTAGTCAACCGTTGGCCAGAGAAGAGGGTGCTTGTCTGCTACCTCACTCGTCCCAGCAGTTAAGTGAGTGGATACTGAAAGAGTCTTCAGGCTGTCTGGTACTGCCTAGTATTGCCTGGTACAGTGGTACCTCGCTAGACGACCCCGCTAAACGACAAATCCGCATAATGATGACATTTTGCAATTGCTATAGCAATTCGCAAAAGTGATTTCAATGGGTAATTTTCGCTGGATGTTGATTTGGTCTGTGCTTCGTGAACCATTTGTTCACAAGACAATTTCTACAACTGATCATCGGTTTCGCAAAATGGCTGCCCTGTGTTTTCCGGACCCATGCTTCGCAGGACAGCCATTTTTACAGCTGATCTGCGCTCGCAAAATGGCTTCCCTATGGGTGATCTTCGCTGGACAACGAGGTATTTTCCCCACTGGGACGCATTAAACGGGTTTCAGTGCATTCCAATGGGGAATCGCATTTAGCATGACAATGATTTCGTTAAACAGCGATTTTCACGGAATGAATTATTGTCGTCATGCGGGGCACCACTGTACTGTACAGTACTGCCTGGTACTGTTTTTGGGCTTTTTTAATTTTTGATTTTTGACTTTTTTTAAAAAACAGAGAAACTGCCTGCTCTGGGTGAGTACACTGTATTTACTGTACTATACAGGGTTTTTTGCAGCTTGATGAGGGGGGTAGGGCTAGGTGGGGGTTATGTTTCTGTGCTCTGATGGCTCCTGGACTTAAAATGTGAAAAGTGGACTGTATTATTAAATTAAAATTAAATGTGAAAAATTAGACTATAATTTTTAAAATGCAAAATTTATTTATTTTTGCATTCTGTGGCTCCTAGGATTTGTGTACTGTGACCTCTCTTTTGTTTTAAAATGTGGCTCCTAGGTCTGACTGTTTTAAAATCATAAAATATTCTGTGAGGGGCTGTGGTGCTTGTTGATGCAGGCAGGCAGGCCTTAAAATGGAGTTTTAAAATGGAATCTTCTGTAGACTCAAGGGTTCCCCCCCCCCATTGTCTTCTCTCTCTCCCTCTATGTTCTCTTTCTGTGATGAGGAGTTCTGTGAGGGGATAATGCTTGCTGGATTCTGTGGCTTCTAGGGTTTGTGTACTGTGACCTCTCTTTAGTTTTAAAATGTGCGTTTTTAAAATGTGGCTCCAAAGTTTGTTTTAAAATCAGAAAATATTCTGTGAGGGGCTGTGGTGTTTGTTGATTCAGGCAGGTTTTAAAATGGAGTTTAAAATGAGCTTTAAAATGGAGTCTTCTCTCTTTTTGTGCTTAACAGCACAAAACTTTGTCTGAGGCGTCTGTGTGCCCCGGTGATGACCCTCTTTCTTTCTTTCTTTCTTTCTTTCTTTCTTTCTTTCTTTCTTTCTTTCTTTCTTTCTTTCTTTCTTTCTTTATTTATTTATTTATTTATTTATTTATTTATTTATTTATTTATTTATTTCCTCTTTTCCCCATTGTTCCTTCCCTCCCTCCTTTCCTGCCGTTTTTTAAACCTAAAAGGTGCTTGGTTTTGTTTAAAAGGTGTTTGGGTTAAAAGGTTTAAAAGGTTTTGTTTAAAAAGTGTTCCCTCCCCCCCCTTTCCTGCCCTCTTTTTGGCCTAAGTTCATTTTAGGTCAAAAGAAGAAAAATTCTCCCCCTAGTGGTAGGTTATGGGTTAACTGGCTTTGCATTCATTCCTGTGGTAAACTAATGCTTCAGCTTAAGAACGGTGCCTCTACATAAGAACCGAAAGAGCCAGAATGGATTAATTGGTTTTTAGTGCATTCCTATGGGAAATGGTGCTTCGACTTAGGAAAATTTCGAGTTGCGGCCACAGTTCCAATACGGATTAATTTCGTAAATTGAGGCACCACTGTAGTTTAAGGAATGAAAATTAATCTTACCAGGAGACTTAAATAAATTTCAGATTAAAGAAGCCCATGATTCATATTTAGGTTCTCATCCCTGGTGTGACAAATACATCAAACTCGTGACATTTTAATAATGTGGAAAGAAATTGTATGTCTGTTTTTTTGATGAGATATAATTTATTTGCCAGTTTAGATTTTAAATATTCATAATCACATATCTTAAAGTCAGCACAGCACAAATTGGTAAATTTAAGTAGCAATCCATACCCAGATATTATCCACCCTACTATATCACAACATATAAATCCTTAGGGCTGAATCTTTCATTTTTGCATTATCAGTACTGTATACAAAACTGTAAAGTGGGTACTGATATTGTTGATTCCTCCACCTGGAAAATGATAGATCAGTCAAGAATATAAATCTATTATGGGGGTGCAATTAAGCCAATAATAAAGTGGCCTAAAAACAAGCTCACACTTAAATAAATCAGATAGTTCATAAGATGTTACAGCACTTTCATTTCTATTGTTACAAAAACATTGTTAATTTTTAAACAAAGAGAAGGCAGAGGTTCTGTGTTGAAAAAAACTACTTGGGCTGATGAGAAGCATACACTGGAAAACATTTAGATAATTTAAGAAAAGCATTAGGAGATACTTTTAAAATGGAAAAATAATTGCCCTTTTTGAGCAGAGATTTTATGTGGTATAAGCAGGATTTTTCAGAATCCTAACTGTCAAAACATCAACAAAGTTGTCTATTTTAATCAGTAACAACTGAGAAGGAGTGAATTTACGTTATTAGGAAAAGGACACCTACCAGATGGAGACACCAAGAAGGGAATGGCACAGGGATTTTTAAAGTGTAAGAGATCTTGCATGTTTCAAAGAAAGAGTCTTTTGACACAAAGAAAACAACACTAAGAATAATCAGACTTAAACAAATTTCCAGGTCCTGATAGATTACAGCATATATTTGTAAATAATTTGTACATATATTAGATACCATGAAAACAGGATTTTTTTTGTACCTCAGAATTTGATATGACCTCTGTCGCCCAAATTTGAAAAGAAAATAAAGAAGCAATGAAACTGTATCACATTACCCAATTTCATTGACAAATCTGTACTATAAATATTCTGTTTAAATTGGGCATAAATTCTTTGTGTTATTGTAGGTAATTATATTAAAAATAAAAGAAAGAGGTTTCACTAAGAAAATAAATTTGTTTCTGTTATGCATGGACCCACATTTTATTTACAGTGCCTGAGTTGTTTATGCTGAAAAATTTACCCTTTTGCTGTTTCTAGATCCTACTAATGCATTTGATTGAGTGGAGTGGCAATTTTAGTCTGGGCACTTGAAGACTTCAGTATGGGGTAAATGTTAATACATGGATAAAAATGATATATAATATAGCAGTAGCTAAAATCATGATGTCAACATTTCAGAAACAAGAAAAGGATGACCCCTTTCATCTTTTTTGTTTATGCTAATTATGTGAACTTCTAGCAAGAGCAAATGAGTGACTGACAACATAAAAGGTGTTAAGACTGACATTATGATGTTGATGATCACCAGACATTTTTTCATCTGGTACCTATCTATGCTTGGCATATAAAATAGACAAGTACAAATAAATGATAACATGTATCAGATCAAAGGCACATTAGGATGATTTAGTTTATAAAGTCTAATGGCTTGGATTTTAAGCATGGAATTGCCTTCTGTTTTACTTTATTAGAAAGTAGCATAGTATTAATATTTTCATAAATATTTTCTCACCCAAGAACTGAAAATATCATGAATTTGACATCTAGCCCCTTATGAACCAATTTTGACAACACAATTGGAATATAAATGATGGTTCAAACTATAAAATCTGTTAGAGGGGAAAATTTATGGGGTGTTTTGGGGAAGATATATAAGAAATTGTCTTGGAATGGTCATGGTAGGAAATATATGCAATAAAAAGGCACATTCCTCCCAGTATCCCATTGAAGGCCTAACTTAAGATATTTTTTGCTTAGATGGTATATAATACAACAAATATTGGCTGAAATCCTGTGGAACAGCCCTATGTGCACAATGATGATTATGTCATTATCTAATTAAAAGCCTCCTTTGGAGATTTCCAGGTGTGCATGACATCAGTGCATGGTGTACAAGTTGAATTCACCCAGAAATTGCCTTTAATCAGCAGCAATTTGCTGCTGGTTATGGCATCATCCCTATTGCAGAGAGCATGTGAAGCTGTGCAACAGAATTTCAGCGAGTGAAAAGGGTAAATTGAAGTAATATATTTGTTTGTTGAAAAGTGGCAAGACAAGCATATATTTGTATCTTTTGCTATGGAATTATCATGACTATAAAGTATTGGATCCAAGTTCCACAATGATTAGTGAAATGTATGAATTAGATTAATGTTTCTACACTATTTTTTAAAAGTTCCATAATGAACATGCTAAGCAAAGAGTCAAAATGTGACAATCTTTTTAAGTGTCAGTGTATTCTTGAAGGCTTTCACGGCCGGGATCCAATGGTTGTTGCAGGTTTTTCAGGCTGTTTGGCCATGTTCTGGAGGGTTTTTTCCCCCTAATGTTTCACCAGTCTCTGTGGCCGGCATATTCAGAGGACAGGAGTTAGAACTCTGTCTGTGTTCTGGTGTAGTGTGTAGGATAATTGAGTATTTGTAGCTGTGCAATCAGCTTTTTGTCCTTTTCAGGAGATTGTGTGATTATGGTGATCAGGGTGTTTTTTGTTATGGGTGTATTGTTGTGATAAGGGGGGAGACGATTTGTCACTGTGATTAATGCATGTTAGCTAGTCTTTTGTGTGCAGTGATCACCGGTCCCTGTGGCTGGGTAGAGTTCATTGACCTTTTTTGCAAGATGCATTTTTCAGTGTTGGGAGCCAGGCTTTGTTGTCCTCTTCAGAGGACAGGAGTCACATACTTCACACACACACACACACACACACACACATACACACACACACACACACACACACACACACACACACACACACACACACACACACACACACACACACACACTACACCAGAACACAGACAGAGTTCTAACTCCTGTCCCCGGAAGATGCCAGCGACAGAGAATGGTGAAATCTTAGGAAGAAAAACCTCCAGAACACGGTCAAACAACCTGAAACACCTACAACAGCCATCTTTTTGAGTGTCCTTTATTATTCTTGGGAAAAAAATCAATAATTCCTATTGCCACAGAATAGCTATGTAAGTAACAAGAAAAGTGGATTAACAAATAGAAGGATTTACAGTGGTGCCCCGCATAGCGACGATAATCCGTTCCGAAAAAAATCATCGCTATACGGATTTGTCGCTATGCGGGACTAAAAACCCCATAGGAACGCATTAAAACACGTTTAATGCTTTCCTATGGAGAAAAACTCACCTTTAAGTAAAAATCATCCATCCGGCCGGCATTTTTGGTGCCTCTAAAACGAGGCAACACAGCGGGCGGCCATTTTGGAACCGCCAATCAGCTGTGCTTCGGTAGTGCATGGTGGCGCTTGGTGACCCTGGCCATGGTCCCACGGTGCCTCAGTCTCCCTGCCCAGGCTGGACCTGCAAGGGGTGGGGAGAGAGAGGTACAGCACTGAAGTCAGCGGGGGTTTGCGAAGCTGGCTTCCCCACGATCTTTGCAAACCCCCACCCATCAGCTGTGCTTCGGGCTGGCTCTCTCTCCCCTCCGAGAGCCAGCCCGAAGCACAGCTGATGGGCAGGGGTTTGCAAAGATCGCGGAGAAGCCAGCTTCGCAAACCCCCACCGATGCGCTCTCTCTCTCTCCCCCCTTGCAGGTCCAGCCTGGGCAGGGAGACTGAGGCACTGCGCCACCACGGCCAGGGTGGTGGCGTGGTGCCTCAGTCTCCCTGCCCAGGCTAGAGTTGCGAGGGGAGAGAGAGAGAGAGAGAGAGAGAGTGAGCGCCAAAGTCGGCGGGGGTTTGCGAAGCTGGCTTCCCCGCGACTCTTTGCAAACCCCTGCCCATCAGCTGTGCTTGGTGCTGGCTCTCTCTCTCCACCCCTCACAACACAGCTGATCGGCGGGGCCTTTGAGATGATCGTGGGGAAGCGCTTCTCCACGATCATCGCAATGCGATGTTTACCCTATTAAAACATTGCTATGCGATTGTAAAAACGATTGCAAAAACTCCATCGCTATGCGGATTCATCGTTAAACGGGGTGCTCGTTAAGCGAGGCACCACTGTATATGGTTAATATAAGAGATGGTCAACTTACAATGGCATTATTTTATGTACGAGAAACATGTATCTGGCCACTGCTAAGACATAGGCACCTGACTCAGAGTGGAATCCAAAAATACATCCAAGTTTCACACCTGAGTTTTCAGAAGGTGGTGGTGTAACCCCATCACAGTTTGAATCCATATTCCTCAGTCTGCCTTTGAACAGACCAGGAGCATCGATGTCTTGCCTGGATTAATTTGTTTACCCTCATCCAATCCAGGAAGGCCCAGAGCCACTGCAACACAATGTCTCCAAGTCCCATCCCAGCCAATGAGTGTAGAAGGATACCATGATTGATGGTATTGAAGGCTCCTGAGAGGTTCTGCAGAATGAACAGGAACACACTCCACCTGTTTAGTTCCTGGTATAGATTTCTCACCAAGGTGATCAAAGCAGTCTTTGTCCCATGTTGTTGTTGTTTAGTCGTTAAGTTGTGTCTGGCTCTTTGTGACCCCATGAACCAGAGCATGCCAGGTCCTCCTGTCTTCCATTGCCTCCCAGATTTGGGTCAAATTCATGTTGGTAGCTTCGATGACACTGTCCAGCCATCTCGTCCTCTGTCGTCCCCTTCTCCTCTTGCCCTCACACTTTGTCCCATAGTCAGACTTAAAGCCAAACCAAAATAGAATTAGAAAATCGATCTCATCCAGATACCTTTGGAGATGAGAAGCCATCACCTGTACCAGACCTTACCCAAAAATGGAATATTGGAGCTTGGCTGATACTTGTCCAATACTGAGGTGCAAAACAAAACAAAAGGAACTGGTACATCCACAGAAGTCCAGATTATAAATGAGAGATGAAGTCTCAGGATGTAGAAAATAGAATCAAGCTCTTTATTCTGTATTTTTTAAAAAATGAGTCGTTAAAAAGCTCTGACTCAACACGTTTGGGCAAAGCCTTCTTCAGGAGCTAAGCATAACACAAAACCACATGTTAGATATTGAATCATTCACATTTTCTTTTGAAAAAAAAATATACACCTGGCTTGGGACTCTCAGCTTTATATAAAGTTGTGTTGTGCTTAGCTCCTGAAGAAGACTTTGGCAAAATGCGTTGAGCCAGAGCTTTTAAACAACTCATTTAAAGAATTACACAATAAAGAGCTTGATTCTATTTTATACAATACTGAGGTGTCTAGAGAGCTTTATATTTATATATATTCTACCCTTGAGACCGTGACACAGTGCACTACTGCAGTATTGCAGTCAAGACTCTGCTCACAGCCTGAGTTTGATCCTGATGGGCTCAGGCCGCCAGCTCAAGGTTTACTCAACCATCCATCCTTCCAAGGCCAGTAAACTGAGTACCCAGCCCTCTGGGCCAGGGGCAGTCTGTAGCCTGCATAATTCAATTGTAGATCACCTTAAGAGTGCTTTAAGCACTATGTGGCAGTTTATAAGCAGCACACTTTTTACACCAATAAGATCTCTATTCTGTCTCAAGTCCCCAGTTTCAAATATTAACAGTTATACCCAGGCAGGACACCTGCTAAGTAGAATGGAATCAGACCACTGCAACTCCCTCTCCTCCCCCCAACCCCGAGAAATTAACTGCCCCAGCTTCATCCAACCAGGCCTGCGTTATACAGGCCAGATCAGCATGCTCACCCAACACTCTGTTCCTATAGTGATCAACTGAGATCCAGTTTGGTTTAGTGGGCAGAAGGTTGGACTAGTATTCTGGAGACCTGGGTTCAAATCCCTGCTCAATCCTGGAAACTCATTGGGGGCTACAGTGGTTAGTCATTCCTTTGAAGATGTTGTAGACATGGAAAACCCTATTAGGGCCACCATCAATTAGAAGCAATCTGATGATACATAACAACAGTGGCTAATCAGAGACTTACGGAACAGAATATGAGTGCAATATCATCCTTCAGAGGAGCAGTCCTTCCACAAGATCTTAGAGCCCCATCACAGTCCTTTATATAATTTTTTTCAGTTACAAGTGTCAGACATTCTGCTAACTTAATTTATAACTGCAAATTCATCAGTCATATATAAAATGGGAAAGTCCTGCCTTAAAAATGGATTGTGGTGACCTCTTAGCCTGTTTAGATTCCTTTTGATTCTCATTTTTCATACAGGATTTGTATCTCCATAGACCCTGCAATATGACACAATTACATGTCTGAGCTCTAGTAACTCCTCCATGAAGTTTTCTCACAAAGCCTAATTAATTGTGAGATTTCTGTTTAAATCTCTAATCCTGTGAGGCTCCTTTGAATACTGTAGTTCTGAGTGACTGTTCTGTCAAATTAAAATCTAGGAGTTTTGGCTAATCTTAGTACAGTGGTGCCTGGCATAACGAGTGCACCGTTTAACGACGAATCCGCATAGCGATCTATTTTTTGAGATCACTAATGCGATCGCATTGCGATGTTTTACTGGGCAAAACATCGCATTGCGATGATCGGTAAGCGTTTTGCTTACCGATCTTCGCATTGCGATGTTTCTAAAACAGCTGATCGGCGGTTCCAAAATGGCTGCCGGGTGCCCAAAATGGCCACCACAACCATTTTTGCATGATTTCCTCGCTTACCCAGGTGGCGAAAATGGCGACGCTATGGAGGATCTTCGCATAACGGTGATTTTTCGCCCTATAGGAACTTCGTTTAATGCGTTTCTATGGGGTTTTCCCGCCCGCATTGCGATGTTTCCGGATAGCGACGATTAATCTGGAACGGATTAACGTCGCTATGCGGGGCACCACTGTATTTTCCTGCTCTTTTGCACTTTTTTCCACCTGGCATCTAGCTTTATTTCTGTATTCTTTTCAAGACCCACTACAGAAAAAAATCTTAGGTAGCCAATTAGATATTATGCAGAGTTTACAGCCGACAGGGTAGCAAAATTAGTTATAAAATGATGTAACTAAAGCACCAAAACGATTATTTTTTAAAAGTTTGTGGAAAGACAAGTTGTGGAAATCTTTATAGCTTTTAAGTATCCAAAGGTGCCTCTACAACTGGGAATAACATACGGACATTTTTGGAATCACCATAAGAAGAAATGTTTTATTCATTCAATCAGAAGTATGTACACACATATATAGAAAGAGAGCAGTTTTATCAGGGATCTGTTATAAATTATATTAAAAACACTTTCCTGCCTGATATATGTTTTACGTGACCTTTGATAAAAAGTGTTAGGGATTTTAATAACTATTCTAATATCAGAACTCAGGGAAATTACCCCCCCCTTTTTTTGTAGTACGACATATTGGCCTGTGGTATGCTGGGAATTGTGTGCAAGAAAGTAACATTTGGGCTTTTGTTACCCAGTCAGACCCTAATCACTACCATTGTGGTGGCATTAATCACCACTTATTTTCTGTTAAAGATCTTCTTCACCATGAAGAAACACATCCTACCCTCTTTCTTCCATGAATGCTCCCCGCCAACAGTTTTAAACTCCCCCCAAAGAAAAGTCACTCCATTAAACTGAAGCCATGTGGTTGGACACACAAAAGCTTATGAAAAATACAAACTAGTTGGTCTTAAAGTTACTACAAGCCTTCTCTTAGTGCTACAAAAGACTGACATGGCTACTGTCTAGATTATTATTTTTATGCTGTGGGTCAAGTAACACATTGTACAATATTGTGAGGTTACAACTGATAAAAATTGCAATGAGTTCACGGATTGTAAGCAAATTTAAGATGGAGCCCCAGTGGCCCCAGGGAACTAACTTCCAGGCAGGAAGCTTACAGTCACAGTCACAATTCCAACTACAGGTAGTCACACTTTAATCATCATGACCCTGTCCTATATTGTTTGGAAACTTTGGGTCATTTGATAGAAATATAAATGTTGGTGCTAGCTACTGATTTTAAAAAATTAGTAAATTCCCTATCCACAGGGAGGGCACTTGAACACAAAGCTTCATCAAAAGGAAGGTGAAAAGAGGACACTGCTTTGATAGATATGTTAATATATATAGATGCAAAGTTTGAAATTAAATTTAGAATTTAAACAAAATTATGACTCTCACTGGAATGGTGGAAGACAGTCAGCAGATGACCTGTCCCCATCCAAGTGATAACAATGGATGGGCAACTTTTAGCACCTTGATCTTTCCCGTTATGATTTTTATCTTCAAATCAGGCTCAGCCTTTCACATGGAGAATGTACCCCTGGATGGTCCCCTGGTATCCCTTCAAACAGAGGCCTATCCTCCATTAAAAAGGACATTTGGCCACCCTACCCATTGTTGTTCCTTCTGGAAAACTGAGGCTAAATCTAAAGTTAAAAATAATCTTTTTTGTCCTGGGTGTATGCTTCAGTCCTTTGAATTACTTACTTGGATATATGTCCTGCTAGGTTTAAATGGTTCTGCCTCTCAGGAAATGTCCATGGGAAACATTTGTATTTATATTTGCACAAATACTGATGCATTTGTACTTATTAGAAAGGAGAGAGTGGAAGAGTTATTTTCTTGGTTTAAAGATCCTAGAATCTCCCACTCCACATGATCAGTGACTATTCTGGACTGCTCTAGGAATCTTTCTTCTTACCACAGTTTCTTCCAAAGCAATGAAACAAAACAGTGGCGAGTGGGGATGGTAATAGAGAAAGGACTATGTTGGGAAGAAGTTAAAGTAAAAAAATATACGGGGGGAGGGTAGTGTTAAGGGCATGATAGTGAATTGGCACCAACTTCAAGAGAAAGATCTCTCTCTCTCTCTCTCTCTCTCTCTCTCTCTCTCTCTCCCCACCCATCCACCCACCCACCCACCTTGAGTCCTTTTGAGTAGAAAGGTGGGGCAAAACTATTTCAAATAAATAGATTAAAAGCATATCTAAAATGAAAGAACACTTTTCAAAATTTTCAGGGGGTAGATGTGTTACTGTCTTTCAGCTAAAACATGAAAGCATCCTGTGGTATCTCAAAGACTTGACACATGTTATTTTACACAACCTTTTGTGGTCTGCAGCTCACTACATCAGATACACAACTGTCTCAGTTTGCAGGTTATTATACAAATGGTTGTTAGTGGATTGAGGGAATTGGGAGCTGAAGTTTTTACTTTGTACTTATGATCCCCTTTACTGTAATAAACAGTAAGTACACCTAGGGCAATTTGGCTTCCTAGACTGTTTCTTGTCTCTGTTCCTAGCTAAAAAGGAGACAAGGTTTGTGTTACACCAGCAAAATGTTTCCAAGTTACTCCTTGTGAATTTTGACCCTTTTCTTGGGTTCAGATGATGCAAGGTCATTATTGTTTCTCCCCCCCCCCCCGGTGTTGTTTTCTCTCCACATCAAATCCAGCCTGCTGGGAGGCTTCTACTATATTCGTTCTGTATTTCATTGCACAGTACAACCGGCAGCCATTGAGTGTTCCATAGTGCGTTAAGGGTTCTCCTCCATAGAGGGTAATGAAGCATAGAAATAAGGGGAAATGGCCCAGATCAGTACGTGGCCAGCAAGGGCATTTTGCTGACACAGTGATGTACCCACACAAAGGCACAAGAAAAGGAAAGGGATATGTCTTGCTCAAGGGGTATAGATGAATGTACCACATCTAATTCACCACACAAAAGTGGAACAGTTAAAAAAAATAGGGTCAGAACATGTGACTATACAGGAAGCAGAAGATGTGAGAAAGAAGGGGGGTATTTATCTTGTGTGACCTAAGTGCTTAAGTGTAAGGTGATTGGGAGAGCTGGTGCTGAGAAGCTGGAAGCTATTTGTACTGAACCTGGGGAGGACATTGAGTAGAAGGTGTTTTCCATTTGAGCATGCTTTCAAGAAGCCCATTTTGTGCAAAAGGTGGAAATAAATAATAGGGAGTGAATGACAAGGGATCGTTTTTAAAAAATGGTTCTCTGCTTTTGGTCATTCAGGTATTTTGCATTGACTGAGGCTTCTGGGAGGTGCTTTAGAGGACTTGATTTAAATAATGTAATATATGGCGGGGAGAAACGGTGGTGTATACACACAGAGGCACATTGTATATATTGTTTAAATACTCTTTTGGATGTGATCATGTAGGTTGATTCATTTCAATAAAATTAGTGAACATTTGCAGATAGTCTTGCTTGGGATAATGCTGAATAGTGTGCCATGCAATGCTACCATGCACCAGTAATTGGTGGATTGTGCAGTGCTGAGGTAATTTTATTTAAATCAACGTAGACCTAAAAGAATTCTTCCAGAGGCCTGAAACCGTTCTAGTCAAATTAAAGAGCTGAATTTGATGGTCTTGCCCCCTAGTGTTTGCAAAGATGATAATTGCTAGTACTACAGTTAATTATTGGCTCCAGAGCTTTTTGGTCAATGGGTGGGAAGTTTAAATCTCAGCAGGTATGGTTGCCTCTTAAATTAAAACAACACTTTTCAGATCAAAAGGCCTGAATTATTATTGGCACTTGGACACCCAAGCTAGGTTTTGTGGGAGGTGATGATGGGGAAAATGTCTACAGACAATTCACAGGTTCCCTATCACATTCATTAACATAATTGGAAACGAGGACTTCATTGAGCAGTTTCCAACCTGTTTCTAATGGAGGCTGAGTATTATTTTCACTTTCAGTGCTCTGCACGCCTGTAAAATGAGTTAATATGTAGAACTGAGAGTCAAGCTGTGAGGGGTTGTACCTCTTTTGGAAAGCAGCACACATTGCAAGCCAAGTAACATGAAAGTAATCTAGAAGTTATTAATATTTCCAGCATCAACTTTAGCAGGCTGGGCAGCTGTCCTTTATTGCTCTGTTTTTTTTCCAGTTTTCATTCAGGGTATCCCTGAGTTCCAAATTTATCCCCCAGCCCCCTGGATTCTGGAAGGGTATTGTGCTCACAACAGCAATATTTGTGCATATTTTTTCTACCACTTTGTTGGTATTGGTGGGGAGGGTGCCAGGTCAATTACAAGGTATGGCTGGTTGCATTTCTTATTAACAGTAGTGACATGATGGTTGTTCGTCATGGGGGCTAGTTATTAGGGAAGAAGTGTGGAAGAGGAAAAGAGGAGGAACAGGGTTTGAATTTTTGGGGGGCAGACAGGGGTTTCTATGGTGAGCCAGCGATTGAGTGCCTGGTCTTTTGAGAAAGTAAGACTATCAGTCATTCGCCAATTCATCTTTGTTGGAGATGACTGGGCATAACGTGGCTCAGAAGATGAAGATATAAAGATGGTCTTGAGTATGGAGGAGGGCAGAGGAGGAGGAGGAGGAGGAGGAAGAGGAGAGAGGGAGAGATGATGGTCTCTTCAGATTTCCTAGATTGTCCTTTACCTGTTCTAACCTCTACTGATCTTCCTTCAACCTAGATTGATAAGATTGCTGATGTCACTTCCTCCCTTTTCACATTTCCTTCTTCATCCTCTCTGGGGGCAAGACAGAAGATTCTGCTTGTCTTTGACCTTGAGAGGTGAGGAGGCAGCCATGCATCTCCTTATCTTAATAATAGTAATCAGGTAGCAATTCTGACATGATGACCCTTTTCAGGGTTTTCCAGGCAGAGAATACACAGAGGTGGTCTACCATTCCTTTCTTCTGGGGGCGTCCTGGGACTGTGCAGCTTGCCCAAGGCCGCACAGGGTGGATCTACTCACAGGAGACACAATGGGGAATCAGACTCCCAATCTCTGGTTCTGCCTAATCAGAATTGTATTATCTGTCCTTTCTCAAACTAGCTTTATTACTTTTTTAGAATAAGAAATATGAATGTGGTTTCTTTCCAAATAGGGAAGTGCGCTGTGCTAATTATTCCGATTCCCAGGGGTTGAATGCACAAGTTAGCCTAGTTTAGCTTGCTGTTCTAACAGTCCCATTGTAAAAAATCACCTCTAATTGTCTTAGGGAAGAGTTGGGCCACTAGGATTATAAGGAGGTCCTCTAAAGCAGTGGTCCCCAACCTTTTCCAAACCACAGACTGGTTGGGGGGTGGGGTCCATGGGGACCAGTTGGGGGGCAGGGCACCCACATGCATGCACATGTGGGTGGAGCATGTGTGTGAGTGGGCGGGGCACCAGAGTGCATGCGGGGTGGATGGGCCGTGCACAGGTGTGGTTGGGGCATATGAGAGTGGGCAGAGCACCAGTGCATGCATGTGCATGCGAGGGGTGAGCGGGGCACCCTTGCACACATGCATGGGTGGGCAGGTCACCCGTGCATTGCACATGGGGGTGCTTGTGTGGATGTGCTTGCATGGAGGTGTACATGGGGGCCCTCCACAGCCTGGTCCTGCCAAGGCCATGGCCCAATACCAGGCCACAGCCCGGGGGTTGGGGACCCTGGCTCTAAAGAGCCCTCAGTTCAGTTCTAAGTCTACCATTACACAAGTAAGCCAAGTGTCTCTAGCAGCTGTTCACCATCCCTTCTGATCACCCACCTGTTCTCTCAGGACAGACCTGATTAGATTATGTGGCTAAGCTTGACTCCTTTAAACTAGACAGTTGCCTCAGGTTCCTTGGATAATGCTAACTGGTGACTAATGTAAACTCAACTGGCCTAGTTTTTCAACAGAGCATATTCTTGGTTTGGGGAAAGGGTGCAAGTGGCCACTTTACTGGCTGAGTATGTTGATACCAAGGACAGCACTATTCAAGGGATTCCTGCTAAACACCATTACCAGCCACAATTTTATCCTGTTTCCGATACGCTTTTGACTTGATGGAATTGCCCTAGATTCTCTAAAAGGTGTTGAAGCCAAATGGTACTGGAAAGTCACATTTTAGGACTTCCAGATGCATAATGGCATCCCTGTGAGGTGGTGGGATAGGGTGGGGCATTTTGTGATAGCTAACGTAGTAAAATATATATGTAGAACAAGCGCTACTCAGTTACTTTTTCTTGCCAGTGTACATGTCATGATTAGGGGGAGCACTCTAGCCCTGTCCTCCATTTCCAGTTCTGGTGAGTCTGAAGAGAGAGCGCGTCCATTTTGAGGAAGGGGCTCACCATGTGATTCGAGACCCTAGGAAATCAGACTCCATCTTATATGAAAAGCCCAGGATAATAGTAGAGCTCTTCCTTTACATATGCTTCCTTCTTCTTGTGGTGAAGCTATCTACTAAATTAAGGCCTGAGTAGGGCTTTCTGGAAGCATTAAATTATGTGGTAATAGAAGGAAAAATAGGAAAAAAGAGAGGAAATAAATGAAATGGAAATGAATAGACAGTTCATAAATGAATAGTTCATAAATGAGAGGCTGGCAAATGAACTGTGTAAATACCCTCTGGAGAAATGTATATTTACCACAATTTCCTTTTTCACCACTCCTCCTTTCAACATACATTATCACCTCTCTTTACCACTGACATGACAACATCCATATACAAAGTATGCTATCTCTCCTCCCTTTACATATATTTCTCATTTTTGTGCATTTGGGAATGATCACTACTGTTTCACATTTGCTAGTCTTGAAGCAGAGACCTCCCTCTGCGATCACTATTAACAAACACTCCCTTCCCCGCTTTGCCAGTTCTTCCTACCCATCTGTTTTTCAAGTTTAACTGTGGGTGCAGCTAACAGATTTTTCCTGATGACACCCACTCTCACCCTCTTGTCTTCATTTAATTAAGCAGTACATTGACAGTGTATGAGTGGAAGCATACTGCTTTGGGCCAGCAGACACAGGGGTAACTGGATGCCAGGCAAGTTCATTCTACTGCAATATTATGAAGATGTTACAACATTTTAAAAGTATTTGTTACATTGCATCCCATTGGGCACCAGTTCTGCTGAAAGATGCACCAATGCTAACCTGAGGTAGGAATGGAAGTGTTTCAGCTGGAAACAAGCTGAGGGAAAGCAAAGGAAAATACCCACTGACTTATGATGGCCGTTTCCTAGTGAAAGCCATTTCTCATTCGGTGCATTCTCTCAGGACAAAACTGACAGATCATTGTAGCTGAAATGACGTTTGTGTGCTAGAAGTGTGATTCTAGTGGGATCTGAGCCCTAGTCAGGCATTCAAAACAGTAAATTTGAAAATGTGAACAGGAAGAGGGAGAAATGCCACATGTCACAGAAGGTTTCCTCTTCGAACAGTTGCTCCCCTGGCAGAGAGATTGACAGGCGGTGGTGCTGGCGTTCTCGCCTTTCTCCCACTTTTAGCTTAACCCATTTCTAAATGCCTGAATGGGGGGCTCCAGTGCCTTGGAATTCAGACTTGTGAACAAAGTGTTTACATTTTTAAAAAATCTGTCACAAAACAGTGTAAGCTAGTTTGCAACCTACAAGAATTGTGAAAAGCTCCTGCTGTGACAATCAGATGCTCACAACAGTAAAGAAATCCCCTGTTCTAATGAGGTGTTCTCTCTAACATATAGTATGACCCTCACACTGAGCATCAGCTCATCCTGGAGGGCTTCTTTACTAATACTTTCTTCATCAACAAGACCTACCCAAACTCTGATGTCTTTGGTCTTGCTCTTTGATTCTGGTGTGTACTTTGCCTTCTGATCTTGATAGCTCTTTGCTCTTGATTCCTACCTTGTTCAGTCCTACCTCCCAGGTTTGCTTTTTTCCCTTTGATCTCAACTCCAGTTGCTGTCTTGCTCCAGATAGCTGTCCAAGGTTCAGCGCTTACTTTCTTCACCAAATGGGGTTCTTTCACTTTGGAGTCTAAAACATCTCATCTCATCTCTCTCTCCCCTCTTTCTCTGACAGCTGTGAAAGATCTGCAATTTTAAGCACTTTTTTTGTGCTCCTGCTTTGCAGAGTGACCTTGATAACTGCAATCTTCCTGCTTATCCTGCCTCATCATTGTCCTTAATGTTGTGCTTCCAATTCATTATTTCGGTCTCTGCATTTGGAAATGTTTTTTTATAATTATAAAAGGGATCAAATTATGTTTCAAGCCATTATGGCTCATCAGAGCAACTGCTCCGCCACAATGGCCTTTTCACGGCAGTGACATGGAGCTCAGACAACTTTATAGACAAAAAGTTTAGTCTTAGAACTTCACTGAATGACAAAATGTTAGAGGGGAGGGAGACCTGGTAGGTCATTCTGTCCATCCCCTGCCAATACAGGATCATGACCTGCCTTATATCTATTCTAGTGCATTACTAAGTCTCTGTTTAAAAGAGCAAAAGTGGTGGGGCTTAACAATATGTTCATAGAGCAAACTATTCTCTAGTTTTTTAAGACTCGCCATCGTGATTTTCTTTCCCTTATAATATTTCTAAATTTAACATTTGAACCCACCATATTATTGCCAGTAGTAACCCTTATTTCTTCCACACTTTCATTCGTATCTGCTTTTTTAATACATGGAGGTGGTGGGCACCTATTCTATTCACTGGCTGATTTTATCTTTTGACTCTTATCTTCATAGCATGTATACCGTCACTTTATTCTGCTTTCATTTTCAGGGGTTTATTTAACATTTTTCTGCCTGATTTCTATGATCACAGATGCATCTTATGTTTGGTTTTGTATTCCAGAACAGGTGCTCCTCTTTATGTGCATTTCAAGTAGGAACAGTGGACATACATGAAACCAATAGAGATGTGCACTGAAGACACGGCTGAATTCAGATTCTGCTTAGGATAATGGGTTCAGATTTCTGCGAGCAGCAGCCCAGCCCAGCCCCGAATCCTCACTCTTATTTTCTATATATGGGGAACAGATGTTGGGCTAGGGCAGTACTGACCACAGATTATGAGAATCAGAGGAAGATGCATCTTTCCATATACCTTTTTCCCACATCTGACTGACAACTTATTTAAAATTGTTTCATCTTCCTGAAACTATAAACACTAAAAAAAAATTATCCTACATATTGCAGAGAAAAGCCATAATTCTCATATGCCTATTGGAGGAGATAGGACTGTGGCTAGAAGGATGTTGATTATGCCAGTCCTCTAAATTAGCCCAGTGTTATACACATTTTTGTAAGGGATATCCTTGACCTGCCTCCTCTGTATGTCAAGGATGAGAAGCCTGTTAGGAAAAAAAAAGGTGGCAACCTTGATTCTTTACCACAAACGTGGTTGAATCAAATGACTATATGAAACTAAATTTGAAACAGCTAATTACTCAAAGCCCTTTCCCTGGATGGGTGAATCTGTCAGTTTTGATTTCTTCCACATTAGATGATAGTTATTTTGTTGTTGTTTAAAAAGTTCAGGTTCTTTCCATTGAACCTATGAGAAACTTTATAAATTCTGTACATTTCTAGTAAAAGAAGACACCAGATGAATCTTTTAACTAATTCGTCTCATTGAATGTGAATTGACACTCTGAGGAAGGCTCATGTAATATCTCTTTGAAGGAGATATTTTCACAGATCTAACTTTCTGACTGTGTGGGCCCCTAAGACGTAAGGTGCCTTAAGTGCCTTGATCTTCTTGTCACTATCAATGCCCCCCGCATTTAATAGAAAATAAAATGTGCTATACCCATAGACCTTCTTATCCATGAGGGCTGTGGGCAATTGGATCACAGAAGAAGCAAACTTTGATGGTTGCTGTATTTTTAAAAAAATTAGTGTGAATTTTAAATTGCTTTCAGTTGTATTCTCATGTTATCATTTGTATGGATGTATTTTAATTTTATAACTCTTAGATCCTATTTCGTGTGTATTGGTGTTAACCTTTTTGTCTGAATTACAGTCTGTGAGGAAAGTGGTGCACAATACAGTAATCTCTTTACTCCCTCCTAGTGAAGAAAAAGGTACCACTGCAACCCCCAGTTTCTAAACTAGTATTAAATGCAGACTTTGATGTTGCAAAGGTTGGACATCCTGGGTACTCTATGTGTAACCCCCTCCAATGTATCAATATCATGTATACCTTATGAGTATGTATCTAGGATAATAAGAAACATGGTATTTGGAGATTCTGAGGGAGGCTTTGGCTTAATTTTACAGCAAAATAATTAGAGGTTACAGTTTATTCCACATTTATCTCAAGGAATCTGTTCCTAAACACATCCTGTTCTGCACAAATCTAATTGTTCTTATTTCAGGAAACTACAAGGTGAAGATCTTGAGACTCTGTTGTAACAAATGATGATGATGATGATGATGATGTAACTTTTTCATCCTCTGTGTACTTGACATGCACATGATCAACATACAGGGCAATCAAATGAAGAAATCCATTGAACCTGCTCTTTCTGGTTGCGTCAGATGAACATGTGTTATTTTAGATGCTTTTGTCAGCTGATGATAAATATAATTGCTTTTTCTTAAAACATGGAGATATTTTCTTGCCTTTGGCTGCCCTAGAGATATTGGGGGAAGGAAAAAAGATATAATTCTTTTCTCCACAAAAATAGCTGCTCTCTGCATCCAGGGTACTATAACTCTCTGCACTGAGATATAATAGTACATAGTGAAGTTCCTGACACTCTTACGGTAATTTTGTGCTTTCTTTTTATGTCCCATTTTATTCCAGTGGCTTTTCCAACACAGAATACTATCATGCCTTGAAAGCTCATCTTGAACTGGCATACACCAGCAACCATTTGCTTTTGGCTGAACCCCATGATAGCTTTCTCTCCCCTACTTATACAATTTATTGCTGTAGGTTTACTGGCATGGATGGGGAAAGATGACCAAAAGTTTTATTTTAAAACATCACCTGCCTCAATAACTTGACTGGCTTTGGGTACTATGGAACAATCTTCCTCAGCCAGCTAACCACTCATATGAGTGTTCTGAACAAAAGATTAGTTGCATGTGTGAAGCAGCACATAAAGCTGGTCATTATGCTTGGGTCTGTTTCTCTTGCACCAAATCCTTCTTAAATCTGGTTATACATATCTTTGGGGATGACAACAGTCTTCTTCAATGAGCGGATATTTCAATTGTCTTTTTTTAAAAATTAACTTTTGTTACATCCAACAAAGCAGAAGAATACAAACTGTAAAGATGGCAGCCATTGAACTAAAAAGCAAGATTTTGCATTAATAAGCAAATACCCCTTTTCCCCAGTTTCCCCCTCTAATATACATAAAATTACAACCCTTACAAAACAGCATTAATAAAGTATTTCTTTAGCTGTTAAAATAAATCCCTACAAAATTGTACTTGTCGGGATGGTGGACTGCAGGTGGTTCGTCTGTTACTAACATAAAAAAAAATAAAAGGTTCCTCGACTATCGACTCTACTTTTATGGGTGAGCTTTTCAAACAATGCCACTTCCCAAATCCTATCTAATAGTTCAATCTTTTGCATTCCTTCAGCCGACTTCCAGTTTTCCTCCAGTTTTTGACTTGCTAATGCTAGCAAAGGTCCGATCAAGTTTTGGTGACTATGAGATTCCTTTTTCCTGATGAACAATTACATTTCAATTCCTATCCCAAGAATTAGCCCTGAGATGTATAAGCAGACTTTAAAAGGATTTGGTACAAGAGAAACAGACACAAGAACGTGTCATGAGGATATTACATTAATGTGGCTTAATAGCCTGGCCTTTGTTGGTTATATGTATCTTGATAAAATATACGGTATATAAATAATAATATAGTGTATATATAACCAACAAAGCCAGGCATTAAGCCACATTAATGTGATATCCTCATAATGCATTCTTGTGTCTGTTTCTCTCTCTATATATATAAAACCCAGCAACAAATGAGCAATACTGTGACAAACCTGTCTGAGAAATTACAGAGAGTAGATTACTAACTTCAGCTGTTGTTAAGTCTCTAACAATAATCTCCATCTGAATAAAGTGTTTTTAAATGTGTCTTGATAAGTATTGACAAACTCTCTCACAGCAGCTGTTTAAAAGCCTTTATTGCCTAACAGACTCATAAAATACATTCTTTGAAGGGTCTTATTATGTATTTGCATAATGGGGAAAAAGGTTATGATCTTCTTGAAAATTGGTAAAATTAAAGACAAGAAAAGCTCTAGTGATATAAAATCAGTACAACTATGACTTGATTGAAGTCTGTGGAAAAAAGCTCCATTAATTTTTAATATTTTGATGTTAGAGCATTATGTTAACCACTTAAAGTTAATGCAGATGTTTGACAGTTCCAAATATTCTATTTTTTCTTAGCCGTTTTATTCCTTCTTCAAATACATTTATTAATGTATTACAGTTCTTCTGCTATTAAAATTCACTGGGGAGGGAGACGATTTTACTCCATTATGATATAGCTTTGCTTTTCAAAAATTATTTTTTATTAATTTGTTTTATTAAACTAAAAATGCAAATAATAACAATAAATAAAAACTATAAATAAAAAATGTAAAGAAACCATGAAACTACAAAAACAATAGAATGATATTTAATGTGTTCCTCTCCACTGGGAACATCTGGAGATATAATCAATTTTCCTTCATTTTCAGAACCCCATTCCCTTCAAAAGCACACAAAGTGATAAATTCTCCCCAGATACCAATTTAAAAAATCTTATGGTTGTTGTTGGTTTTTTTGGCTGTTTGGCCATGTTCTGGAGGATTATTTTCTTAATGTTTTACCAGTCGCTGTGGCTGGCATCTACAGAGGACAAGAGTTAGAGCTCTGAGTTCTGGTATAGTGTGTGGGATAGTTGAGTATTTGTAGCTGTGCAATCAACTTTTTGTCCTTTTCAGAAGAAAGGGTGATTATGGTGATCAGAGTGTTTTTTTGTTATGGGTGTATTGTTGTGATAAGGGTGAGAAGATCTGTCACTGTGATTGATGGGTGCCGTTAGCTAGTCTTTTGTGTGCAGTGATCACCGGTCCTTGTGGCTGGGTAGAGTTCATTGACCTTTTTGCAGGCTGTATTTTTCAGTGCAGGGAGCCAGGCTTTGTTGAGTTTTAAGACTTTTCTTTTAGTCTAAACTCAACAAACCCTGGCTCCCAGTACTGACAAATGCAGCCTGCAAAAACGTCAATGAACTCTACCCAGCCACAAGGACCAGTGTTCACTGCACACAAAAGACTAGCTAACAACACCCATCAATCACAATAACAGATCATCTCCCCCCCCCCCTTATCACAATGCAGTGGACTCTCGACTTACGAAATTAATCCGTATTGGAACTGTGGCTGCAGGTCGAAAATTCCATAGGTCGAGGGTCCATTTCCCATAGGAATGCATTGAAAACCATTTAATCCGTTCCAGCCAAAGGAAAAAAAATCCCGGGCTTCCAGAGCTGCACCCGCTGCCCTCTGCCTTCTGTCCCCACTGTCCTCTGCCTCCCATCGCCGCGGGGACAGGAGGCAGAGGGCACCAGGGATAGGAAACAAGAGGCAAGTGGGTGCACCTTTCTAAGCCCTGAAAGCTGACAGTGGGTGCAGAGCAGCTTTCGGCTTGCAGCTTTGGAAGCCGGAAAGCCAAAAGCCGCTCTGCGCCCGCTGTCAGCTTTCAGCTTTTAGGGCTTAGAAAGCCACTCTGCACCGGCTTTCAGCTTTCAGGGTTTAGAAATCTGCCCCCACTCCCCTCTTGTCTCCTGTCCCCGGTGCCCTCTGCCTCCTGTCCACAGGAGGGCACCGGGGACAGGAGACAAGAGGGCAGTGGGGGTGCTTTGAATTTCCTGCCCTTTCCCCCTCCTTTTATAGGTCGAAGCTCTGGCCACAAGTCGAACTATAATTTTGCAGCCGGAGCTTTTCGTACCTCAGAATTTCTGTATGTAGGGACCTTCATAAGCCGAGGGTCCACTGTACACCCATAACAAAAACACCCTGATCACCATAATCACCCAATCTCCTGAAAAGGACAAAAAGCTGATCCCACAGCCACAAATACTCAACTATCCCACACACTACACCAGAACATAGACCGAGTTCTAACTCCTGTCCTCTGTAGATGCTGGCCACATGATAGATGATCTGCTGATGGAAGTGCAAAGAAAATATTTTCACTGATCCACCTTTCCTCTTTGTTCTGGATGTTTGGGAGACCTTCCAGAACTGTATACAAGGTGGAAGTGGAAAAAAAAGGAGTTATGTGACAGAATAGGAATTTGATCTTGGATTTTCCCCATTCTAGCCTGATACACCAATACTATACTGACTCTGACATGTTGTGGATATTTGGATTATGCATGCTGTCATCATTTTGCATTATAAGTAACTGATGCCTTCTCAAAAATGTACGTCTTTCAAGTGTTCAAGACTGATCACATCCACTTATGTATCAGAAAAAGTGAGTTCATTCATCTCACAGAATTTGGAAATGATACAATTCGGCTACAGATAAAACCAAGTGAACACAATACATACTTATATTTGAGAAAATATGATTGTGCTGCCTCAGATAACTGTTAGGGACAGTTTATTTTAATGTGATGTGGAGGCCGATTGAGAAACTCCTCACGTGGCACATGTCCCACATGGAAGGAGGCTTGAATTACCTTTGACCAAACATCTACATAGAGAATTTGGGATTTTTTTTTCACTTTTACAGCACCTATCTGAGGACCAAACTTTGTTACAGATATACAATAATTAGAGGTGAAATCACATCAGTGTTTCAAAGGTGTGATTTAGGCAGATTTTCTGAGAAATTAGATCTGCAAATGAAGTCCATATTTACCCCAGCAGCAAAGCAAACACCAGCTACAGGGAATGAAAAAAGTTCCAGTTGTGATAATCAGTTGCTTTCGGCAGTTGAAAAATTCTATCTTCTGGGTAGTTCCAGTTCTATAGTATGGCATGGATTTGTAGACTGTAACACTAGTTAGTCTCTTTTTAAAAAAGGAATATATAGGTTTATATCAGGATGCTAAGAATTTCTTGAACTGAGAGTATGTCCAGTGCTGAAACATCAAGAAGAATGAAGAAAGCAATCACAAATCACATAAAATGCAGAAGTATGGAATACTTTAGTCATGTAATGAGGAATGAAAAGAACTGGTTTTTGAAGCTGGTCATTTGACAAAAAGTAAATGAAAAAATAAGTGAAAGGAAAGAGAAGAAAGTGACTTGAAAACCTTGAAGACTACTCTGGATAGAACATTGCAGTTTGGAGCAGCTGTGCCCAAAGTCAGAACAGCCATGATGACCTCTGACCTGTGGGAGAAGGAAGAGGAGGGGGAAGAGGAGAACAATGATCATTTATCTATTATGCATAGTTCAATTCCCAGGCAGAAGCTCTTTAATCGCCTGCATTCAAGCAGGTAGATCAGCCATTAATTAAGAGCATTATTTTCTGCAGAACCTAAACTTTTGTGCATTTAAATGGAGTTAACAGCAAACGGGTTGTTAAAAAGAAACCAAGCCTTCCCTCTATTACGGAACAATGATATTGCAATTCGAGATTGCTAACAGCAAAGAAACGGCTTGAGCAAGCGGCCACTGCATACCGAGTCAGCTTTGCCCTCATTATGCTTTCAAGAGGTTTCCTTACATTTGGAGTCTGCTGTAGGGCTGATAGGCAACAGAGTGGGGAAAATGCAGCCTTTTGATCTCCATTGTGGTAGATTATTTTTATACTTGGCAGTTGTTCCTATGTTGAGTGTTTGTTTCTACTCTAATGAGGAGATCAACTTTCATCCAGCGAGATGTGTGGGTCACTTTGTAGGTGCTCTCACAGACACCAGCACACACACACACTAAAGCGATACACCAGCTGGAAATTTTGACTTTCGGCTGAATTATTTCTGCCCAGCAAATGGTTTTCCTTTTTGACGTATTTTAATGTACCAGCACACTGTGAGGAAGAGTGGGAGAGCAGAAAACAGGCTGTTTTATTAACCCAGCAGTCACCTTTGAGGTTCAGAAATGTCCACTTTTTTCCTTGCCTTTGTACATAATCCCAAGAGACCTGTACCTGTCTTCCCTTGGAATAACAAAGTCCGCCACAAGCCTCCAAACACGATTGTTAACTGAATGCCAACTGTTTCTTCTCATCTTTTATTTTATTTTTAGTGGCCCATTACAAATTGTGTCCTTATAGGTGCATTCTGCTCCCACAACTTTAATTTAGCCTGCTATTAAGGAAGCTTTTCTCTCGCTGAAACAGGCTGGCATTGCAGTAAAACTTAAATTAGTATTTCTGCATTATTTTTCTGTTTTCACAGAGTTGCCCCCCCCCCACAACCAGCCGTGCTAAGGGTGAAACAAGATAAATGTCACATTAAATAGTCTAACAGGACTATAGTTTCAGCAGAGAAGAAATTCTTGAAAACAGCAAGAGAGATGAGACCAGTATGTCCTATTCAAAATCCAACATCCTTTAAAGGAAGTGGGGAATGCTCTTGATATAATAGGCATTCTGTCAGTACAACTATTCATTTAATTCAAAAACCAAAGCCACATCTAAATTTGCTGAGGAAAACATGTAATAGAATTAAAACATTTGAAATGTTTCCCAATTAGATTATAAATTAAAGACATCCAGTTTAAACCGGTAAATGAACTGGATCAGCTCAGAGTGGATTGTTGATCTTGACAACCTTACTTAAAAAAAATAATGCAAGGAAAATAATTTTGTAATTCAGCAAGTCTGAAGTCCATATCCTTGTTTAGAACCCCCATTCTTCTTGGGAACCATGTTCTCACTGATGAAAAGTGTTCATATTTTCCATCCACAGCCTGGCATTTCCAATGCCAGTTTTAGCACAAAAGTGCCTAATGGTTCAGATATATTTCCAGATGGTCTTTAGAGAAGTTCTAGCCATTTTTTTCTTGACCATTCCCCAATTAATAGCAGAAAATAAAATGACGACAGAGGAAAATGAAATAGTAATGCAGATAGGGATAAATGCTATAATGTACATTTGAAGACATAAAACAGTCACATTGCTACCTCTGCACGGCCGTGGCAAAGCAGCTGTGAGAAAGGGGTACTTCCCATCCTCCAGTAGGGAGAGGGCAGGACTGAGGTGATACAAGGTGCTGTGATGGGATTTCTCCCCAATTCTGAGCTAGCTGTGGATATGCTAACTGAGTACAGCACCAACCCAGAGCAGGGAACTCGCCTGGACTGGACTGGAGAGGGGCCCATTTGGTCCACCTGCTCCATTCCTGGGATCAATGTACTACTTTAGACCTCACCTCAGTTCAGGAAATTTTAAATAGTTAATAAAATTGTTGCCAGAATTTGAACTCACCTCTTGTATCCATCCTCTTTATTAACTGGTTGGCGGGGGTGGGGTGGGGGAATAATTGAACCAATGGAAGTGGTAGGTCAGTTTTAGCAGGAGTCTGCTCTTGCAATGGTGTTTACATGTGTGCAAAATCAAAGCATGGGTTGGAAAAAGAGAGAGTTTTTTAGACAACAACTTGCAGAATTCCACCAGTGGCCGTGTTGGTTGGAGGATAGATGCAATTGATGCAATAGAATAAAAACAGTGAATGCTGTCTGGTAGCCATCTAGCTCAGTATGCTGATAGGAAGCATTTTATGCAGTAATGTTGCTCCTATCTGGAGATGGTAGGAATGGAACCTGGGACCTAGTCCCTTCATTCCTACCCATTGGGCACATTGACTAGACTTGACCGAGAACTTCCATCCAACAACAGCTGCAGGGGGCCAAACATTCCCCATCCATGGCTTGACAAGGATGAAATGGCTTCATCCATCTCATGACACGTGTCCTCTCCCCACTCCTTTTCAGCAACTTGAAGCAGGCCAACTTCACTATTGACAGTGGCAACAATGGTGGTGAAGGCAAAAAAAAATACACATGATTTGTTCTGTGTTTAACATAATAATTTCACAACAGTTCATTAAATAAATACAGTACTCTAAGGGAAAAACAACAATGGCATGGCTTTGGGAGTTTGCAGAAAGCTCTTCATTTTTAGCCTGTTTAGTGATAGGAAGGATGACAAGCAGAGAGCCAGGATTATCTGATAATAAGAATACAGTTATCAATATATATTGAGAGTGTAAGTTGACTGCTAATGAGCTTCCTCAACCCTGCTTGCCACGTCCCTCTTTCTTATCTGGCACCCTCGGTGTACCATTTGTTTCACTTTCCTCCACTCTTGCCTGGGGAAATGAAGGATATATATTTTCCCCCCTCCAAAATAGAGTTTGTATTTATTCGTCACCATGTTTCGAGGCCCTGTGGGCATTTGTCTCCTACCTGAGTTAATGTGCTGTAATGATCTCCTCCTGCCATCCATTCCTCTTCCTATCAATCAACGAGAAGAAATGCTGATTGCAAGGAGGACTGCTAATAAGACCTAAGAGAAGGCTGGTTCATATTAGTTCCATGTGCCTGCTTGCTTTGTTTTCAGGCAGTTCTGCCTTTAATTGGGTGCCCTGCACAAAACTCGCTGGAGCATGAAACCGTCAGGTATTGCCAGCCTTTTGCCTTCATAAAGAAACCCAACAGCTTCATCCATGGCCAGGACCCCGTTTGCTTCATCCATATCTCACCTCTGTGACGATTGAAGCCAGTTGCACCCCTTGCAGTGGCGAGCAAGTGGGGCAAATCATATAGCAGGTGTGGGCAACCTGTGATCCTCTGGGTGCTGCTTGATTGCAGTTTGCTTGACTATCGCCACCATAGGCAATGGGAAGGTATGACGGGATCTTCAGGGCCACAGCATCTGAAAGTTGCACATTGGACAACCATAATACACACTTATTCTGGACCAAATCTTACTGAATGTGGTCTTGAAGAAGTGAATAGTGCTTTGGGCATGTTGGAAAATTGGAACCAGTGAGTCAGGACAAAATGATGTCCCATAGAAATTGTGATTAACCTACTGCATAATTCTATGTATACTTTGTCATCGTCTAGTCGTTTAGTCGTGTCTGACTCTTCATGACCCCATGGGCCAGAGCACGCCAGGCCCTCCTATCTTCCACTGCCTCCCGTAGTTGTATACTTACTCAGAAGCAAATCACAATGCATTTAGTAGTGCTTACTTCCAGGAAAGTGTGTTTGGTCTGGATCTGACCTGAGAACTTCTGATAAGACACTATGCTTAGCATTGCCTTGAGCAGGATTATGCACCACCCATACTCAAGAATAAACTCTATAAAATGTTACCTATAGTGGAGGACAGGAAGAAAGTAAGAAATGATTGAGATAAAGGAAATGTGTATGGAATTTGTTGAAACAAGTGGGCCTGCAACAAACTGTTGTGTAGAGTGCTCCTTTTCATGTTCTAGTCAAGTGGTTCCCAACCTTGAGTAACGTGGGTGTTCTCGGATTGCAACTCCCAAAAGCCCTCACCACTGGCTATACTGGCTGGTGTTTCTGGGAATTGCAGTCCAAGAACACTAAGATTACCCAAGGTTGGGAACTACAGTACTGTTCTAATCCATTCCACCTACAGTGGTGCCCCGCATAGCGAGGTTAATCCGTTCCGGATTAACCTTCGCTATGGGGAAACATCGTTAAGTGGAACGGGGGAAACCCAAGTTTAATGCGTTCCCAATGGGGCCAAAACTCACCATTCTCTGATGTTTCCCCATGTTCCAGTGGCCATTTTGGGTGTCCCGGCGGCCATTTTGCGTGTCCCGGTGGCCATTTTGGGTGTCCCGGTGGCCATTTTGCGTGTCCCGGCAGCCATTTTGGGTGTTCCGGCGGCCATTTTGGGTGTCCGGCGGCCATTTTAGAACCGCCAAACAGCTGCTCCCCCATCGCAATGCGAGCATGCCCTCGCATTAGCGATGGGGAAATCCGCATCACAATGCGGATTCATCGTTAAACGGTGCGCTCGTTATGCGAGGCACCACTGTATTCTCCTGAATGATATTCCATTCAATTCTTGCTCCTCCTAAGTTTTCTGTCCCTCTCTTGATTTAGCTTTCAGTGGCAATTGAGCATGTTCAGTCCCCCATGGGCTGGTTTGAGTCCCCCTTCCAATGGGATATTTCACTCTAAATGTGTGCATGAATTGTACTGTTTTTGCAACATTTGCTCATATGGCTGTCATGACATGAAAGCATTACTCAAAAGTCAGACTTTTAAATCAGCAGCTGGAATTGGATGGGCTGGGGACCATATGCAGCTCCAAGGAAATTTTTGTGGCCTCGTTGCACCCCCAATATTTTTTTGCAAAACAAAATTCCAGAAGCCTACTAAAGGTGCCTGTCTCCTCTACAACAGAAGCATCGATGCTTTGTGGGGCATGAGCAGTCATTTTTTTCGGGGGGGGGGAAGGAGCTGTGATGGGGATAGATGGCTTATAGGAGGCTGAAAGGAGCAAGTACAGGGTGGTTCTGGCTCTCCAGAGTTGCAGAGGAAGCTGTTTCAGCCCCTAGCCTCGTGAAGTCACTCCTTTCTGCTTTTGTGCTATACTGGATCCTGGTTGTAGCTGGCTGTATAGCTCAGGAGCTTAGGTGTATGTCTATGGAACCAGAGGTTGGGAGGTTGATTCCCCATTGTGCCTCCTAGGAAGAGCCAGCCTGTGTAGCCATGAACAAACTGTGTTCCAGAAGAAGAGAATGGTAAACCACTCCTGTGTATTCTCTACATATTCTCTCATTCTCTGGAAAAGGTTGCCATAAATTGGAATTGACTTGACAACACACAATGCAACTCTTTCTGGTGCTTATTTCAAATGTGGTGATATAGTCTTGTATTTGGGAGTGGGGGCTAGAAAACTAGACTGAAGGAATCATGGTCTGTCAGAAAAGAAACTTCTTCTGCACAACTTTTCAAGCCTCAAAACTCAGGAGTCCAGTCCTGTTTGGCATCTGCTCACCTTCATTTTTGCATATTAGCAAGCACTGTCTTTGCTGTTCAGCAAATTTGGCTTCCCATAACTGTACTTCCAATATTCAGGATTCTTGATAAAAGGAAACAATCTAGAACATCTGCACAGTTATGTAGACCTTTTAGGAGACATTTTATGATACATGAAAAAGCCATCTGTCCCATTGCCATACACTTTAACTGAGAGTCTGACTACACTGGCAAATAATACAGGCATTGATCTATACATGATGTACAAGCCAATGAGAATGGACACCATCTGAATTTTTTTCATCCATCGCTGGGGTTTATTCTTCTTCTCCTTCTCCTACTCCTTCTTCTTCCTGAAAATGCATTCACATCCGATCAGACAGGGTGATCACTTCTGCCGAGACACATGAAGTTTGATCCTTAGGTGGAGAGTTTTCTGGTTCTACTTCAAGCCGTTCTATTCAGCTATAACAGCAGATGGAAAACTGCCATTTGAATCCTCTGCTCACCACACCTGGTGCCTGGGTCTGCTTGTTTTCCTCTTACTTTCTGTTCTATGTAGAAGGCCAAAGGGGAAAAAAAGTAAGGAGTCAACAGAGAGTGAGGAGGAAATTCCTAATCAGAAGTTCTTTGCAGCTTGTTAAGGAAGGTCTGATGTAGTTTTGCCTCCAGCAGATCTGGACAGCTACAGCTGAATTACCGTAACAAGCTTCAAACAAGGCTTGAAGCATACCCTGTGGATGCTTAAAGCAAATTCACCTGAGAAGCTGACTTCCTGAGTGCAACTTCACGGCTAATTCATTCATATTTTTCTCCTCTGTGAAGTTGCACTTTTGATGGTGGAGATACCTGGAGGAAACTCTCTGTGCATTTTCTCAACACTTGGATGTGTGAGCAGGTTTCCTTCACATACCATGGTTCTATGTCACACAGAGCATTGGCCTTTAGAACTTTTTTTGGAAATAGACAAGAAGCTGGTATTTAAAGAGTGGAAAAGATAGAAAGTTTTTGTGGACAGAGTAGTAACCAAAGGCCAGATAGCTCAGTGAGTTAGGTATCTGGTTGCCGAAACAGAGGGTGGGAGTATGTTTCACCACTATGCCTCCTGGGATAAGAACCAACCTTTGTAGCCCTGGGTCACATTTGTAGTATATTCTAGAACAGGTTTCTGTGTATATGGGAATACTATTGTACCTAGAAAATTCCGGAAAGAGTTCCCAAATTGACTTGATGGCATGTAATCACCCCTCCCTCAGAATTAAAAGCATTTGCAGATCTCAGAAATAACACCATCAAAGCTACAAAAAACCAGCAGTATTAGGAACAACTTACATACTGTGCTGATATTTAACATATACTGAAGTTCTTGTTTAAAACATGTATCTGTTATATAATACCAGTCAAAGTTTTATAATTTGGATTGAGTGTCTGGTATTTAATACTACTACTACTACTACTACCACTACCACTACCACTACCACTACTACTACTACTACTACTACTACTACTACTACTACTACTACTACTACTACTACTACTACTACTACTACTACTACTAATACTAATACTAATACTAATACTAATACTAATACTAATACTAATACTAATAATAATAATAATAATAATAATAATAATAATAATAATAATAATAATAATAATAATAATAATAATAATAGCAAAGATCCTCTGTATTGTGAAACAGAATTTAATGTCCAGCTTGTTTTAGGGCATGTTCAGCTACTGCCAATTTTTCCAGTTGTTTTAGTCTGTAGTGTCTCTCATGTTCTTTGATTCTGGTGTGGATGCTTCATTTTGTGGGGAAATCGGCAGTACCTGAACATGCCCTAAAACAAGCTGGACATGAAATTCTATTTCAAAATACTGAAATACTGGACAACACCAGCAATCATTACATTAGACTGCACAGAGAAGCCATTGAAATCCACAAACTCCAGCAGAACATCAACAGAAAAGAAGAAATGTCTTCCAGCACTGAAAAATACAGCCTGCAAAAGGTCGACGAACTCTACCCAGCCACAATGACCGGTGATCACTACACACAAAAGACCAGCTAATAACACCCATCAATCACAGTGACAGATAATATCTCCTCCTTATCACAACAATATACCCATAACAAAAACACACTGATCACCATAATCACCCATCTCCTGAAAAGGACAAAAGCTGATCCCACAGATATAAATACTCATCTCCCAAGCAAACTGTACCAGAGCACAGAGTGCTACTCCTGTCCTCTGAAGATGCTGCCCACAGAGACTGGCGAAACATTAGGAAGAACACTCTTCAGAACATGGCCAAAGAGCCCGAAAAACCCACAGCAACCATCCTTTGTATTATTAATAGCAAATATCCTTTTTAACAAAGCCTACCCTCAGTCCATTCACACACACCCATTTGAATTTGCAGCCATTTTTTCCTCTCACTCTGGCAGATCAGATTATAGAGGACTCAGTGCAATTTTCCACATTGCTGCATTTCCAGGATAGAAAAAGCTTCATGTGTTAAAGTTCTGATTGGTGTGCAGTACAGGCACCATGCCAGGAGGAGAAGATGGTAACCCTAATCTAGTACTATAGACAAATCTTGTTTTGTTGCCAGCTCTGTTTCCCCTTATGGACATATTAAGCAGTTAAGAGCCAAATTACAGGTAGAAGTCCAACAGGCCCAATATTTCCCTTTACCATACTTGTTGCAGAATGCTTAGTCAAGTGAATTTCTGAGTGACACATGGCCTATAAAGATACAGGGGCCCAACCAGAAAGGAAGTGAAAAGAGAAGAAAAAAGCTGTGAATCCTCTTATTGAAAGGACAAAAGAATGTCACTCTTTGACTAACAATTTCATTGTGAGAACTGTAATGGAGATGTGTCAACCAGACTTACATGCAAGCTATAGGCAAATTCTGAAAGACAGTCAAGTGGAAATAGCCCAGGAAGAAGATATCTCCTTGTGAAGTGGCAGGGCTGTAACTTTGTGGCAAAGGCTGTGATAATTGAATTTTGAAAAGAGCTGACATCTGAAATGAACAGCATTAGTAATTATGTGACATCCTGAAGGATGATATTAATGATTCTTATGCAAGTGTTTGTTAAACCTGTAATTCAGATTTAATGACTATCCAAAAGCCTTTATTATAAGGGAAAGAAACTCTCACTTTGCTCATGAGTTTAATCTCCTTTGAAGCACAATTTCTCTCTCTGGAAAGCTGGAGATGTTCAGCGTCAATTAGCATCTGCCAAAGTGAGTGGCTGAGCTCCCTTTGCCCATTTATTAAGGCAAAACACATAATGGTTGCCTCAAAGATACAGTTTTATTGTTATTTGACCCTTTGGGATATTACAGTTGTCCTTGAAATGTTTTGTATAGGGTATATATATATTCTCTATGTGCATTTGGAGGAATAATCTGCTGATTATTACAGTCCCGTGAATAATTATTTTTTATTATTTAAATCTGTGACAGAATTCTGTATGCTTATGCAGAGGGTGGCACAGGCAAATGATTTTACAAGATGGATGCAGGCATAATAGGGAAAAAGCAATCATACAGACAGTGGTTGGTCCCCCTCTTCTGACTTCAAACCAAGTCTGATTTGCAAAAAAGCATTAAAATGAGCCTGTGCCAAGGGCAGATCCTCTGGAATGCTTAAAATTCCACCTTTTTCCTTCCCCACCATTAATCTATTTTACTTCTCTCTCTTGCCCACTTTTTATAAATTTGTCCATGTGTGTGTATGTGATCTCTCTCTCTCACTCACTCTCTCTCTCTCTCTCTCTCTCTCTCACACACACACACACACACACACACACACAGAGAGAGAGAGAGAGAGAGAGAGAGAGAGAGAGTTATCTACATGTTGTTCTGTGAACTTCAGCTCAGAGTAGTGTTCTGCACACAACCTGGTTTATGCACCAGGTTGGCACGTAATAGCTTCCATGTTTTCTGAATCTGCAGAATAACCTATTCTGTCATACTGATCAGATCAAGTTTATTGTATTAGCTAAAAGCCATCACAATTATTGAATACAGAAATAGTCAGATAAAAACATGATAAAAGCCGTCGCAATTGTTTAAAATACAAAAATGGTCATACTGATTAAATATTGTGTTAAGAATACAGGGTTCAGTAGAACACCAGCCATTTAGAGGGGTGCAAACATGCATTTACATCTTAGTCTTGCCACGCCTGTAAATACTTCCCTGCCTTCACCTACATTAATCCCACATGCCATTTTTTTTTCTAATTAGACATAAAATGCAGGAGTTTGAAAGGCCCAGAAGTGAGGCAAGCAGCCAAATTAGCTTTGCTTTAGCTAGGAAGGTGTTCTTCTCAGGTCAGGGAACAGATAACAAACGAAGCAGTGTTCAGAGGCATGCACCGGGCTGCTTGTGTAAGAGCTGGCTTTTGGATTAATACAGGAATGCAGTTTTTAAGAACTGCAAGTCCTTTAAGCTTTGTAAAGAATGACAATAATTCCTCCATGTCTATTGTGTTCCTGTTTGGATCTGTGGACTACAAAAACAACAGCAATCAAGCTGCATGCCCCAATATTTTGCAGCTGTCTGATGCAGGGCTGCAATGCCCATGAATGATTTATCCTCTGCAACTGGAATGAGATCAGTACAGCGTGCATTTCCAGTGCCTAAAACACACTGGACCAGCATGGCAACATATTCCTGCAGTACGCATTTGGGCAGAGAACTGGGATGTAGATCTCATTTGTTAATCCAGTGGCTGAAATCCTATTGGCGTTTGTGTACAGTCTGCACAAGTTGCTGCAGCTAATTGTGGCTAACAGGTGAAGTGCTGGAGCACATCCCAGCTGTGCAGCTGGGTGTGTGTGACCAGACGCACAAGTGAGATGCATTCTGGTACCTTGTCAATTAGCCATGGCATGTTACACAAGTCATACATGAATACCAATACAATGTGAGCCAAATGTCAGTGGAGGACATTGAGCAAAGATACCCCTCAAGTTTCTTTTGTCTCTCTTCTGAGAATTTGGAAATTTTTGAGTATCCAAAGGCATTGGAGTACTACTTCCACTATCTCTTACCATTAGCCCCGAGATAGGTGAGAGTGACAAGCCAGAAGAGCAGGACAGCCTTAGGCTCCACTCTCCTGATCTGGCTTGACTTTTTCTGTGACATACTGACATTGTGCTGTGTAATTTTGCCTCAGCAGGGGCTGTTGGCTTTGGAGACAAGTGTGCTGCCATAAAAAGCTGCCTTACACTGAATCAGATTGTTGGTCCAATCTAAGTCTGACAGACGGTCTCTAGGATTGCCCCCTCCCTATGCAAAGGGACACACAATGGAAAGGCATTTTGTCACACCAGTCATGTTAGATGTTATTGAAAAAGAAGAAGAAGCTTGTTATAACACCCAGTTCCACCTAAAGGGTCTGCTAGAAAATGGAGAAAAATGGAAAAAGTATGGTGTGGGCACAGGATAAACCACTTGAGGAAAAAGCTGGATGTTTTCTAAGGTAGACAGAAAAGCAAGTTGGGTGTTCTCAAAAATGACACAGTAGTTACATAAATCAGATTATATCCTTCTGATTCTTCTGAGTATTAGCCTATAGTGCAGTAATCTCAACAAACATGTTCTCACATCCATTAAGGTAATGTAACTACAGATACGGGGTGCAGGAGTGAACCAGCAGACTGGTGGGGCAGTTATTTAACCCCTCCTACACTTACTGCACCATTTTTGTAAGAGCTCCTTACCATTAATACTGATCACTTTCCAACAGCTAGAGGAAAACTGCATATCCAAAAGAGCAGAAGTGGTGCTCCCCCTATTATAAAATATATGTGATTCTCAAGAAAGGGAGTTGTGAATGCAGTCTGTGGCTAGGAGCTACTACTGAAATGCAAGTTAAAGCCGTGTATCTTATGTTTGAAGCTGGCTTGATAGTTCAGACAGCTGGCTCTGCTTACTCATGAGGTAGAATACACAACTAATTAGCTTTCTCGCCTTTATCTACCTTTTGTATTTTCAGAGTAGTAAACGAAAAGCTTTCCCAAGTTTGCAATCTTAACAAAGCGACAGAAGGCATGAGCTTGTGGCAATAATTACATTCCCTATCTCAACCTCTTGTCAAATATCAGTGTGTTACTAGAAACCAAGCATTGATACCAATTAATCTTAGACCTTTGTTTTCTAGACCTCTGTAAGGAATCCTGGCTGTTCAGTAGCAATAGCATTAAAAAACAAAACAAAACACACAAAACCCCCAAAGTATCCAGATTATCTACAGTATGCTTTCAAACATTTTGGCAGAACCAGGCACACTTATAGGCCAAGAGCATGTGTCAAGCTATCTGTTTTGAGAAATGTCCCTTCCTGAAAAATAAACATTCCAGCTTTTCACCATGGACATCCAAATTATATTGATTCCATACAAAGTGAGTTCAGTCTGAATCTGAAATTTGTCTGTCTTTTCAATCTTTTTCTGGAAATATCTGGCATAGTTTCAACCCTTCCAGACATGGTTTGTAGGAGACTAAAATTTGCTTTTAAAATCTCTTCCATTTTGAATCAATTGTAAATAGAAAACTATGAGCAATAACATGTAGGGCTGTTGAAATGTAACTTCACAAAACTAACCCAAAAGATACTCCAGCAATCGAACAGATGTGATATATGAGAACAATCTTGAATAACAAACTGAGATCAAAAGTATTGTGGCACCTTTGAGACCAGCAAGCAATTTATTTCATTTTGTGAACTTTCATATATAGTGGTGCCCCGCATGACGACGATAATCCGTCCCAGGAAAATCGCTGTTTAGCAAAATCGTCATCATGCGAAAACCCTTTCCCCATTGGAATGCACTGAAACTCGGTTTAATGCGTTCCAATGGGGAAAATACTTTGTTGTCCAGCGAAGATCGCCCATAGGGAAGCCATTTTGTGAGTGCCGATCAGCTGTAAAAATGGCTGCCCTGCAAAGCATGGGTCCGGAAAACACAGGGCAGCCATTTTCCGGAGCTGGAAAAATCATTGTCTTGCAAACAAATGGTTCGCGAAGCACGGACCTAATCGACGTCCAGCGAAAATCCCCCATAGGAATGACTGTTTAGCGAATTGCTATAGCGATCGCAAAAAGTCATCGTTATGCAGATTCGTCATTTAGTGGGCTCGTCGTTTAGCGAGGTACCACTGTATTACAATCCAGTACTTTAGACATGTCACCCTCAAAATATTGGAAATGGGTTGTAATCCATACAAACTCAGACTGAAATACATTTGTCAGTTTTAGAGTTGCTACTCAATATTTTCTCTTCATGGGGTTTTCTTGGCAAAGATACTGGAGGAGCTTGCCAGTTTCTGCTCCAGGTGGATCGCGTTTAGTCAGAACTCTCCACTATGACCTGTCCATCTTGGGTGTCCCTGCACGGCATAGCCCATAGCTTCTCTGAATTATTCAGGTCTCTTCGCCACGACAAGGCAGCAATCTATGAAGAGGCTGGCCTGGTCCATGGGGTCACGAAGAGTCGGACACGACTTAACAACTAAACAAAAACAACTGAATATTTTTGTTTTGGTTTCCTTTATATAGCTAACCCTCTGAAATCCTGAATAAACTTTTTGACACTGAAAGCCACAATAAGAATAATCATCATGAAATGAAGAATGTTTTAGAGAGAAAGAGAAGCATTAAAAATAACCACTCTGTCAGGGGTGCTCCCCAGTGAAGCTTATGTAGTACAATGGCCCTCTCTCATTACCAGGATTTTACAGACAGTCCAGATGATGATGGCTTTCATTTGTAACCCTTCCATGTTTTTCACTTCTTCCATTTCTTTCTTACACCTTCTCCAATCTTTTAAAAATGAAAAAATATAATTGTCCCACAATTACCTTTGATTGGTAAGTGTAGGAGTCTTTCATCTGGAAGTATCCAGAATTTTCCAGAGAATCTGATCCACACAACCATGCCAAAATGTACATTCTGACACCGGTAGTTTAGATTCTAATACAACTACTGGATATTTTAGTGGTTTAGGCATCCGGCTACAAGGTCTGAGGTTGAGAGTTTGATTCCCTACTGTGCCTCTTTGTCAGTGGCTGGATCCCATAGGGTCCCTTCCAGCTTTGCAGTTCTAAGATTATTACTATAGATATTATTATAACTGTCCTGTTTATCCTCCTGTTCCTCCATGTTCAAGGCAGCTGAAAGTTTACACAAAAGCACACACTTGAAATCACAAATTACAAATCTCTATTAAAACACAATCAAAGCCATACCAATGAGCAGAAATAAGAAGGAAACAAAAGACATGTGCATTGCCCTCAAAGCTAGTACAGTAGTGCCTCGCTTAACGATTGTAATTGGTTCCAAAAAAATTGTCGCTATGGGAAAACATCGCTAAGCGAAATGCGGTTTCCCATTGAAATGCATTGAAAACCGGATAATCCGTTCCAATAGGAACGAATTGCCGTCCTTAAGCGAAAATCGCCATAGGAAACATCGCTAAACGAAATGCAGTTCCCCAATTGAAATCCATTGAAACCTATTCAATGCATCTCAATGGAGGGGAAAAAATTACAACAAATTTAAAAAGAGTCGGAACAAAGTCAAATTAGTTTAACAAAGGGTTTATTAAGTGCACTTATGATTTCAAGCATTCGAAACATTTTAAAAACATTTTTAAACATTTAAAAAACAGCCAACATGAGGCTGTCAAAACCATCGTTAAGCGAAACAGAGGGACCCAAACTGTCATTGCTATGTGAAGCATGGTCCCAAATATCGCAATGTGAAAATCACCCATAGGGAACATCGTTAAACAGAGTGCAAGATCGCTCCGAAAAAGTCATCGCTAAGCAAATTTGTCATTAAATGAAGCGCTCGTTAAGCGAGGCACCACTGTACAATGAGGTGTGTTTTTAATTGGTGTCTGAAAGAAAAGATAGTGGAAGACAACCAGATTTCTCACATTAGGCAGTTACCTGTACCTCTTCTTATGGCTCTGTTGCCCCAGTCTGTGCTGTGGTGAAGGCCTGTATGCGTCTAGGTCCTTTAAGCACAATGGCTACATATGCTATATTTTCCCAAAAAGCAAAAGCACCACCTGGACAGAAGACCAAAACTGTGCCTTTATTGTTCAGTGATCTGACTGTGTGGGTCAGACTGTGACACAAGTCAGCTAAAATCAGATGGCTGTGTTAATCTGACATTTTTTATGCCACACATACTTTGCTGCCTTAAAGCCTCACAGGAGCCAATGCAATAAACACCAGTGTTTAGAATTATGCGGTCCTCTGTAGAAAGAACGACAAAGCACTCTGAGAGCAAGCAGCCCGTTGTGAATGACTGTTTCCATTAAGGAGAGTGGTAAAGTCAAAGGACTGATATTCGAGGGTGGCCCTAATTCACCAAAGCTTAAGTAGTCCATAGTCAAGAATGCCAAATGGATGAGTATGCACATTTGTATGTACCTCAGTGTGTGCACATGTGTATACGTTTTGGGAATGAGATGTGGATGAAGAGAAAACTAAAATTCTACATTCCACTTGTTTTACCAAAGGCTGCATATTTATTTTGAGATTAGTTTGGCGCATGCAGGATGGATTTGCCAAGATTTTCCCCCTGCTATTTAAATCTTCAGTTCCAAAGCTATGTTTTTAATCCTATTATTGCTAATTGAGTGAAGTCTGTAGTCTTTTTCAGTTAGGTGAAGTTCAAATTGTAATTGGTGTGTGTGTGTGTTTGTGTGTGTGTGTGTGTGTGTGTGTGTGTGTGTGTGTGTGTGTGTGTGTGTGTGTGTGTGTGTGTGTGTGTGTACAAAAAGGCCGAGCATAAGAACAAGTTTTTAATATTTTAACTTACAATGTCAGCTCTGGAAGATGCTGAATTGAAGGCCACGGGAAGAGAATTTTACGGAGCAAAGGATTAAGCACATCATAATCGTACATTCAAATCTTCTGCTAACTCTTCAGTGGTATTCATAGCAGTTAGGCCTGAACAGTATTTTTTACCATCTTGATTTTCCCTCCCTCCCTCTGTCTTTTTTTTAAAAAGAAAAAAAAAACACAAATCTTTTATAAGTACTGTACTATACTTCAGATCTATGGTGAGTCATTCGAACCTGATGACCATAATCTAGTGTTTGGTGGTGGCTTCATATGTGCATGGAATTCCATGTAAGCAAGGCTTCTTCATTATAGGAAATGCTTTGTGCATGCAGAGGGTTACTGCATGCCAAAGAGAATGAAATACGTAAACCATATTCTTGTGAAGATCCATGTGCATGCTGGTGGCCTCCAGAATGCAGATAAAAACATTTTAAATAATTGCAATTAAGAATGCACCATTTTTAAAGCCCCTGTCCCTAGCAGTCAGTCAGTTGCTGAAGGCTGACCTACAGTACACAGGAAGATTTTGTAATATGACTGAGAATATAGATGTCATATTATAAAAATGGACAAATCATATTGGGCTGCTGCAATGAATAAAATCTTTTTTAAAAACAAAAATCTCAAGACGCCATCTGTCCTTACGCAGTATGTTGATCCCAACATTTTGTGTTGACAGAGCCCCAGTATCCAGCTACAGTCTTTATTCTTATAATACTATCTGTTTCTAACATGTAAAATATAAACTGAATATAGACAGAAAAACAGACACATAAACAGATGCAGAAATATTACTGGGCACAGTTCATGTCTTTAGACTTAGCTGACACATTTCTATAAAGGTGCATCTCCATCCCCATTATTAACAAGGTAAATGATGGTGACACTTTCAGTATGATTCCCATGGTTCCGTGGTAGTTATCACTATAGGTAATGGCTTTGCCTGGAAGAGCAGAAGTGTTTCTGCTAAAAATGCAATCATTCTCCACATACAGAAACCACTTTCTGCTATTGGGAACTGATTATAAAACAGTAAGATGATTTTGTAAATGCATGAAGGGAGGAGGGAAAGCCGTCTATTCTCCATACTTGTTTTATCAGCATAAAGGGCCCTGAGATATACTGCTCGGAACTCTCTATCATAGACACAGCCTGTCCAACAAAAAGAGAAAGAAAAAAACAGCATTCTGGTTCTCTGAAAGTCAGTTATCCCACTTTACCTATTACTGCTCCCTGCCAAGCCTCCTAAAATGGAATTCTGGACCTTGACAAGATTTTGCCCATTGTCTTTCATTCCTGTATCTTCTTACCAGATCTTGGAATGTACTAGTTGCACATACCTATTTACTTATAATTGGTTCTTCTCAACAAGTAAAGCATAATTACATTACATTACATTAGAACAGTACAGTGGTGCCTCGCAAGACAAATGCCTTTTGGGACAAAAAACTCACAAAACAAATGGGTCTTGTGAGTTTTTTGGGGCCTCGCAAGACAGCCCGTCTTGTGATGTTTTTCGTCTTGCGAGGTGGGTTTCCCATAGGAGTGCATTGAAATTTAATTAATGCATTCCTGGGGGGGAGTCAGAAACAAAAAAAAAAGTCAGAAAAAAGTCACTTACCAGGTACAGTAGACTGAGCTCCGCTCCTCACAGTGCCTTGGTAGCCCCGGGACAGCTGGACTCTGTGAGCAGAGCGCCGAACAGCTGAGAGTCAGCAACCAACAGAGAGGCGGCAGCCATGTGGTCGCCTCTCAAAATGGTTGCCACCTCTCTGCTGGTTGCTGACTCTCAGCTGTTCGGCGCTCTGCTCACACAGAGTCTGGCTGTTCCGGGGCTACCAAGGCACTGTGAGGAGCGGGGCTCAGTCTACTGTACCTGGTAAGTGACTTTTTTCTGCCTTTTTTTTTGTTTTCTGACTCCCCCCCATAGGAACACATTAATTAAATTTCAATGCATTCCTATGGAAAAATGCGCTTCGCAAGGCGAAATTTTCGCTAGACAGCATTAACCTGGAACAGATTAATTTCATCTTGCGATGAACACCATTAATTGGACCATTTTGTGGTTTGGTTCGGGGTGCTTTGAGGAAATGTGCCTGCCCAGAATGAAAGAAAATGCCAAACTATTATTGGTGTTGGCAATTTGTACACTAGTTCAAGCAGTCTGGGACTTCTGGGAATGGCAGAGTGGCCTATGTACAAGTTACAGACACCAAATTCACCACAAGTTTTCAGTTCACTCTCCTCCCAACGTCTTCCAGGTTTGGTAGAGACTGGATTTGAGTATCTGAGTTATAGCCCTCCAAAGCAGGTCCTCGCAGGAAATGCTCTTTATGCAGCTGTCAGACAGCACTTTCCTGGGGGCAGGGGGGAACCTGCTTTGAGTGGATATAACTTGGACTCCATGAATCCAATGTTTGCCAATCATGGAGGGGGCTTGGAGGAGAGTGAACTGATGGCCTTCTACGAGTTGGCTGTCTCTAACTTGCATTGGGGCGATTCAAGCACTCTTGGACTTCCCAGATTGCACAAGCCACAAAATGGTTGGTTTCATCAGAAAGTTTGTGAAAGTATGTGTTTCATGGTTCATGAAAAGTGGTGAACCACGAACCATCACAACCTGCTACTTTTCTGGTTTGTGCCCATTTCTACTTAATAAAGTGTAACTCTACTCCTTTTACAGTGTAGCTGTCATAACTGCTGCCTGGGGAAATTCTGGGAAATATAATGGAAAAAAGTAACTGTTTCCAACCATTCAGCCTGGGGTGAAAAAATGTGTATGCTGTGGGAAGTAGTGGTAGGTTAGACAAAAAAGAGTTTGTACAGCTGACGATGGAGCTTGAATGATTCTAAATGTATGTGCAAGATAGCCCAGTGGTTTAAGTATCTCTAGCTACAGATTAGGAGTTCAATTCCACAATGTGCCTCCTTGACAGGGGCTGGACTCAATGATCCATAGGGGCCCTTCTAGCTCTGCCATTCTAGGTAGTTATTAAAGACATTGCAGCCTGCTTTTATGATGGAGTCTATTGTCCCAGGCTTATTTAGATTCTTGTGGCAAAAAATAAAATCTATAATAAAACATTTGCCTTTAATCTTGCTTGACAACTACTCTAGGCTCCTGGGTGTTCTTACAGATTGTAATGAAAGACGTCTGTAATTATTGAATTAATCTTTTCACCCCATTGCATGCTGGGCATTGACTTTTGCATACTAAGTTGATGATGGAGGTTTACAAGCCATACGTCCAAAATACAAAATCTGTGTTGGAAAACACTTTGAAAACCAACTTACAACACACTTCATTTTCCTGCTTTGTCTCAAAAGTTTGATGGCCTGCCTTACTCTGTGCCCATTGTGTAATTACTACTTTGAATAAGTAAGTAATGTAAGGAGAAAACTGTTTCTGTGATTATTTCCAGTCAGCCAGATCTTACTTCCTTGCCTTTCTGCCAACTGATACATATTACGGATTAATGAAGATTTCAGGTGACCTACATTAGGGCGCTGGTTTGTTTCTCGAAATCTATCATCTGCATACATTTTATTTGCCTGTATCATCCTAATAAAGTTGTAGGTAGCTGTTATCATAGAAATGCCTGAGTAGAAGCTGCAGCTTTAAAATCAAGGAAATGGAAATGACAAATATGAAATGCTTGTGGCAGATAGAAAGTCCATGACAAATATGGAACAACTGCCAGGCAATACATTTTAGAATAATTGATGATGATAGCAATACATATATGTGTGTTAAAATTAAAATTATATATATATATTTCAGGCAACGCTGCAAAGTCTTGCTTATCTCGTCAAGTCTTAAAACAGTTTCTCCTTTTGATTCAGGAGCAAATGTGCATTTTAGGCATATCTTTTAAAAAAGAGCCTGGAAGGCTGTAGAAAAATGCCAAGAATTGGATTAATTGGCATAATACAAGGTGGCTGGGCACAGTTGGGGAAAGTGTCAGCGGAGGGAGAATCCCCACCAAGTAAGACTGTCTGTGCAATTAGCTATCTGAACTCTAACCCTTCCAGAATAATTAATGAATAACAGAGAGGATCAAGACAAAGACACAAAGTGATTTGGTGTGTGCTAGCAAGTAATACATCAAAGAATGCTGGTAATTGGCCCTGTGGCTTTCATTCTTTGCCCTATTTCTTTCAATTCATTGACTCAAAATAATGGGTTCAGGTTCATTATCAACAGGTTTTAGCTGTAAGAGTACAACACTTCAACAAAGCTCGGATTGTAGCAGTGCTGGTGGCTCGGTAAAAAAGTTGTGGACTGGAGCACCCTCCCTTGAAAGGGACAGACACCCGCGCAGGCATTAGCTTTGCACTTAATGAAACAGTGGGTATTCACAAACTTTTCTGAGTTTTCTAAGGTTTGGCTTTCCCTACAGTTACAATGCTGGAATACAGTTGGTATGGGCAGGTATGTATAACTCCAATTAAAGCTGTCTTATTATAGCAGCAAGGAACAGATAGATCGCATGCCTTCCAATATAATGAATGAGACTAAATGCTTGATGCCATGTGTCACAGATACAAGCTGGTATTTATTTGCCATTAATATTGTCCGTTTCTCGTTGAAGCTGCCTTTCCCCCCTCTCTTCTTTCACTGAAAGGACTATTCTGGTCAGGAGGTGTGATTGTAAACTAAGAAGCTTCCCCTGATCCTGACTGATAAATTGATATCTAGATCCTAACTAGAAATCATAAGTTGTTAAATGTTTGCAAAATACTTGTCTGACTTGGGAAGCTATTGCTATGGCCTCTGTGTACATACTGTACTACCATTGCTAATGATGTGGGCTTACTTTCGAGGAAGAAAATGAGAGGAAGAGATGTAGGTCAGACTTCCTAGTGTTCAGTTTGTGTGGATGTACATTTTGTTTCACTTTGTAAGGGTCTGTTTCTTCCAGTTTCTTAAGTGTTAAATGAAGATTTAATTTGATAGTTGCTGACCAGACTTTGAAGGAAAAAACTGCAGTATGATGATACACTTCAAGTTCTCTGGTGAGTCAGGAGTGCAGTCACTAGCATACGAAAACTGTACTGGCAATACTATAAAAGAAGTTTTAGAAGATGAAAAAATATATATGTTTTTTAAAATTTAAAAAACAAATATACTTGCAAAACAAATATTTGCAAAACAAATATTTGGCAAAATGCAAATCGTAAAAGAATTGACTTGGGGGTTGGGACATTTTCCTAAGTGGCACTAAGGGTGTCTTTTGGCACATCTAAATGCTTCTGTTACAGGATAGAAAAGGGGAAGGTGCAAGCATTGGATGAAATATATATTTTGGTTAAAATAGCCTTTTCTTTGGTTGTAAAGAAGTGGCAAATCTAAAACATAAATGGGTGGCGTGTAAAAGCAGTTGCAGTTAAAATATTGTGAAATGCTTAGCAATCACTCACTCTACTTTACTTCTGAGCAGACATGTACAGGTAGTGCTGGAACGGTATCATGATGAAATTATCATGATACAGGGTCCATTACCATCATGGAAGTCAGGTGAACTCCAACTGCATATAAAGGACTTTGGAAAACATTCTCAGTGTGAACTAGCTGCTTATGCAACACTCCTCTTGAGAAATATTGCAAGGATCTACACTATGAAGACAAATCTTTGACTTGAGCTGATACTGTTTTCTAAAATGTCTTTGTAATGCTTTTCTGCTTGGTATACAATGCTACAATTATAATACAGGTGATAAGTTTATAGACATTAGAAAGTATTAATCATTTTTAACCATGGTATTGTGGTTACTCTGTCGTGTTGTTGTTTCTTGTGTGGCTACTATAAAAATATAAATCCATATTGTGAATCAATATGATAGGGATCAAAAGAAAGCTGTTAGTAACATAGTGCTTTTATATACAAATCCATGAGGTTGCCACATTTGAAATACTGTGTATAGTTCTGACCAGTGAAGCTTCAAAAACATAATGTTGTGCCGGAAAAAGAGCAGCTAAAAGAGTGAAGGCCAACTCCCCTAGGAAGGAAAATATGACAGTGTAAGGAATTTTTAGCATAGAGAAGAAGCAGATAAAGGGGGACATAACAGACATGTTTAAAATTCAGCATGGTGTGAGGAAAGTGGACAGGGAGAAGGATTTCATCCTCTTCCATAATACATGAATCATATGCTACAACATGGTGGAAGATACGGGACACATAAAAGGAAGCATCTCTTCACACGGCACACAGGTAAAGGATAACATTTGCTACCAGAAGATGTAGCAATGGCCATCAGCTTGGATGATTTTAGAAGCAGATCATTGGATGGATTTGTGGAGGATAAGGCTACTGGTCATGATGGCTATATGTTATCTCCACTGTCATCGTTGTCGTTTCGTCATTTCGTCATGTCCGACTCTTTGTGACCCCATGGACCAGAGCACACCAGGCCCTCCTGTCTTCCGCTGCCTCCCGGAGTTGTGTCAAATTCATGTTGGTTGCTTTGATGACACTGTCCAAACATCTCATCCCCTGTCGTTCCCTTCTCCTCTTGCCTTCACACTTTGCCAACATCAAGGTCTTTTCCAAGGAGTCTTCTTTTCTCATGAGATGGCCAAAGTACTGGAGCCTGAGCTTCAGGATCTGTCCTTCCAGTGAGCACTCAGGGTTGATTTCCTTTAGAATTGATAGGTTTGTTCTCCTTGCAGTCCAGGGGACTCTCAAGAGCCTCCTCCAGCACCACAATTCAAAGGCATCAATTCTTCGGTGGTCAGCCTTCTTTATGGTCCAGCTCCCACTTCCAGAGAGGCAGTATACTTCTCTGTACTGATTTCTAAGGTGCATGTGCAAAGAGGGTGTTAATGCACTCATATCCTGATTGTGGCTTTCCCATAAGCATCTGATTAGACACTGGGCTAACAGAATACTGAAACTAGACAAGGCTTTGGAATGATCCAGCAGGATTCTTTTTCTAGGTCTTCATGGATAAATAAAATTAGTAGCTAATGATCATATGCATTAAGATTGATTTGTTTCAGCTGTTGCTATCCCTTCTTTATTATGCAGAACAGAAAGGATTTCAGAGGCACAAATCCTGTTGCTTAGTGTGGTAAATTGCATTAGAGTAGGCTCATCGAATCAATGGGAATTTAATGAGTCAACGACTCTGTAAATTCTACTGATTCAAATGGACCTACTCTAATTGCAATATACTATGCTAAAGTATCTCATAGTTGGAGTAGGCCTATTTGCATCAGTGGAACTTTATGAAGCTCGTGACTTACCAAATCCCCACTGATTCAAGGAGCCTAGCCTAGTGCTCTTTATTACACTGAGCAACAGGATTTGGTTCAATGAATACACAACTGTTCTGGGAAGTCCTATTCCTGGTTTCAAATATTTTCTTGGGTCGTTATATGTATTCCCGCCACAGCAGCCCAGGATGAGAATATTTGGATCAACAGAGAATGTCCAATGATCACAATAATAGAAAAGGGTGATTAGATCTCAGAACTGAATTTTTATTTCTAGTTGTGCCATTCAGTACTCCACCTGTTTCTGTCCAATTTTAAATCCAGAGTTTGCTTGAGTTTCTTTTCTTTAATGGGCTAGGAACTAAGCAATGCATATGGAACATATATCCTCCCACCCATGTTTCATGGGAACAGTATAGCAATTTAGCTGTCCTGTGAAATGTCTTTGACTGGCCTTTTACACTTGCCTTTTGAAAATACATAGCTTGTGCCATCTCTTGTATCTTCCTCCTAATGTGGAAAGACTTGTGGAACTGTTTGAAATGTTTTTGTTTACCCTAAATTCATTTCATTTAAAGATCGTTCCACTTACAGACCTTCCCGCAAAATTTCAGATTTAGCCAGCTTCCACATTTTGCTTTCATATGTTGTGATATAAATAGCAAGAGGTCAGAGCATAATTTAAAAAGAGGAAATATGAATGGTGTTGGCAGCTCTCATCTTCCCAGATGTTCATTTGTCTTTACTTCACTTATGTCCTTACTGAACAATGTTTCCCCTTTATTCTTTTACTTTTATAAAGTAAACTTAACTTGAAATTTGCCCTATGGCTCAATTAGATGTGATGCTAAATTCGGAAGCCGGTTGACGTTCTTGTTTAATTAAGTGTGGCAGGGGTTTTCCCAGTGCTACCACGGGCAAGGACATTTTATTTCTTCTTCCCTTGTGGCGATCCTGACAGAAATATCACCTCAAACCACAATTGTTGTGTTATGTGCCATTAAGCTGGAACCAAAGCTCAGCAACCTTAACAGGGCTTTCAAGGTAAGTGAGATATTTAAGAAGTGGTTTTACCACTTCTACCCCTTATTTCCCCTGGGCAAGTGGAGGTTCAAGCCCAGATCTCCTGAGTCCCAGTCCATCACTATGTCCACTACACCACACTGGGTACTCTTACCAAATGACAGTCCCACATCTATATTTATTTTCAAAAGAACACTTGATGGGCTTCTGGATGACTTGCTTAGCAAGACACTTGCTTTAGCTCTGACAGATAACTTTTGAATGTTCAATCCTTTGTCTAAAATCTTATTGTAATATAAATGCTGGAGGACTCAACTATTTTCAAAGTAGGTTTGGGCTTATTACCGTGGTGTTCGTGGATAATTCTACACTGGGAATGTGTTGCCTGCACACCTGTGGGCTTCAAAGGGCATAAAAAGCCTACAGGGTTACCTGCTATGTGTTTTCCGTGCACAGATCTTAGCTTGGAAATATGGATTACATCTTTCTGAATTTCCTAAGGAGATTCTGGCTTAGATCTACCTGTGCGGCATCTCTACAGGGGTAAATATATAGGTTTATCATGCTCTACCCAGCCAAATATCCAGTGAATCCTTTGGGAGCAAAATGAAATCCAAGGAGAATGGATCATGTGCACAGCTTAGGAAGTTACTTTATATATAGCAAATAGTTCCTGTTAATTGTCACAGATTTTGAAAAGGAGCCCATTGTTGCTACCTTTTATAATGCTGAATAAATAATTGTTACTTGGGTTGCTTGCCTCCACCCAACATCATTTCCCAACACTTTTTTGCAAGAAAAGAAAAGAAAAAAGGATGATAAGATGGTTGCATAAAACAACCACAAAATCTTGTAAAGTAACTTAAAATAACTAGGGTCTAAATTCTGAATCATCATCATCATGTGCCCCCAAGTCAGTTCTGACTTTTGGAGATCCTTTTAGAGTTTTCTAGGTAGAGAATACACAGAGGTGATTTACCCTCCCCTTCTTCTGGGGGTGCCCTGGGACTGTGCAGCCTGCCCAAAGCTCTGTGTAACAAGTAACATTTTCTAGCATGACTAGAAAATGTTACTTGTTCTATCAGTAAAGTAACATTGTTGCTGTTAATTACTTTTGGAAAGTCACTTTTATACCCACATCCCTCCCTCTAAAAAAAAACCGAAAACCCCAAAACACCCTACAGTATTTACAGGTAACTATATTACTTGTACATCAAGTAATATATTTACATCGAAAAAACTAAGATCATGGCCACTGGTCTCATCACCTCCTGGCAAAAAGAAAGGGAAGATATGCAGATGATACCACTCTGATGGCAGAAAGTGAGGAGGAATGAAAGAACCTCTTAATGAGGGTGAAAGAGGGGAGTGCAAAAATGGTCTGAAACTCAACATTAAAAAACAAACAAACCTAAGATCATGGCCACTGGTCCCATCACCTCTTGGCAAATAGAAGGGGAAGATATGGAGGTAGTGACAGATTTTGCCTTCTTGGGCTCCATGATCATTGCAGATGGTGACAGCAGCCACGAAATTAAAAGACGCCTGCTTCTTGGGAGGAAAGTGATGATAAACCTAGACAACATCTTGAAAAGCAGAGGCATCACCTTACCGACAAAGGTCCACATAGTCAAAGCTATCGTTTTTCCAGTAGCGATGTATGGAAGTGAGAGCTGGACCATAAAGAAAGCTGACCTCCGAAGAATTGATGCTTTTGAATTGTGGTGCTGGAGGAGACTCTTGAGAGTCCCCTGGACTGCAAGGAGATCAAACCTATCCATTCTGAAGGAAATCAACCCTGAGTGTTCACTGGAAGGACAGATCTTGAAGCTGAGGCTCCAATATTTTGGCCATCTCATGAGAAGAGAAGACTCCCTGGAAAAGACCCTGATGTTGGGGAAGAGTGAAGGCAAGAGGAGAAGGGGACGACAGAGATGGATGGAGATGGATGGAGAGTGTCATCGAAGCAACCAACATGAATTTGAGCAACTCCGGGAGGCAGTGGAAGACAGGAGGGCCTGTTGTGCTCCGGTCTATGGGGTCATGAAGAGTCAGACACGACTTAGTGACTAAACAACAACATATTACTTGTACCTGATTACTTCCATGCTCTGATCATGGCTGTTTCATAACATTTAGCTATATTGGTACGATACAGAAGTATTTTAGTGGCCTGTTGGTAATATAAAAAGTGTATCCTTCTGTGCTGGATGGTATCTTCCCTTGATGATGAACATTATTCAGAATTTTCAGGACAGCATTTTAAGGGCTTCTGCCGAGATGGCCTTTCTTAATCTCAGTCCAAGATAAACATTTCTGCATCACCATCTACCTGGCTGGCTTCCACTTTTAAATATAAAAAAAAACCTTGATCCATATTCAGGACAGTGGATTCTCCCCCCAACCCCCTTTAAGCTTTCCTGCTGTGATGAAAGAGTCATCTCATCCTGTATTAATTTTGTCTGGTATCTTGAATATGATTATGCTCTTACTTTTGGAGACTGCCTGCCAGTATGCATCTGAGCATTTCTTACATCTAAAGTAATATTCATAAATGTGTCTGCCTTAAAAAAGAAAGAAAGAATACACATAGAGAACTTTTATGATATGGAGTTACTTTGGAAGATGTGCTTAACTTTACCTACCCTAGATTTCAGTACTTATTATGAATCCATAATAGGAATGTTTCTTTAGAAGTGTCCAGTGAGACTTACTTCCTAATGTGTGTATTTGGGATTGCAGCTACAAATATTTGGTTTCGTTCATTTTAAGGATAAACAAAATAGCTCTGTTTTAAAAGTATTCACCGCTCATCTCTACTGTGATGATGGGGAACTCTTGAAACACATTCAAGAATTAGAGGGGGAATAAATCAGAGGGAGATTTTTCTTCCCCACTCAGTGAATAAATTGTGGAGGGGAGGGTGATAATAAGATTCCAAGAAAGCTTATTTTGAAGTCATTTCTTCCTTTCTTGGTGAATTGGCCCTCTCTTTAGGTCAGGGGATTTTTTTATCTTTTACCCTCCCCCCCCCCAAATAATTTATATATGCCGACATTACCCCCTTGATTTGAAAGGAAGGATATTGGTCACACGCATCTTGGTCACGCTTGGCCAGTCGAGCAGCGCCGCCGAAGCCTTGCTGACCACACCCGGGCCGCTACTGCCTCCTCCTCCTCCAACTGGCAGGGCTGCGCTCAGTCCTTGGCCCCACGGGGGTGGCTCCCCTTCTCCACCGGTGGGCAGTTCCTGGGCGGCTGTCAAAGAGCAGCAGGTGGCTCGCCCGTGGGGGGCACCTGATGCCACCTCCCACTCTGGCACCAGCTCTGGCAGCTGCTCACTGGGGCAGCCACATCAGGCCTTGGTATAGGGGCTCCTGAGAGCCTTGCCGTTGAAGCGCCGCGACAGCTGCTGCACGGAAGGCAAGAGGCTCTGCCAGGCCTGGCCGGCTGGCGTGGAATAGGCGCTGAAGGAAATCGTGTGGCCGGATGAGAGCTGCTGCCGCCCGATGGGCTCCTCCGGAGACAGGGATGGGGAATGGGGGGGCGGGGCGGGGCGGCATCCTGGCACCGGGAGGCTGAGCCTGGCCCAGGCCACCATTGTGGCCACGCTCGCCCCCCTCTGCCACGATCCACCTCTCCAGGTGCTGGAAAGAGAGGCTCCTCCTGGCCTGGGCGCTCCAGCCACTCAACCTGGCCTCGCCCTCTGCCATGGCCAGCCCCGCCGCCACTGCCTCAGCTGCCCTATGCCGCCAGCCGGGGCCCGTCACCGGCCGCCATCCACCATGGCTCGGTTGCAGCCAAGCCAGAGAAGGGAGTGGGAAGGGGGCAATCGGGCAGCCAGGGACTCCCCCCTCTGGGCATGAGAGGAAGAATTGGAGGAGGAGGAGGGAAGGGGGTTAGGGTCGTGTCCTCATTGCCCCCAGAATTTTCATTTTTATCCCATTTGGGGTAATTTACCCCTGTTCCCTGACCACTGCTTTAGGTTAAACTATAGAAGAGCCTGGCTTCACAATCAGAACTCTTCAAAGCTGCCATGTTTGGACTGGCAAAAACTAGGAGGTGGATGTCACATATGCTCTGGTTTCTGGGCAATTTGAAAGTGGCATGGCTGAGCATCCTTCATTCATATGGTCTTTAGGGTTTGTTGGGAGGGGTTGGGAGATAGGATAGGCTTGCCCTGATGCTCTCAGACTTTTTCTTGAAGGGCAATAAATCTCTCCTGTTTTTAGTTACAAAACACTCTGCCCAGTATGGCACCTTCAAGAATCTCAATGGAACATGGAGAGAGACACAGAGAGAATTTTTCCCCCTTGAAATGATAAGAAGTATAAGAAGGTTCCACAGCTGAGATTTCTCGGCACATAAAGAAGCACTGGGGAGACGGGAGGAATGAAGAGGTGAGAAAGAAAGACTGTTGAGCCTTTTTAACAGATTCTTGAGGGAAACTGATCTAACAAGGTCTCTGGTTGGTCTCTTTCCCAGCCGATAACTTTGAATACTTATGCCTGAGTTGGGTTAGATTGCTAGACTGTCTGCTGAGTTACTTTCATTTTTGAAATGATGCTTAGATTGGTTCAATTACTCATTTATTCTGTGAGAAGTGGCGCAGAAACATATAGCTTACTTTATTCTACTTATGGAGTTTGTGGCTGTAAAGTTTTAGGAAAGCCACCTTGAGGAGTGACACTATTTTGTTTTGTTTTATTTGTTTAGTATGGGAGGGAGGAAAAACACATGTGTGGATTTGTTGGGTTGTTGCGAATGAAATTGTCTTCTCAGTTGTGTGTGTGGTGAACTGGTGAGCTTTGAAAAATTGATTTTGGAGTATAATTCCCAGAACAGCTGAAAAAGCCCGGCCATTGGTTGCCCCTTAGGCTTTTTTGTCCCTTTTGGCTTTTTTTGGTAGAGGTGGATGAAATGGCTTCCTGAAGGGGCATAATATCAAACATTCTTCAGCAAGGAGATTTTGTTTGTGTGTGGTGTTGGACTTGCCATTGGCAATGGCAACATAAGAATTCAGTTCTTTTTCTTCCTAAAGGGTTGTGTGCTATCATTTCAAATGGTAGTCTGGCCATCATTTTTTTTCAGTTTTTACAGGGTCCTGTAGATAGTGTCATTATAAGGCTATGTTGAGTAAGGGAAATGGCAGTCTCGAGAAAAATTGTGGAGAATATTTAACAATATTATCCTCTCTTTTTTTCTTGGTTGGGATGGGTGTGCTGGTGGAAGGAAAGAGGAATAATAGCTTCTGACATTTTCCCAGAAAAAGCTCCTGCTTAGCTCACCTCTAACGAACAGGATATCTGAATTCTTTTATAGGATGCTTTATCCCATGCCCTTTTTTACATATGGACCTTCTCCTACACTCTGACCAGCAGTGGCTTTCTGAGGCCTTAGGCAGAGAGACACAATTCCTAGCCATGCTCAGATTGTTTTAGCTGGAAATGTCAGGGATTGGTGTGTTGGTGTGCAAGGCATCTGCTCTATGGCACAGCTAGGCCTCCTCTCTTCCCACCTCTGCCTACAGCAAAACCACTGTCAAGGGAAGGCCCTAGCTTTTGCTATGAGCAGAATGGATGAGGCATTGACGTCTGGTGCAAGTACCCAGTGACAAAGACAACACCGGGAATTTGCCACTATGCGACTGAGGGGGACCTCCTCAGCTCACAGTCTTGTAACTCAGACTAAAGGCTGGCACCACGATTAGAAAGGCCATTCTAATGCATCAGTCTTTTTTAATTGGCAAAGCAGTAATTAACTTACATGCCCATGTTCTAGCCCTTGTTAAACTTATAGTGCTTGCTTTGATAGAGGAACTGATTGGTTAACATGCTATTTTCAGTGCCAAGTGAGCAGAGATCATGACTCACAATTAACTCATTGTAATTCCATAGCTCATCAGTTGCACTATAACTGACTAAGGTTAAACAAGTCATGAAGGTTTTCTGTGTTCTAAAATTAAATTTGTGTTTCGTTTAAATGAGACAGCAACGGTACTAGTGACCATCCCTTGTTAGTTATTCAAGCTGCAGCTTGGGGCAGTGTCCTGAGGATAGCATCCCTTCAGTAAACATTTCCACATCTCTCACCACCTATATAAAGCATTTTTCTTGTCTCCTTTTCCTCTGTGTGACAGTATTTAATATATTTTAATTGGAGAAACTGTGATCTAGTGTGAAAAAGCAAAGTCAACATTACACATCTCTCTTTCTATGAAAACTAGTATTTTTTGCTAAAGTTGTACTGAAATTCACAGCTTCTTTCTCTTCCTAATATAGTGGCCCATAACACACACAGAGACACAAACAAATGTGTGTGTATATCACAGGTTGTGTGTCTTCTTTCAAACTATATTTTCTTTACTCAAGGTTATGACTGATGTATATATTGCCTCCTGCAATGATTTTTCAAAGGGTGTCAGAATTTCTCAGAATGCTTTTAAAATGAATATTTATTAATTGGAAATGTTAATTGACTCCTGACACTTCTGTTCCAGTTCTAAAATGTATGTTCTGGCAATGAGAGAAGTTTCGTTCTTTACATTTGAGGAAGCATGACAAATCCCCTCCCTTCCACCAGTTGTCTACAGTGAAAGATATTTTTGTCTGTTTCAGGAAACAGTTATTCACCTTTGAGAAATACAACGAATTTCTTCCCACTCATTCAATACTCTCCTCCCCCTAATAGTATTAACCTGAAAAATCATGATATACGTGGAAAAACACTTTAACTTCACTGCCAGGAAGTTGGATAGCTGAAGACTAACCTGGCTTGATTCATAACTGGGAGACAAGAGGTAAATATTGGGAAGATGGCAGACAGGCTGAGGCACATTCTGCTGGACTGGTATGTTTCAAAGCGGTCATGAGATATTTTAGGTCCAATGGTTAATCTCTGGGTGTGGCATAGCTCTGTCGTTTAGATATCTGACCACAGAGCCAGAGGTTGAGTATTCAATTCCCCACTGTGTGTGCTTGACAGAGACTGGACTCGATTGTTGGCCCCAAGTGGTTCTTGAGAAGTGAGATTGAAGAGATTTAGAAAGCTGTTGAGAGGAAGACATAGATGGGAGGACATCTGCAGCATCTTAACTCTCCAGAACAACGTTTATATACCTCCCATAGTGCTTAAAACTCTCTCTGGGTGGTTTACAGTTTAATTATGGAGGCTACACAGTCCCCACCTCAACCTCAAGCCAGCTACCTGAGCCCATATGGATCAAACACAGGTGTTGTGCAAAGTCTTCACTGCAGCACTGCAATTTAACCACTGCACCACGGGGATCCACCTCCATCCTCAGCTAGTATTCCTTTTGAATGATAGGACAGAAAGCATAGTAGATAATGGTAGCTCAAGCAAGACACAAAACTTAGATATTCTTAACACACATATGTACAAGTTATTCATACACACACAGAGAAAGGCAAGAAGGTAATCATTCAAATACACCTTCAGCTCCATCCCTTTCACTCCACAACACAGCTGAACAGCACAAAAACACATTTTTATCCTCAAACTACACATTTTTCTCCCGATTGCTTCTTCTCTCTGTGTTTATTTTTTAGAGTTGGGCAGTAGGCTTATTTATTCACATCAGTGCAGTCATACATTTGGAAATGCAGTACTCATCATCGCAATAGTTTTTATAACTAGCCCTACCATGAACCTGGAAGCCAAACATGCAGGCTGCTGGAGATAATCAACATGTAACGAGCCAATGGCTCATATCTGCTCACTTGGGAAAGAAGGCAAGCAGAGGTGGGCTGTCTCAGGTAGCCTGAGCCTAGGAGAAGGCACAGTCCCATTTTTCCATAATGGACACTGTCCACCGTCCTCCACTTTGCCAGTATCAAAGACAGAGCCAATGGGTAACCCAGATTGTTATCAGCCCCTCCATTCATTCTTTGCAAGTAGGATATACCAGGTGCAAATGTTCCCACAGGTCTATCAGACTCTCACAAATTATTTAGGACCTGAAGAACTGCTGGTTCCAGTGATCTCACCTTTGGTAACATGTGGGGGTGATTCTGAAGAGCCTAATGTTTGCCTCCCAATCCTGTAAATTTAGTTTAAGATGCTAATAAATGGAAGTGTCGTGTGTCACTGTAGCTCTTTTTAAAGTTTTTTTTTAGTTTTTCTGCTGTGCCATCCAGTAATTTAATTAGAAATCTCAGAACGGTCAGGAGAAAAGGGATATTGCAAATCCTAGAAGACACGTAGCATGTTTAGATGCAGGACACTTGGAAAAATAATGCGGACCTAAACATCAAAATCTAGTGATGTTACAATGTTTAATATTTGGAAATACCTCTGATTAATTAGAATAAGAAGAAGGAGTACAGAACATCTTGTTTTTGAGATAAAATGATTAGGATTTTCTTTCCTCCTCCACCCCTTGTTCTGTACAAGTTGCAACACAGTTTTCTTCTTAATTGTTTTAATTTTGTAATCTTGAGACTCTAACTCTATTTAAAGGAAGTTCTAAATATAGAGTAATGAAATTTCATGTCCCTGAGCAATTATGGTATAGCTCAACATATTTGCTCCAAGACCAATACAATTGACCTTTGTTAATTCATGGAAGTGCAGGCTTTTGCTCATGTTGATTTAGTCATTTTAGGGCATATATTTTATCAGACATTGCTACATCCTGCCATTTTAAATCCATTTTCTTTAGATTCCAGTTAGCAGCCTAAAATGCTGTGCAATCAGTGGGTTGAAGAAATTTCTCCAACAGGAGACAGAGAAAAAGACCACTTGATAAAACAACAAGTTTATTTGCATCAGAGACATAGTCATTTCCAATATCTGATTGTATATGTTGGTGCAGAGAAAGTTACTACTGGGACACCACTGCAACTATGGGGAACTGCTTAAGAAATCTCGATCAAACTAAGAAATGCCTTTTGAAGTTAAGCTCGCCTGAGTTGTATGACTTCTTAATGGAATAGCTCACAATCTCAAGGAGGGTCCTTCTCCTCCCCTCTCTGGCTTCTTGCCACTTGACACATATCCTGAAACATCACGATGCTTGACGCAGAGTCAGAGAAAATGAACCATGATAACTCCTCAGATGAAGAACTCAGTCATAGGTAGCTTGTGGCTAGAGCAGAGGGCTAGATATTCTTACATTTTTAGGGTTATGGGTGCTTCAAGGTTTGTGTAAAGGTGTATTAGCCAACTGCTAGACCATGCATCATCCATAAGTCAGTGACATAACATGGCAAAATCCACAGTTCATGTCAGAAGAAGTTATGTTAGGTCTTTCTGCAAGGACCAGGGCTCTAGAATTTTTTCCTAGAGAATCTTCAGATACAATTGATGGGGGAGTTTCTGGAGAACTTGAAAACTCTTCATATTGGAGTTTCTTTCTTTAATGTGTCAGTGCTGGGTCACAAACACATTTCACTGCTTGTGATAGAACAGAAAATGAAATTTCCAGGTTCCTCTCTCACCCACTCCAGAGTACTATAGATCCTCACAGAAGCACATGGGGTCATTCACCCATCGTTCTCATAAACACACACAGTTTCCCCTTTGCCTTTTCTTGTGTGACAGACACTGTGAATGACCCAGCCTTCTAAATGTTTTTGTCAGGAAGCCCTTTTTATTTCCAAATCTCTCCATGCCTCATGCTTGAAAGAGGCATTGCTGTTGCTGTTTCAAAAACAAGCCTCTTGCTTCGCTCCCACTCCTAAAGATCTGAGGTCTGAGGAGGAGATAAGATCCTGAGATCTCTCTCTTAGAAAGCTAGAAAACTGTTGTTGTTCAGTAGCTGCTAAAGAACCAGTGGCGGGCTGAGGAGGAGCATGTGAGTTTGCCATGGCTGGCTCCTACCCCCTTCCATGTTGCAACAAAGCCATAGTGGGCCACATATACAGCTTAGCTGTCTTTGCTGGATGGAGATACAGAAAATTGTTGCTTGTTCTGCCTCATTTCTCCCAAGATGCATCTGAGGTCAGTAGAAGTGAAAGGACCAGAAGGAGGGTGACAGTAGTGGCTGCTGCCTTTTGTTCTTGGATTGAAAGACTATAACAAACCCCTGTAGCTCATCTGAGAGAAGAAAAGTCAGCTCAGCTTGTTATGCCAGCCAAACAGACAGCCATTATAGCTGTCTTTGTGTTTATAATTCACACCAGAAGAGGCCAGCAGCATCAGCAGGTATTCCATAACCAGCCCTGACAGAGTTACCCAACATTTTTTTGCCTTGGTTGTGGGCCAAGCCGCACTGCTGATGGCAGTACAACAAAAAAGTATGGGCAAGAACACAGGCAACAGCCAATTTTGCCACCCTCCCACACTTGCCACAGCCTGCCAGCTGAGATAACGGTCCATGTTAGGCTAATATGAAATAGTTCTAAATTTTAGTTCTATCATGTTTTGATAATATTATTGTATGTATTTTGCTGAGGTTGGTTGTTGTGTATCATTCAGTAGATTTACACCATTCAATAGTGGTTTGTGCCTGAGTGAGGGTTGAGGGAAGGTGCATCATTCCAAAATGGTGGGCAAGGTTTCCTTTGCTTGATCCTTGAGCAGCTCATGCAATCTAGATACACCTTGGGACAACCACAGTGGAGACTTGGGCTCACAATGGACTGGGCACTAACAAGAGTGCCTTATTGAAATAAGGGGCCATTGCACGAGGAGCCTCCCACTATGGTAGGCATTTAAAAAAAGCTTTCCTGTTTTAGTATCTCATGTGAGACCCACAGTTCAAATAATACCTTTCTTCCCCAAAGGGATATGTGCCAGTGGGCTTCACTCATCTGGGAGAATAGTATTTAACTCACACGCCTTAGACATCCTTGCTATGACATAACAGATTCAGCAGCTTCTTTCATTTCTATAGTGAATATTCCCCGAAACATTTTCCATCCAATTATAAACACCAACAAGGAGCCCAGTTTATCTTCATCTTTAATAACATGATAGTAACTTGATATATTCCTCCTTCCTATCTAAACCGAATTAATCAAACTTATCTTTCTCTTTGATCCCCAGAACGTGTATTTGTAATGCATTCTGCAGGGGGGAAAATGCTCAAAGGGTTAAATTAAACATGAAATAGCGTGCAAGATTTGGTGAAGCCCAAGATTCCTGTTTAAATAATTTTAAAAATTCTTGCTGCAGCATAAACTGAAGAGTTCCTGCTTTATTTAATAATGTCGATTTCATGCTAAATGATAACATTTAATTATTTTAAAGTTAATTTTTAGAATTAAAAGAAGAAACGTCTTGCCATCTATTTCAAATCAGAACAATTCCTTTATTGTGTGTCTCAATCCTCAGTGAAGTTTCCGTTTACATGAGAAAGTTATCTCTGGGCTTCAGGCTTATGTAATATGTGTAACATGATTTCCCTTGATTTCATAAATTTAAACACTGTGCTTTTAAAAAAATTCAGGCCACTCTATAGAATGTGAAGCATTCATTGACTCTGTACCAAAATATACCTTTGTATATCTAAAGCTGTGCTAAACGACCATTCTGATGGTTCATTTCTTTCCTGATGTTTCCAAATTTGGTTATAAAATAACACAATTCTGAACATACAGAATGAAATCTGTACAAATATATCTGAATCATATGTGCCTCGAAGATGTAGGAAGGTTAGGAGGTCAACAACTCTGTCCATGCCAGGCTCATAACATAAAAACAATGGGAGTATTCAGTAAAACTAAAAGGCAGTGTGTGAATGAACTTGAATGAACGTTTATTGCTGTCACAAGACATTGCTGACAGCAATAATCATGATGCTGTGTGCTTATAGCTTATAGTTTTTAAGCAAACAGCTGTTTTGGAGGGGGAAATTGCCTCTTCTCACAGCCCATAAGGACTGATAACTTGATCGTGACATCTGTTTCATGGGTACTGACATGAGATCTGGAGAAGAGTGTCTGTAAGGGTGATTTCTGCCCAGCTACTGCTTCCTTTCTGCTTGTTGGCTGAGGTTTGTAAAGAATGTGTTCCAGTCTTCAAGGCCAAGGCATTACAAAGAAAGGTGGCCTAGCAAAACCTGGTCACGCACAGCTCAGGTAACCTTTGTGGTCATGCTTTCCCATAATACCTTGGCTGAACTCAAAGGCATCATTTGTGCAACTGGCTAAGAAGTGGCTGAGCTATGCAGATGGAAAGCTGCACTAGTAAGAAAGTGACTAGTAGCTATGGCATCTGGCTGAGTCAGCAGAGAGTGGCACGGTTGGCCTTTTTGCTACTTCCAGTGGTCCATCGCCTGAGATCACAACCTGAGTTTGGCTAATGCCTAGCCTGTCTCTGTACCTCAAAATCTGCACGGATCATTTTGCCTCAGGCACATTTTATGTGGGCTAAATGCATTGTATCTGTTGGAGCTTCAGCTTTTCTGTTGTTTTTGAGGCATATTGGCTGGAAATTTTTGTGTGCTTACACAAAAGTCATAACTTGGAGAGGGAAATATTGTATTCTCAAGTTACGAATGCTGTGTAGACTTCTGTGGCCCACTGAATCACACAATAGGATTTTGGCCATTATAATCTAAACTAGTGGGTGTTATCTCACCTGTGATCATTCAACTTCCAGAAGCCCAGCCAGAAGTGCCAGTGGGCATGGATTCTGGAAACTTTAGTCCAACATAATTTGGAGGTGCAAAGGTTGGAAGGTTGCAAGCCGCTGATCTGGAAGGCCTCAACTAAAACTGTTAGGTATATTAATAAAGGATAGTAAGTCCTTCTTACATTTATATCTCATCTCCTCTCCATTCCAACCTATTGTGTCATTACTTCTTTGTGAGGTAAAGAGTGAGTCCCTGCTCTGCTCTATGGTTGCTCTGGAATCATACAAATATCCCAGGTTTCTTCTGGTTTTGCCTGTCTGGAGACATTGCACATCCCTAATGATCTAGTACTTAGGAGGCCTTGGTTTGAATTCCCACTCAGCCATGGAAACTCGTTGGGGGTGTCGAACTGGTAAAACCACTCATTAAATATCTCACTGAGCCCAAAAACTCTGTTAGGATCACCTTAAGTCGGTTCTAACTTGTAAGCACATAACAATAACAATGTACACCATACATTCAAAGCAGTTTGACAACAATTTAACTGTTCTGGTGGTATCCTGAGGTATCCAGTCATTCACAGTTTGATGAAGAACTCAGAATTCTCTGCTAGAACACTCCACTGCTTTCTCTTGAACTATAGCAGTACCTTACCAAAGCACGAATCCCAGGATCTCACAGGATGGAGTCCAGGTAATTAAAGCAGTATCAAGCTGCTGCAATGTGTAGGTAGATACTCTCTCAGTCACCAGTTGACATAGGCCCCGGTAGCCGCACTCCTCTGATTTTGATGGTAAAGACTGAGGTGTAGCAAAGGGATTAATTCCTAGTGTTGCTTTTAAAATGGCATTGAGCTTCCTTTTATGACTACAGTAGTCCATGTACAATTACCTTTTGTTTAAGCAAGGCTGAATGCTCAGCATCATTGTATGCTGAAGCTGACCTGTTATTGTTCTGAAAAGGACGGTTGACTATTCACACAAATAATGACATTATTCCAGGAGTGGTATTAAGATGTGTGTTCATTAAGTGTGTTGAAAAGACCATTGTGGTCACTGCTGGATACCTGCACAGATGTATGTAAAAGTAGGACTTCCTGTGAACCTTTAAAACATGCGTAGCAGGAGATAATTAATGATTCAATCTTTCCTGTGATTGTTGTTGCTTTTCCTAACTCAGTGTGATCCAGCATACATTTTGTCAAAAGATGGTATTTGTAAGAGAGAGCCAGGTTACTTCTGAGAGGCTTCTTGAGTCCTTAAATTAAAAAAAAAAAGGTTGGGGGGACCGAAAGAAACACCATAAAACATGTTGGTAGATTTATTAGGAAACAGACCCTTTATGATATAGATAAAGACCCCAATGCGGTACTCTGCTGTTGATCGTTAGTGGTAAGCTTACATCAGAAAAATGATCATGGTGCAACAGAGATGGAATAGAAGTGTTCCCAAGTTTTAAAAACAGTTTCATTTTGACCATGCTGGCTGAGGAAATATAAGTACCCTGCATAATGCCTCAATATTACCTTCTTAAACTTCCTCTACCCTGAAGTTATTATTTAGGTCCTTCATTTGAAAAAACTCACATATCTGAACACAGACATCTTCCCAGTGGAAGACACAAGGCTATTACCGTGTTAGTAGAAGAAATGTCCTGTTTCTACTAAGGTGCTTCTGCTTTCCTTCTCTTGTTCTCTCTTTTCATGTGGTCCTACCATCAGTTAGACTGAGGGGGCAACTAGACACTAGTGCTAATTTTGAGTGGAAATGCAGGGTATAAATATAATAAACAAATCGTCAAATAAATTATTTGGAGGGGGGTTGGATTCCAACTCCCAGAATTCTCCAGGAATTTCCCAGGAAGAGTTCTGAGACTTCCACTGACAGACTTCCACCAACAGACAACTAGCTCAGTGAGTTAGGTATCTGGCTTCTGAGTATATTCTTATACTCAGAAGTGGTTTACCATTCTGGGAGTGCCCTGGGATTGTGCACCTTGTCCAAGGCCTTGCAGGCTGGCTCTTCTGGAGAAGCACAGTGGGGAATTGAACTCCCAACCTCTGGCTCTGAAGCCAGTTGCCCAACTCACTGAGCTATCCAGCCCACTGGAAGACTTTTTCACTGCAAGTTGGTTCTGATTTGATGGCATGTCATTGACTAACGTAGAGGGGTACAGTGTCTCAGATATTAATATATTTTAAGGGTTCTGTGTATACCTTGAACAACACCAATGTTTAGAAGATGAAATGATTGAGAGTGACAGTTGGTGACATATATTCTTTCTGTGTCAACTTTGTAAGACTATACAAAAAGAAGTGCATAGGCTGGAAACTTATCTTCCAAACTTTTTACCTGATTCCCTCTTGCTCTTGATTCTAATTCTATAGCCAGAGCCTGGATCACAAACAAAGCATGCATGTAAATCATGTACCCACCTATGTTCATCAAACATATTGCTGAGTTGATAGTCCTGTCACATGCGAGCTACATATATTGTTGCTTTAATGTATTCTCTTACTACTTTGATAAAAGCCTTAAGATGTTGTGACAGGCCCTTTGATATTTTTCTCTGATGTTACTGTGTTTCTTTCTTCTCCTTCTTCTTCTTCCTCCAAAATTTCTATTTTGCATAAACATGAGTAGGCGAGGCAGTTCTAGTTAAGGGTAAAATCATCATGTTTTATCAGTAAAAAGGTAGCAGATGAGACATATATTAATCTTTCTCTCTTTTAGCTAAATCCATATGTTCATTCAATTGCATCCTTTAAGAGTTTACATTTACTGTATAGCAAATGTCATTCTACATGTAATAACAACAAAGCCTACCTGAGAACTGACAGGGCTGTCAAAATTGTTAGAGCAATTGCATAACAAGCTTAACCTGAACTTTGGAACTAATAAAATCCCAAACATCTGATTTAGTAGATGAAATATGGTGTGCAAAGATTGATGATGATGATGATCGGCCGCCGCCGATGATAATAATAATAATAATAATAATAATAATAATAATAATAATAATAATAATAATAATAATAATAATAATAATAATAATAATAATAATAATAATAATAATAATAATAATATTCTATCCAGTCAATTCTAATTTATGGTGATTCTTCCCAGGGTTTTCTAGGTATCCTCATAAGTCATTTTATCAATTTCCTCTTCTTCTGGGACCGTGCAACAAGCTTAAGGTTGCACAGGTTGGTTCTTCTCTGAGGACACACTCTGGGGGATTGGACTGCCAACTGTAGCCAAGTGCTCAACTCACTGAGTTTTCCAGACAGCTTGGAATTGGTAATTGTGTGGAATTTATTTCAAAAGCACAATTTTTAAAAGATTTAGAGAATTTGCTACAGCTTCTGGCCTTTGTAGTTCATCTCATGCTTTGTTCCTGAACATGTCTGTTTCCACATGTTGATAACCTGGGTAAAAATAAAAGGTGAGAATTCTTGACAAAAGCTCAAATTAAAAAAGACTGGTAGCTTTTTAATGCACTGGGACATTTCTTTAAAAAAAAAAAAAAAAAACCAGTAATGTGGGTTCCTACACAGCCAAACTATGCATTACAGATAACCTGTCATTAGAAGAGAAAAATTCCTTATGCACTCTAAATACCTGATGGTCACACCAGGAGCTTTCAACATCTTCCATAGTTTACATATTATCTTGCTTAGTTTTGTGCTTGGTGCCTGAGAGATCTCGTAGGCACAGGCTTCATGTGCAAGTATGATCAATTAGTCTTAAGCAGCCGCCTGAACCGTGTCTCTGAAACACAAATGGATCTCAGCTTCTAATGACAGGCTATCTGTAACATACGCTTTGGCTCTCAAAATCCTAGAAACACTTCAGATGGGCAAATGTCATAAATATCTCTAGTTTAGTTACGGTTATGCATGCTTGGAAATCAATTACATTTAAGGACACGTAACTATGTAGATATGTAAGTCAGATCTTCCTGTTCACCATGACTCAAACCAGAAGACAACCCTTTCGTTAGACAGAGTGAAGTGGCCAGCAGATTTTGGATGTCATGAAAGAAGAGAAAATTGTTAGTTAGGGTCAAGTACCTATGCTCTAATTGAAGGTTTGATCAAATGGATGTTTAGCTTGCTATTTGCCCCACTGCAGGGATGCGCTGGTTTGCTCTTTTTTCTAGTGATCACACAATATAATCACTGGAGTGAAATAAATTCTCCCCAGAGCATTCCTACTCGCACTTTTCTGTCCCTTGTCAGGGATTTCTACTTTTTTCTTATGTGTAAAATTGTTCTGGTTTGGTCTGTTTCCAGTGTGTGTGCTCGCTGGAAATAGACCAGATGTAACCCTTCCTCTTAATTTGCCAATATTGTGAAGTGCAACATGGCTTGTTGTCAAAATTCCTGTTGTCAAAATTCACATTTACTTCTCATTCATGTTTTAAGTCTTTAAAGTGATGTGGCAAATATTCACTGCCCGAATACACAATTTTTAAAAATTGCGGAAGTGATTAATTTGCCAGTACTGGGAAGTGGCTCTCATCTAAAGCCACTTCAGGATATCAACATATTGACGGCAGGCTGCCGTAGACCCAGCAGAGTTTCTTGAGGTGTTGACACTTGGATGTGAGGACCACTCCATATGGGTTATTGGACCTCTCAGTGATCCTATTTAGCCTGTTCCAATTGCCATGTGTGGGGAAGCTCTTACATCTGTACTGAATGTGTTTTAACAGAGATAGGGAACATTGCTTGTAAGGCTTTGTGACTCGTACGTCAAAATATCTTGGGTGACTTTGGTTGCTGGAGACCTTGATTTGTGTGGCTAGTCTCTCTCTCTCTCTCTCTCTCTCTCTCTCTCTGTGTGTGTGTGTGTGTGTGTGTTTAGAGTTGGTCCTGTTAGTACTGTTCACTACTGTTTCTTTTTCAAAATGGATGAAGGGTTTCTAGGAGCTATGAAAATGACAGCTAGGAATCTAGGTAGCCCAGGCCTTTCCCATTTATATTGCTCTTCTTTTTATTTAAGGTTTATTAAGGCTTTCTTCAGGCAGAAGGTGAAGTGTTTTGGTGTGAGAGTTCATCTCCATCTGTTCACTCTCTTGTCAAACACAAATGTCAAATCCATAGCACTGAAATAGCTTTTAGGGGTAAAAGAAAGGAAGAATGTCTGGAGCGATATGTGCAGTAGCTTTGGAAGTGAAAATGAAACTTCAGTAGTTAACATGAAAGTCACGCATCGGGAATTGAAAATGTAGGTTAAATTCAGCTGGCCTGGAGACCGGGGTGTTAATGTGTAACATATGAAGATCTCAGTTTCTAACACAGAACAACCAGACCCGCAAGTAACAGATCATAGTAGTGAGATTTCTTCATCTCTTGCAATGCACTGCTTTATGCCAATTTGCAAGTCTTCAAGATTATAACAGCACACCAGGTATTCTTTTATCTGTCACTTGTATCTTATTCTCCTACAAACTCTGAGGACCCCAGAATGACACAAGGGTTATCTCTTTGTCCTTGGCAAGGTTGTGCTAAGGCCTGGAAATGTGCATGGAGGGTGAGAGACTCTTCCTGGCCCACTGCAGGACACTGAGATAGACCTGAGAGCTGGTGGCTTGACCATGGCAAGTTCTGAACTTTGTATAAAAGGAAAGACTTGAACTCAGGCCTGGCTTGTCCAAGGTCTAACATTTTAACCTTTTTGCATACTGTGGTAGCCCTTTTGTCTAAACTGTCTCTCTTTGGTAAGGAGTGATATTTCACGGAGGAGTATTTGAATGGTGCTTCCTGGGTGCAGTTGAAACTGGAATGGTGCCTGCTATTATACTGTAGCACTGTACCAACTTGTTCTTCTGCAGACTTCAATTGGTTCTGGACAGCCTTGATAGTGGAACCTGATGATGATGATGATTACAAAAAACTGAACAGCATTTCTGTCAAAATATATACTGCATTTCCAGAAGTAAATATGCCCATTTTGTTTTCTTCTGAAAAAAAAAAAAGCCCAAAGTGCTGCAGCTGCAGGTAAATGATGATAGCAAATACACCAGAAATGGATTTGCTGAAGTATATGGGTAATATTCAGAGCATCTGATTTTTTTAAATGGTCACCTTAATATCCAGGAAGATAACCGGACACTGGATTTTTAGAGGAAAAATTGTGTAGCCCTTGGAAGTATACAAAGTCAGGGATGACAGTGGAATTTAGCTGTTTAGAGTCAGCTTATATAACCTTTATGTGTAGATGGTAGATGGGTGCAGAAAAAAGGAGAATGGAGAAAGAGGAAAAGATTTCATTGGGGTCAAGTGTTGAGCGGAGTTTGTAATTGCTAGCAAGTCTCTGAGGCTCCAGTACTTTGGCCATCTCATGAGAAGAGAAGACTCCCTGGAAAAGACGCTGATGTTGGGAAAGTGTGAAGGCAAGAAGAGAAAGGGAGGACAGAGAATGAGATGGTTGGACAGTGTCATCGAAGTGACCAACATGAATTTGACCCAACTCCGGGAGGTAGTGGAAGACAGGAGGGCCTGGCATGTTCTACTCCATGGGGTCACAAAGAGTCGGACACAACTAAACGACTAAACAACAACAACTCTGAGGCCTAGTGGACAAACTGTTGGACTAGGACACAAAAGACCTGGCTCCACATCCCCACCAAGCCATGGAAAGTCCACAGGGTCAGTGGCACTGATACTGCTCCACAAACATCTCACAAGCCCTCCTAGGCTCACCATAAGTTGTAAATGCCTTGACGGCACATAACAACAATTTATAACTGCTACTCTAGTGATAAAAAACAAATCATTGGTGACATAAGGAATCAATACATCAGTAAGCAGTTGATTAAATAAAAAAGAAGACAGAGCTGTTGCTGTATTTTTCTCTTTTGGGTTCCCTTCGGTTTGTAATGTGAGAAATTTCCCCCTGGAAAAGTGCTGTGTAACTTCTTTATTCAAAATTCCAGCCAGAGTTCAGGAAGTACCTCAATGCACCACTTCTCTTTTTCTTTCTCTCACTTTCTTTCTCTCGATTTACACAAACTAATTAACTATACATTATTCATTGTCAAATATTGAATACCCCGTTCCTTGCTCTCTTTGTCATTAGCAAGCTGCTTCCACTCCTGCAACAGGGGTCCAGGAGATGGTGGTGTTTTATAGGGGTGATTATTTAAATTTCTGAAATCCAATCAATGCTGGTAGGTAACTAAACTGCCAAGATAATATTTCTTCTGGCTGTCACTTAACTGGAGTGACCGAACTCCATTTATGTAATTCTTCTTCATCTCTCTCCCCACCCCACCCCTTTTTTTTTGCACAGCACAATTACCTTGTTCGGTTGCTCAGTTATTAGAGAGATTTGTGTACTTTTGATCAAAGTTATTCATCATGGCAGATAAATTCTGGTGAATGTATATTAAGTTTAGTTCAGTATCTATGCATTTTTATTTGTATTATTATAGCTGGTATTTTCTTACAACTTTTGTCCCTAATGAAGGAATAATTCTTAATAGGTAGTTTTTCGGTGTATGCACAACTAGAAATCTCTCTTTCTCACATTGCACAATTGCAGTTAACTGTTAACAGCAGATAAACTATAACATGCAGTTTCCCTTTTTTTAAAAAATTAAGTGCTGCATTATATTTTAATTCAAAACATCTTGCTAATTTTGCTAGCCTACAAAGTTTTTCTTGGGAAGGTAAATATTTGGTTTTTTTAAAAAAATAATCTAAAAATATATGTTTCATATCTTAAACTGAGGTAACAATCAACATCTTGTTCAGCTGCTTAAGCTCAGAGAACCTTTGCCAGGCCCTCTTACCTTTGGAAGCACATATACTGACTGCAACAGTGTCCAAGGGTGTTGTCTTTTGCACGGCTGTGTTTTTCCTTTGGAGTGCTCCCGTCAGGGAATTTTGTGTGGTGCTTAGATAATGTTTTTGGTGTCAGGGCAGAGTTTGGAAGAGTTTCTTTCTTGGGCTACTATTCCCAGTATCCCCCATCAAGGATGGCCACAGCTCATGCTGGCTCAGGGATTTGAAGTGCTATTGTCCCAAAAAAGCAACTTTTCTGAGTTCTGCCTGGGAGATAGAGATGTTGTTGTTATTGTTGTTGCTGTGTGAGAAACTTCTTCCTAAGCCCCTGCCTTCTCCTACAGGCAACCAGCACTAGGATTTTCTAAGGCTGCTGTGTGTGCCATGTTTGGTTGCTGAGATGGTGGGGAGATAGAAACAGCCATGACAAGCAAATTTGTTACCTAGGGCAAGCAGCAGACAATGACACACACCTTGCTTCCAGCCCCTGCAGTGTCTGCTTGTCTTCAACAAGTACAGTGGGGGCTTGACTTGAGAACTTAATCCATATTGGAAGGCGGTTCTCAAGTCAAAAAGTTCTCAGGTCAAATCTGCATTTCCCATAGGATTGCATTGAAAACCATTTGATCCGTATCTGCTCTTTTCCGTCCATAGAAACTAATGGGAAGCTTCTATTCCGCCTTCGACCACTAGAGGGGGATATTGTGTTTCTTTTTTTCTTAGGTCAAGAAAGGTTCAGGGAAGGCAGGGAAAATACAGTCCAGGCAGTACAGTACCAGGCAGTCCGAAGACTATCTCCCAATCCACTCTCTAAACGCTGGGAGGAGTGAGGAAGCAGAAAGGGACCCTTTTCACTGGCCAACAGTTAACAGAAAGTTCAAATTTTGCACTTTCCCTGCCTCCCACGTGGTTTTTTTCAGTTCTTAACTCAAATCTAAGTATGTAAGTCAAGTCAATATTTTCCTATGAGAGTGGTTCTTAAGTCAAAATGTTCTTAACTCGGGCTGTTCTTAAGTCAAGACCCCACTGTAACCGCTCTGCTCAGCTCAAGGTCCAAATGGAAAGGATGTACAGCAGGTGGACCAGTAGGGTCTTTGTCTTCCTGGGCTCACAACCTTCCCCACCAAAGCCTGCCACCTCTCACTGCTGCCATGTCATAGAAATGCCCATAGCATAACCTGAGCCAGGCAATACAGGACAGGGCAGAGAAGGAAGAAATGTGCCCCCCCCCCAAGGCACAACCTTGAGGTTAAGGGAGGCTGAGATATAGACTGAGGATATGCAGCTATGTGGTGTCCTCCCTCGAAGAGATTTTTAGCATTGTCACTAGACAGTAGTTCCAGGAGGGTTTTTTTAAATTTTGAAAATGATTATATTAAATCAAAGCTTTTTTAATAATCAGTATTTAAAATGGTTATTAAAACATTTAGAGTGAGGGCTCTGTTGTTTGTGTATTCCTGACTATATGGTTGCAGTCACTCTACAACTTTTCTATTTCAAAACAGTCACAATGGCTTTAGAAACTGTGATGTTAGTACTGTACCTGGGGTTTAGAACCTGTATTTTAATGCTACATTTAATTGCTGGTCCTAACTAAAGTAGACCTTTAGAATCAGTGCAATTTATCATAGTCTTACGTTTTAAAGTCACACTGATTTAATGGAACTACTCTAGCTGAGTTGGATGTAGCCCATAGTTTTCAGTTTTAAAAGTACTGTATAGCAATGTTTTGTCCCAGTGCCCTCCTGGCAGACAGAAGGGCCCATGGTTTTCTACAGAGGTCATCCATCTAGGAGATGTGCTTGAAGGAAAAGGGAAGCAGTATCACCAAGGTAATGCTGCCCAGGTCCTTGCTCAGAGACTGAAGCACATTAGGGGGCCTGGTTGTAAAGTCAGAGGCCAAAGATGTGAAGAAGGGTCAGCTGAGATCACCCTGAGTATCTGTGGCTGGTGGGATTACATTCCCTACCCTGCCGTCTGTGTGACTGTGGAGCAAGCGACACCATCTCTAAGCATGGTCAGAAGGGATGGGAGGGTGCTTAATTTAATTTAATTGTTTTTTTTAAATGTCGCTTTGTTTCATTTCTAACGGTTTTGCTTTCCAACAGTTGACTTTTGCAAACTGTTTGCAGAATAAAGATATTTGGAGCAGAAATGAAACTTCAAGTTCTGTTTGTTTGTTTTTTAAACTCCCTGAAAATAAACTGACTGTTCTTTACCTTTTCCAGTTAGCTGACTTTGGGAGAAGCCATGGAAACTACACGTCTGAATTTGTGGTTGTTGTTTTTTTCTAAATACTGAGACGCCTTTCCCAGTATTTCACTATGTGCCAATTTCCATGGCTTTTCCAGCTACATGGAACTACAGTGAGACAGCCATTTACTAGAAATTGGCATGGACAACTGCAACCTTTTTGATGGAATTGTTGTGTGCCTCTGAGTCATGATAGTCCCGTGATAACTCAAGTGTCTGGCTACAGACATAGAGATCAGGAGTTCCCCACTGTGCTTCTCAAGAGCCAGCCTGAGTAACCGTAAGTAAACTGCACATTCCCAAGAAGCCCTCCAGAAGGAGGACATGGTAACTACTTCAAGTACTCTCGTATATCTAGAAAAACCTGGAAAGAGTCACCATAATTCAGAACTGATGTGATGATTTGTGTGACCTCCAGAATGTCCCATTGTTAACTACCCTACTCAGCTCTTGCAAGCTCAAGACCATGGCTTCCTTTATTGAGTCAAACCATCTCATATTCCTTTTCTTCTTTTCCTATTGCCTTCAGAATTTCCCAGCATTATGGTCCAGATGCTGCTGGCCTGCATTTTCCTGCGGTCCTGCACTTTTGGCTACAGTGCCTGAGCTTCATGGGCACTGGCGTTCAATCACATCTAGAGATCTGTGGTTGCTCACCCCTACTATTTCCTTTTTGCTTCATTACAACATTTTATCCATTTCTTCATTTCATCTCATGTCTCCTTTCTCCCATTATAGGGACATAAGTTGGCTCACAAGTTATTTAAAAACAAAAACTTTAAATGTAGAACTTAAAACATAACGGTTGAAATCCTGTTGCTTTGTGCAGTTAGTCATGTTTAGACTAGGCCCAGGAAGCAGTCAACTCCTCCATACGTTCCATTGATTCAAATAGGTCTACTCTAGTTTATTTATTTTATTCATTTAATATATTTTTATCCTCTCTATCTCTTTAAAAAGAACCCAAGGGGACTTATGTAATTAAAAAGACAATATTTAAAAGCTAAAAACACTAAGTATACAAATATTAAAAAATAATTAAATGAGTATTAAATAAAATCAATGCTAAAGCATATTCAAAACAACAGGGCACAACAATCCATTTGAAAATCATTCTCAAACCACTAAAGAAAGGCCTTTGCTTGCTTGCAGAAGGGCAACAAAGATAAGGCCAGCCTAGCTTCCCACGGGAGGAAGCTCCAGAGTCAGCAACAGAGAAGGCCCTCTCCCTTGTCCCAGTGGATCTGTGATGTTGGCTATGAAGAAGTACTGCTTTTTTCTTTCTGTACATTGGGATTTTGAACACATTCTTGTCTTTCTAGTGCCAGATAAAGATGTTCTTTTAGATACATTATTAATAGTGTCGTTGTTATTGGGACGTGGTGGCGCTGCGGGACGTGGTGGTGCTGTGGGCTAAACCGCAGAAGCCTGTGCTGCAGGGTCAGAAGACCAAGCAATCGTAAGATCGAATCCACGCGATGGAGTGAGCTCCCGTCGCTTGTCCCAGCTCCCGCCAACCTAGCGGTTCGAAAGTATGCAAATGCGAGTAGATAAATAGGGACCACTTCGGTGGGAAGGTAACAGCGTTCCGTGTCTAAGTCGCACTGGCCATGTGATCACGGAAGATTGTCTTCGGACAAAAACACTGGCTCTATGGCTTGGAAACGGGGATGAGCACCGCCCCCTAGAGTCGAACACGACTGGACAAAAATTGTCAAGGGGAACCTTTACCTTTACCTGTTATTGGTGGTCAAGTCGCTTCTGACTCTTGGCAACTCTTATGATTGAAAGGTCCTGCCATTAACAGACCTACTCAGTTCTTGCAAACTTGAGTTTCTTGTTTCCTTTATGGAATCAGTACATCTCATATTTGGTCATCCCCCTTTCTTGCTGCAATTTATTTCTTGCATTATTGTTTTTTTTTTCATCAAATCTTGTCTTATAATATGCTGTAAGTACAACAGCATTAATTCTGTCATTTGTGTCTCTAGTGCATCTTACTGAGTTCATATTAAAATAAATAATCATGTACTGTCAAGTCGATTCTGACTTATGGCAACCCTTTTCAGGATTTTCTAGGTAGAGAGTACTCAGAAGTGGTTTACCATTACCTTCTTCTGAGGGTGCCCTTGGACTGCAAAGCTTGCCCAAGGAAACACTGGCTGACTCTACTTGGAGTTAATATTACTGACGTTGTATGCTGTTTTTCTGCCATCTAAATTTACCCAGTTAGTTACTCAGTATGATGGAGTGGACAGAATGGTGAACTAAAAGTCCAGATACCTGGGTTTGAGTCCCTACTCTGCCATGAAAATTCTCTAAAAGGGCAGGATAGAAATCTAATAAATAAATAAATAAATAAATAAATAAATAAATAAATAAATAAATAAATAAATAAATAAATAAATAAATAAATAGAGCACATTGCAATAGTCAAAATGTGATGCAATTAGGTTATGGATGGCTGTTGCTGAGTCAGATTGACTTGGGGCAGGTAGTAGCTGATGGACTAACTGGAGTTACGAAGAGGCACTCATCATTCCTTGCTACCTGGAAGTCCAACATCAGTGCAGAGACACGGAGCACTCACAAACTACAAATTTGACTTATTGGAGGAGACCAACCTCTTCTAGTACAGACTGAATCTTAATTCTCAAATCTGACTTTCTGATGACTAGCAGCACCTCTGTCTTGCTGGGTTTAGTTTCAGTTTGTTTACCTCCATCCAGTCCATTATGGAGCTCAGGCAACTTTCAAGAGTCTTTACTGGTTCATTTGTGTTGTGGGACAAGGAGCAATAGATCTTCATGGCACCTCACTCCAAAGCTCCCAATGAACTGCTGTCCCAACACTTTCATATAGATGTTGAATAATATTGGTCTTAAAGTGAAGGCCTGAGGAAGGCCACAGGGCACAGGCCACAGGCCACAGGCCACAGGGCTTGGTGTTTGTTTTATTTATTTAATTTATATGCCGCCCACACTACCCAAAGGTCTCTGTTGAAGAGTGCTCTCCTGATACTTCTTTCTGTGTAAACCCTGGCAAGGAAATCAGACCTAATGTAATACAGTGCCTCCAGTATCTAATATATTCAGGTGATCCAACAGGTCAATGGTATCAAGGATTGCTGGGAGGTCTTGGGGACCTAATAAGATTGCACTTCCCCAGAAGTCCTTGGTGTAACAGGTCATCTACCAGGATGACCAAATCAGTCTCAGTCCCACGTCCTGACAGAAAGCCTGGCTGGAGTGGGTTCAAGTAATCAGTATCATCTAGAAGTGATCAATTGATTGACTGATTGATTGATTCACTTGCAAACCACCATGGGAATATGATTGAAAGGTGGCTTTTAAAATAGGTTAAGCTTAAAAATAATGACTGTGGTCATCCTGGGAGCTACATAAAGAAAGATAGGAACTTAATATATGATCGATGTTATATGAACAAATATATGAACTCAGCAAATAAGGTTCAACATTTTTAACTGCTTCACTACCTTGGCTTTTGTATTGATTTAATGGCTTTTAGGGTTGGTACCACAGCGCTGTAAAGATTTCAGTGTCTAAAGATAGCTCCTGTTCAGCTACAATACAAAAAGATTTAATAATGCCTGACAGCTATGAGAGAGAAAGAATTTCACATATACACATACCGAGAAAGACGGGGAAATGCAGGAATTATTTTTAGAATATTGACACTAAAATAGACCCTTCATTAAGTTGAGTAGCCTGTGCATTGAAAACAGGAGGGCATGAAAATAGTTGTTTCTTGAGTCTGCTTCCCTTTGTTCAAAATTTGTCGATTGGTGTGATGTCAAAAGGTTAATGCAAAAGACTGTATTTGATGTCACATGAGTGTTTTGTTTTAACTTCAAAGTGTCATTGAGACACAGGAACATTTCTTCTGGACCAGACATATCCATCTGCCATTGCTCATCGTGCAGATAACTATAATGGGCAGCTTCTCTTCAGAGTCAAGAGATTGAAGAAGAAACCTTATCAACTTGATAAAGATCAGTTATAATGCTTACAATACAGTCATGTGAGTTTTTATGGTGATAGCAGTTAGTATACGTGTCCCTCAAGGGGTGATCCCTTCCCTTGAGAAACACATGCAACATTGTCCCTCTCCATGTTGCCTTCTTCAGGATCTAGATGAATCATCATAGTATTCCTACCCTACTAACCGTAATGTAGGAGAGAGAATTGTAAAAGAGCCATGTGAAAGGTCCTTACAGATGTCCACATTCCATGTGAATGAATAAATGAATCACTTGTTTACTAATTTTTTTGGGGGGGGGGCTTGTTATCTGTTAAATATCATGAGTAAAATATAGTTTTACCATGTTTCCCCTCTTTTTGCTTCTTCGGCCCCCACCACTTGGAAAAACATCTGCTCTGGCACTCAGAAAAAGTTAAGACTGCCATCTGCAGGTGTTTCATTTAATATTTTGGGCTGGATTATGGCCCATATACCTGTGACTACAATGTAGTCACAGCTATCTTGGAAGCAACAATATCAACATTTCCATTTCTAAAGAATTTTAACCACACATCAATTTCTTATCTTCATTAAAACCAAATGACATCAGGATTGGAATCACAATGAGGGAAGTGTGTGTGTGTTTAGCCATATCTCTCAACACCATGATCCTGATTTTAAAAACCACTCCAGTGTTTTGGACTTCTTGGTGGTGGATCTAACAAGCTGGAACTTCCTGGTAACATATTCCTAGCCCCTTCTGTGCAAGCATTTAAGTCAAGCTATAGACATCTTTCTGTTAAAACTCCTTTCATTTCAATTTGTAATTGGCTTGTGTGGTTGAAACAGTTTTGCAGAATTTTCTGTTTGTGTGTTGTGGTGGCTGTTCTGTCTCATAGCAGTCCGTAGTCTTGTGCCTACTGGAGCTGGGAAATAACATTGAAATGACTAAAATAATTTCAATAAATAAGTACCCTCAGAAAACTAAAAACTGATTTTGAAACGAAGTTGCTATTCCACTGGCAGACTGAAAGGGAGAAAAGTCAAAGAGTACTGCTAAATTTCTCTTTGAAAATAAATGAAGAGTGAAACCTATTGCCATGTTTCTGAGCTTTATATAGCAGGGTCCTATTTTCTTATCCATTTTCTGGCCTGTTTCAAAATTCACTTGCTTTTCTGTTTACAAAATTAATGAGAAGGAAGATAGATCAACACAGTTATCTATGCTGCCCACAAATATCAAAGCCTGCACAGGTACCATGTCATAATTCCTTGAGCTCCTGCTTTAAATGATGAACGTTGCACTGAGGTATGCTGCTGATATACTTTAACCTTGCTACTACTAGAAGGGCAAATCACATTAAAAACTTGTGTTTTACATATTTTTTGCTATGAATTCAAAGTTGTGTATTACAAACAGAAACACAAATGTTTCTGAATACTTTGGATGTTTTGGACTCGTTCTGAGACATGTCCTTTATCTCTCCCTTTTTCTCACCTTGAAGTAGGATTCTTCATTCTTGATCATACTCATTGTCAGTTAACAAAGGGTTAAAGTATAAATAAATATAATGACATATTTGCAGTTCTTTTCTCTTTTTTTGCTTATATATGCAAAGGAGAGAAGTCCTAAAAATGGTTTTGCCTAAGGTACTATCTTGTTTCCCTGAAAATAAGCCCTAGTATGATTTTTTCAGGACACTCCTAATATAAGCCCTACCCCCAAAATAAGCCCAAGTTAAGTGAAACCTCATCCCCCACCATTGTGCAGCAACCAGAAGAAAATAACATGCCTGTATTTGAATAAATGTAGATTATTGTACATGAAAAAAAAATCCACTGAAAATAAGCCCTAATGCATTTTTGGAGCAAAAATTAATATAAGACCCTGTCTTATTTTCAGGGAAACACAGTATGAGTAAATGTGAAAATGAAAACAAGCAGGCTAGAAGTATTGCAAAAGTTTCCCAGTAATTTTGCAATTTAGTTGTGATATATATTCAATATATTAAATTTCAAGCTGCACATATAATAAAAAGGCAAGCAGCCTTTTAAGACAGTGCTACTTCTTCTAGGTAAATGTGTGTAGGATTGCCTGGAATTTTCCTTACATCTGGAGATGATTCCTGTAGAAACTTTGTTAGAAACTACATGTTAGTGTAGTTATTGATTTTAAAAATAAAGAGCATAGGGTAAGGTCTTCTGTCTACAAATGGAATAACATCCATAAGGGTTGTTGGCTGACTTGCTGGGGGTGGAGATGCCCAGGGGTTGGGAAAGATCTGCTGTGCAGATGGAAGACCCACTGGCACAATACTGGATGTAACCCTTAAAATGAGAATCTAATTATGAATTCCCATACAGAATATTACTTTCCCCTGGTTCATCTGTCAGTATTTTTCCGGTTCTAACAAATGCATTAAATTCTGATTTAGTAATCTGTATAATTAGTGAGTCGAGCTTGTACTGTGCTTCATTTTGCACCTAATTGTGATGCAGCAATTAAGCCTTGATAAGTACACAATCCACTGAGCTGCATTATGTGTAACAGAAAGAGAAGCCAAACATGAACTGAACACAGGATGTAACATTGTGATGGGTATCTAAAGGGTTGGACATAAAAGTGCAATCCTCTAAATCAAACTTACTTGAGCATTAATTTGGTTAAAATAATTTAGACTAAACTTTGAATAGGAGTAGAGGTGTATACCACAATCTGTACTAAAATCTTGTCTGTATGAAAACATGGTTATTGTATGTTTTTATCTAAGACATAGTAGATTTTTTTTAAAAAAAGGGAAGGGAGAGCTTTACAAAAGCTTCACTATTGAATAAATCTTAAAGACCATTAAGAGAAAACCTATTAGAAGAAATTAGTCATTAGTCATAGTATAATATTTCAAGAAAGCCAGAGGGTGAATGTGACAGTACACGTTTGTGTACTCAGTATCCCTATAGTGGGTAAATTGTAGGAATGTGGCAAAGATCAGAGATGAGATTTGTTTGAAATAGTGCCTGTTAGCATGCAAAATCAAAGGAAGGCCTGGTCATAGACAATTAGCTGTTTTGGGCATGACCACTGAATTTATAAGGTCTCCCGGGCTGCACAAAAATGTTATCAGTGCATAAGAGGGCGCTCAGCCGACCGCATGGCTTGCTGATAACCTGGCACAGTTTCCTTGGATTGTTTGATTCTGCTGATGCTAATAATGCCTCATTTAACTGATTGCTCTTACTATCAGGTGAGCTAAGAAGAGTAGGGTGCATTTTCCATTGAAAAAGTCAGTCATACTGTTATTCTGCAGTGGACGTTTTTGTGCTATAATGCTTATTGTCAGTGTGTGTACATATATGCTTGTGGGATAAGAGATAGGTTTCATCTCAAGCAGGGTTTTAAAATAGTCCTCAGAGATGTATGGATATTCCTATAGATTCTGGATGTATATGAATTGAATTCCTCCCCAAAATATTTATTTCTCTGGGTGGAAAATTAACTGCTTAAGACAAATCCTTAAGGCAGAAATCAGAAAAGAGCGAATCGTTTTAAGATTCTAGATCACTACGTCTGCTGGTGAACATAGCACTATTAATTTAGATGGGGAACAGTGGTGGTGTTTATGGTTCAGTTGAATTAATGTACAGTAATTGATTGTAGAAATCAGTGAACATAAGTTTTAAGTGGCTGCATGGGTTGTGCATCATTTTTTCACCCAGTTTGTATGAGTGGGTGGTAGGTGCACATATTGAAAGCTGTCTCAAAGAACCAACGTGGCGTGGTGGTTAGAGTGTTGGATGAGACTGCCGAGATCTGGGTTTAGATGCGTATGTGAGTGCAAAGCTTATTGGGTCACCTTGGGCCAGTCACTGTCTCACAGCCTTAACTACATCACAGCTATTGTGAATTTGTGACTGTGAAGCTAAAATTGTTGAAGAGTACTATGAAGAGTGCCTTAAGCTATTAGGAGCAATTTGGGGTATGTGTATGTGAATGACATGACATTTAAAAAGCCACAAATTCCTTTCTTTTATAGGTCCAGACGCATCTTGAAAATCCAGCAAGATACCACATTCAGCAAACTCAGAGGCATCAGGTGAAGCAGTACCTGACCCTGGATACCAAGCTGTCTAGCCAAACCTTGTCTCTGTCTCATTCAATCCATTCCTCAGGCACTACCCCCATATTAAGGAGTGGGCATATGCCTCCAACCAGTGATATCAGCGCTTCTGGGAGTCCAGTGGCCAAGCTACTCACTCTTGGAGGAGACCATGAAAATGCGGTATGATGATAAATTTGAGGCAAGCTGAGGGATAATGTTCATAACGGCTGCCAAATTGAATGATGATGAGGAAGTACAAAAGAACTGTTCAGGGTTCCTATAAACATCATGTAAATATACATATATGGGTCATACCAGATCATGGTTTTATTGCGTGGAATTTTAAAACGTGTACACTAAAACCAATGTCATTACTGTATTGTGAATGCTGACAGCAGTAACATAATGCTATTTGCCATCTGCATTAATTCTGACATTGTGCGTATAGAGAGGTGTAGGATTTTGCTGTTGGGTGAAAAATCTATGTTATAATAAAAATACAAAAGAATGTCTTTTAGAATTAAAAATCATATGAATGTCCCAACAGTGAGGAGATGCTGTGTGTAAATATCATTTAGGCTGTATGTGTAAAATAGTAAATAAATACAGCTCATATTTTGAAAGCATAAATACATTCCTACCTGTCACTAGAAATTCCTGAATGTACCACCTGAACCTTGCCGGTCTGAGATCACATAGTAATAAAATACTACTATAAATACTATAGCATTTTCCAGTTAGAGATAAGAGTTTTGTGAGGGAAAATAAAGTTCAGTGAGACGAAATGAAATGTTTTCTGTAGTTATTTTGCCAATTCTGTCTGATCAAAGATCATCACTACACTACTAAATCTAGTTTCATTGGAGACATGTCAATTGAAAGAGAGCAAAAAAGCACCAAATTCTTTAATGTTAAACAATGTTATTACAAAAATCATAGGATAATATTAAATAATGTTATTACTTTTCCCAAAATCATTAGAAAAAGGGAACATTTTTGACATTTGTGAAGATGCTCCTTCAAATCTGTACTGTAAGCTGTACTGATGTGTTTTATTACCCTTATTACCTGTTGTTCCTTCAAGGAACTTCAATGTTCCTAGTTTCCAATTAGGTTAAAGGACTCACTCCACTTGGCTTTTGGAAAAGAACTACAGTGTGTACGCTTGATTCTCCCTAGAAAGAAAGAATTCTTGCATTCAAGCATTCATTATTTGTTATTTATGTGATGTTGGTAATAGCCCGCGAGTAAGCCCCTTTTTGAATGATTGCTTTTGAATAAATATGTGTACAATTCCACTCTAAGCTCTGCTATTAAGCATTCGTGATCAGCTTCTCTTTTTCTTAGATGGAGGACGTTATTGATGACATCATCAACATGGAGTCAAGCTTTAATGATGAAGGGATAGGCTGTTCTGAAGCACCACTGCTCATGCAGAGAACTGTAAGTAATGATTAACAAAGTGTTTGATACTGTACATGGAACTAAGCATTCATCTGAGAATTCTGTATTTATTGTGAACAGGTGTGATGTCTTCACCACCTTCCACTGTAGTATGAAACAACCTGATGGAATTGTCCTTTGCATTGACAGATTGCAGGATGATAAGATTGGGCAATAAGGAGCAATATATTATCTGTATCTCTTTCACTTGTTACAGTGGAAGTTTTTGTACCATTAAAGGTCTTGCTCTCCTCATTAATTTGTAGTCAAACACTTGTAGTGCTCAAGAAAGAGGAATAATGTCTAGCTCTTGCTGGTATGTAGATTGCCTTGACTTAAACTCTGCATTGAACTTTCTGCTCTTTCTTTTATTTTTGTTTACACAACTATAGCAGATAGGCTTTGTTTGAGAACTTGAATCTTTTTATAGAGTTTGCCAAACTAATGAATAACCTGGTGTTCAGCAGTTGACTGAAATTGTCAGATTTGTTGCAAGCATGGGAGAAGCTGTGAAATCAAAGGAAACTGTGCACTTAAAACAACATTGTCAGATTTTGAAATTCACTTTAGTCAAATATGAAAAGAATAGAATATCTGTAAAATACAATTTTAATGTATTGCCTCATTAGTATCACTGTTTAATCTTTTCCCCTTAAGGTTCTATATCTACCCCATTCAACACTTCAAAAGCAATCAACTGCATACAGATGGTTAAAATTTGTAAACAATAAAATCAATATTACAGTTGTCTCCTTCATACAGATCTACCCATTTAGACTCACTAAGCTCATGCTTGGACTTGTTTTCATTTCACCCTAACCAGTATTGTTTGTAAGAGTAGTTTCTAGTCAGTAATTACCATGATCATCAACGTTTCTTACATTTTTGCTGGGAAGAACCAGACTAAATATTAACAGCCCTACTTGCTTATCTTTAGTAACTGGAAAAGCCTGCAGCAATGTAGATGCCTTCGTCAAGCATATTTTACGCTAGATTACATTTAAAAGAAGATTCAAAGGTCATCTTGGTTTATGAGGTTCCGTGTTGCATTAGTAGGTTCTGTTTGCAAAAAAAGAGAGAAATGAACAAGAAAAGCAAACTTCTTACAGCTGTGGTATGTATGCCATTTCAAAATGTTAGCCACAACTGTCCTTTATTAAACATAATAATAGTAATGATTATAGCTATTCTGATAAATCAATCAACCAGTCTTTTTATTAATGTATGTATAATCTTCAGTGTGAGTTGCACAGCAATGCACAGTATTCAGGGGAACATAAAGACAGGACATTGTGTACAGTATTACAGTTTAAATAGCGAAGGATAGGGATAAAGTTTGTCCTGTGGCCCTCCGGATATTGTAGACTCCTGTTTTCATTCATCCCACAAACCAGGTCAATTGTAAAAGATGATGGTATTAAAGAAAACTTAACTTCTCTCATCCATACACTAGGATGAAAAATTAAAATTTTGTGCTCCAATGAGGATGGTGAGAAGGTTCTTGGCAAGATTTGGTTTCTTCATACTTTCATAAGAGTTTCTACAGTAACAAGAATGGGGTGTGTGTGTACATATAAGAATCATCAGAATTCCTTGAAATTAGGTTGGTAGGGGATTTAAGAATATGAAGCACTAACTGGGTTGTTTGCATCTCTCTCTGAGATTTGTTTGTCAAATTGATGGGTGGTTATAGACTTTTATATAAATTACAGAAAACCTGGTTGGGAGAGGAAAAAAAAGACTCTGTTGTCTTCCACTTGACTAGAGGCTAGGAAGCTTTAAAATCCCTCATCAAGTTCTCTTGTCGGTCAAGGGGAAGGGATTAAGTAAGTATTCTTTCCATTCCTAGATGGTGTTACTAGTTCTCCAGCCTCTGGAGGACCACAGATTCATCAGTCAAGTATTACACTCAATTTTGTTGTTGTTACAACTCAGGTAATGTTGTTTGTAGGTGCAGTTTCTAGTCAATAATTATGAAGGTTCTCAACAATTTAATACACCATTTCTGAAAAGAAATAGACCAAATTCTTCAGAGAGTTAAAGGTTTTTCACGGTAAAGCCCTAAGACTAAACCAGGGTTGCATTTTGAAATTTGCTTGTAATTTACCCTTGTCTTGGCAGGTATGGTTGAGAGGCAAAATGATACCATAATATTTTATTTTAAAGCCAGTGACTAAGCCTTAGGAGAGGCAGCTGTATAAAAGTTGAGAATCTCATATAATATCATGGGGAAGGGAACAGACCTTTCTCAGGAACTGCAGAGGACCGTATAGGGACCTCAGGAGGGCCAGTTTTGCCCCCCAGAACCTGAGATTCCCCACCCCTTTATCTACAACATTTTCCAGGTATTTTTGTTTTGCAAAACTAAATTTGCTCTGTATTTCAGGAAACATAGAGCAATGTCAGCTAAACAACAGGCACCCTGACCTTTGGTATGTGTCAGCGTTTAAGTGCGTGAACTAGTTTTAAGTAGCGAATTTGGTAATTTCACTGTAGCCTCTGTTTTTTTTTCTAATAAAAACAGAATGGCACTATAGATGCCTCTGAAGGTTATATATTACATATCTCCTCTTGGGCTGACCCATTTCCTTAGCTTCTCTGTAAATGCCATGTAAAGAGGCTAGTGAATACATATGCAGCTGAAGTGTATTCTGTGGTAATTTAGGAGGAACTAAGGGAAGGCTGCTCCTTTCCTTTCTGTTGAGCTTTCTGTCTTTGAAATGGAGGTGAATGCAGTGAAGGGAAGCATTCCTTGCCACACTGTTCAGGTAGGTTTTATTCCAGACCTGCCAGTCACTTATAAATAGAAATACGATGGGACTAACCAATTCACACTGTGCATTAAAAAAAAAGTCAGCCTGTAGAGAAGAAAGGGATGGAGTTAGTTAATCTTTTAAAAGATGAGGACACATTGCTCACATTATACTCCACAGAGATTGTATATACTGCTGACGTACTGTCATGGTATGCCATACCTCTCAAACAGATGCTCACCTGTTTGAGGAGTATGGCATAACATGAGAGTAAGTTAGCAAACACTGGACAGCAGAATGATGTCCTTTAAAAGTCTTATGCCTATGACCAACTTTGGAAATGATAGTCCTATTTATGGATTATGGAACCCAGTTTCTCTAATGTTTCTCTAATGCTCTACACGTTCTTGATTGTGTGAGGTATCTGCACATGAATAGGAACCCTGTCCTCTTTAGACTCCTCACTGTTTGAGAAATGCAACAGTGGAGCAAAGTGCACCTGGGTGCTACTTACTAAGCATGTTGAAGAAACTGTATTGAAAAACATCTCAGTAGAACCCCTGTCTCTCTACATGGGGATGTTCTCGTTCTGCTGCTTCTTCTACCAGATGTCAGACAGCATCATGGCTGTTTTGACCTGGGATGTGGCAGCTCTGAACAGTTATGCTGTGCTCCATTTAAAATAACCTCAAAGGGTTCATGGTCTTCTCCTTTGGGTACTTATCCTATTTATTTGACTTTAAATGATTAGTTGTTAAAATATGTACATTTCAAGGGTTTCTCGTTTCATGGATTACGTATCCATCTGCATTTTATGTATCTGGCAATTTTTTATTATTATTATTATTATTATTATTATTATTATTATTATTATTATTATTATTATTATTATTATTATTATTATTATTATTATTATTATTATTATTATTATTATTATTTGGTCTTTATGAATTCCTCTTCGTATTTCTTCATTGACCACCCTTTTGATCTGAGAAATCCTTAGCATTCCACTATAAGCCCACATCTCAAATGCTGCTTCTTATTGTTGTCTGTGTTTATGATGCCATTCCAAATTGAGAATGCAAAGCAGATTACAATATTTGACCTCAAAGCCCATTTAAAATTTTTATTGTCAGGTGATAATGCGGGTGACTGTTTGAAGAAGACAGCAATTGTCTTTTTTATTAAACACAGGGCAAGAAGGCATGTCCTTTGATGGAAGGGGGTTATTTTCATGTACCTTGCCATGGAAGTAGTAAATCTACACCCCACCAAGTACAATCCAAGCAGGACCCACTTATTAGGAGGTGCCTTAGCTATCATGTGAGGACTGTCCTATGCAGAGGCAAAGATGCCCTGCAGACATATGTATGCACAGAGAATGTGACAGGTGCTTGTAAAATGTGGACACAGTCATACTGAGATCCTCAAGCATCATTGTACAATCCAGACTGGGCTATGTGCAGGAGAGTAACCACATAATAGTCACTAATCAGCTGCTGACCTATTTATCATTATGGATTTTCTGGATGGAGGTCCATCTACCTAGAATAGTAGTTTCCGAGACATTCTGGCTTTCACATACTGGCCTGCCTCATCCATCCACTTACTGTGCCATCAGCCGCAGTAGTTTCAGTTTCTATATATACCAGCAAGTGTTATCATGAAGATAAAAGGTCTTGCAGATGTGCAGTTAAGTCAGAGAGAACTGTGAGTCAACAGGTGAAGTTTCCTCAAGGTCATTTGTGAAGCACGCACAGCTAGTGATTAGACAGAGTCGCTCTCAGTCTTTCTGTTTGTCAGCCGTTTTGATATGCTAGGCCAAATGGCAATGTACAAGTGAAGCAGCACAGTTTCCCCTCCAATTTACAGGACGAAATATCCTCTGATAGCACCAGTCTCACTGGGTAAGTGCCTGCATGCGTGACAATGGGGCAGTGAGTATTAAAATGGTGAAAGTCTATGAATATTTCCTACTCCATCTGCAAGTCTCCAAGATTAAACCAATCCATGCTGGCTAGTCATACTGAATAAATCAAAAAGTAAATGGCATGGAAATGAAACAAACATGGAACAAAATGTATTTTAGTTAATATAGGAAATGAATGAGAATGTGCTTCTAATTTCAGCTATCTCCTTGACAGACAGAAAATAGCCCAAGTCTTGAAGTTTATTAAGTCACCCTCAGTGACGGTTCCACCAAGCAGCACACTTTAAAAATGAATCAATAAAGTTGATGTGGCAGTTGTCACTATACTAAGCACTCTGTCAGCATCTAAGCAGGATATTTTCTGTATATAATAATCAGGGTAAGACTGGGCTTGGAGAATGGCTATACTGAGAAGTTGTGCTTGACTTTGTTGTTGTTTAGTCATTTATTTGCATCCGACTCTTCGTGACCCCATGGACCACAGCATGCCAGGCCCTCCTGTCTTCCACTGCCTCCCGGAGTTGGGTCAAATTCATGTTGGTTGCTTCAATGACACTGTCCAACCATCTCATCCTCTGTCGTCCCCTTCTCCTCCTGCCTTCACACTTTCCTAACATCAGGGTCTTTTCCAGGGAATCTTCTCTTCTCATGAAGCAACTCAAAAACCCCAACCACATTGTAATTACTTTCTAAGCTTATAACTTATAGCTTAGAAAGGCACAATCCAAAAGCAGGGAATACATCTTTAAAATACCAACATTCTTCAAAGTAAGAATATATTAAAGTGATTTTCTTAGCATATTATATAACTGTTCTTTCCACTGTTGTTGCTGCTGCTACACGATGCATGACACTCCCTGGTATCAGTGTTGTTGGCATCTGGCATACAGTATGTGTGTGTCAGGGAAGTGCATTGTGTTACATTTGTGTGTCTCCTGGCTCTATATACTTACATTTCTCTTGGATGTTTACATTTCCCTTCAAATGTAAACAACTTACTTTTGCTGCTGCAGTAAGTTACATGGGTGTGATATGCAGTCAAAAAAAATTATAATTGACATTTCTATTGCTTTAACTGGGGTGATAATGTGTAACTCCTGTAAATCAGAATCTGGCAAGCTGCCACCATGACAATAAGTATTATTTTGACTAACAGAGGTTAATGCTTGCTAGGCCATTGGATTGCTCTGCGACTAAATCACTGGAAAGAGTAAAAGAAGGGTGAACAAGTTACTGGATCTGAACACACCACCTGCTGGTCATGTTAATATATTGTAACATTTTATATAACATAATACAGTGATGCCTCGCAAGACGAATACCTCACGCAATGAAAAACTCGCAAGGCGAAAGCGTTTTGCGATTTTTTTGGGTGACTCACAAGATGAATTTTTCTATGGCTGTGCTTCGCAAGATGAATTTTTTTTCTTTTTTGGGGGGGTTGTTTTAAATCACACAACCGTTAGTACTGCGCTTCGCAAGACGAAAATTTCACAATATGACACGACTCACGGAACGAAATAATTTCATCTTGCGAGGCATCACTGTATTTTACATAACATACTCACACAATGCAAAGTTAATAGTAGATTTCACTACCACATGGCATACCATAGTCAGCATTAAAAGGAATTGGAAAAAGCTATGGAGGATAAGACTGTATGGTTAGGCATTACTTATAGTATCAGAGCTATATTACCAAAGCAATAGTACCAGGCAGTACTCAACATGAGTTGTAGGAGGGGTTTGATAAACTCATATCCCCCTCCCTTTGGCTTCCCATATGCTTCTGATTGGGTGCTGTAGGAATATAATGGCCGACTAAAGCAGTCTGATACAGCTTTTTTCTCCTTATGTTAGATGAACTATGACAACAACGCACACAAGGGAAAAATAAACAAAAAGACAGGGTTTAATCCATGAAGTTCACTGAGTGACCATGAGAAAGCCACAGGTCCTCAGCATAATTCATTTTGTAGGTTTGTAATATGAGATGTTTACTGAGTCTGCTGACTTCCATGGAAGAAAAATTGGATGAGGAGGAGGGAGGAGGAGAATTAATGATAAGAAGTAGCAACTGGATTGTTATTCTAATCATGGTATTCAACATCTCCAGGTGTTTCAGACTAACTGATGCAAAATTGAATATGGACAAGATTCACATGAGCAGCAGCATTGTAATTCATTCATATGAAATATTAAAAGAGTGCTTCCTGATTATTAAGGTTTTGAAGTAACCTTTTCACAAAGAGCAGTGAGTTGGTTTTCCCTTGGAGTTTCTGAAGGCAGTTGTATTATCTTAGAATGTCTGGTTAACCATTTGCTGTGTTAATCATTTAAGTGTAGTTCTCAGCATTGGGGCACAATGATGTATAAATTAAGAGAGGGGAGGGGAAGGGAAGGAAGAGTCTATTCATTTGTGGTCATTGAAAAGTAAAGACAACAATATGTATTGAAGGCAAAGGTACCATGTCTTTAAATATGTACAGTATTTGCATACAGTATTAGTATTTTTCTGCCCTTTGGAAGTTCAAAGATACTGACAGTCAGATTGTAGTTGTGAAGAATAGTTATGTTTATATCTCATGTCAGTTTCTATTGGAAAGAGGTTGCTTGGCTTGGTTTAGGATAACTGATCTGGTATTGACAGTGCCGCAAAAAGTACAGTATGGGAAATGGCTTTTGGATTACAGCTCCAAGAATCTCTCAGCCAGCACAGCTACTGGCTTTCTGGGGATTCTGGCAAAAATTAACTTTTTTGAGCTCTTTCTCCAAATTTAGGTCAGTTTGAATTCTTCAAGTAAAAGAGTAGTGGAAACTCAGTTACAGGGCATGGATATTGAAGTGTTTGTCTCCTTTTATTTATTTTTTGTAAAACTTCCAAGTTGTTTGTCTTGTGGAGCACCTGGGGATTTCCATATTCATTGTAGGTCCGTAGTACCTCTGTCAAGAAAGGTACCATTCTGCCATTCTTAAGCCTGTGTTATGCGAAGACAATGGTACAGCTCTTCCAATTATTGCTCTTTTACATGCATATCATCTCTTCAGATCTTTCACAGATGTTGGCCATTTAACCTATGGACTATGGGCTTGATTTGGTTTTATTTTTGCTCATCACTGAAGACACTGCTGGATAGCCCAGTGGTTTGGGAGTTTGATTCCCCAGTGTACCTTCCTGACAGGGGCTAGACTCAATTATCTATACAGTCCCTTCCAGCTCTGCAGTTCTAAGATTATTGTTATTATTATTAAAAACATAACAATTTCCAAAAACCATGGGCAGATGTGCATTCTGGGTTCTTTTATTTAAAATTTTTCAAAATAGGAGCTGCAGACTTATGTCAGAGTTGCAGGTTTGAGGTTCCCTGTGGTTCCATGTATTACTTATAAAAATCGTGAGCACATTTTGATTAGTGGCAAAGATTTCTAGGTCTACAAGATGTTAGCAAGCTTACTGGCAAATAGGTGACAAGCAATAATAATCATTACAGCAAGGTTGCATCTATCTTTTCCTTTCAGAGTTCTAGGTTACATCACTTAAATGTCACAGCAGTCTTGCGGTTATACAAAAGACACCAGTAGAACTATGGTCAGCCAGTGATTCAACTTCTGAGCTGAAACAGGATTTGAACTGGTGGAGTCCTATGTATTAAAGCACATTGGCTCAAAATAACCCTCCTCTCATATTTGCTGCAACAAAGATGTCCTTTTAGATTAGTGACATTTTGATGTTTATTTCTATGGCAGCCACAGTGATGGAGTCCACTCCACCAAATGCAAGAATTATCATCCTAAATTGGTAGGAGAACACATAGTTTGGGTGGAGGTTAAAGACAACAGTGAGGTGATAAAGTGCAAAAATGAACAGGCAATGGAACTACCTGAAAGCAAATGATTTCCAGATATTGTTCACTGTTCAAATGGTTTAGCAGTGCTAGGGTGTTCATACTTTCAGTGATCCTGCTTTGTTAGTGGTCGCTGTAACTATACTGTTTTTATATAATTGTCTGTCCTTGCTGCAAGGAACGGCGCTTGAGACCACACCCCCAGAGCACTTTTTGAAACCTGGTCATCTCTCACAGACATCTAGCATCAAGTTTTGGACTCTTGCCTACAGTTTTTCTGTACTATCTCTGTAGCAGTGGTAATTAGTCTGAAGAAGTGGGATTCCTCCCCAAAAGCTTGCAATTTGTTTGATTTAGTCCAATATAGGTACAACCCACTCTTCCTTCAGGGAATCAAGCTCCTGGGCCCTAGATCTGTAGGCAGTTATTCCATTTCACTGAGTGATCCAGCCCCTAATTCCCTTGACTAAACTCGTTGTGGATTTACCACTCAAGTAGCACTGGGATCAACACTTACACCTTATAGATATAAGTGCATAAGCAGTCAATTAGATTAGGATATCTGATGGGCATTGGATTCTTACTACATGCAGCACCTACAGTTGAATGTGCATAGGCTTTTCTTGCAGATACTGTGTGAATGTGCAAACACAAGGGCTGAAACTCACATATGTGGCTGTCTTCCTTCTTTTATGCATGTCCCATCCATATGGAAGGGAATAGCAGAACACAGCAGAATAGGGTCTTTGCTATCTCCTTCAACAGATGTTTGTTATGTTATTGACTTGTACATAAGTATTACTTGTGTTTAGCTGTCATGTTCTATTTCACAACCATCTGCATTCTTCCCTGAACCTAGAAGGATTTGCTTGTGAATACACTTGTATGAGATCGTTATTCATCTTAAAGGGCATTAAATGAGTACTCTAAATAACTAAAGAAGATCAGGAATCTTGGAATTTTAAGGACTATGTATCTCCTTTCAGTTCATCCAGAATCAAGCCCGAGCAGTCTCCAATGTACATGTAAATTCCGTTGTCATAGTTCAGTTAAGAAATGATTGGAAAGATGACAAAATATATTTTTGACGAAGAAAATTTTGATGGCAAGAATATATTTTGCCTTCCTACTGAGGAACAGAAAAAAGTGATTGTGCTAGAAATGTGTTTAGCTTTCAAATTCTACCTATTAAACGTAGCTTACTCTTGAGTAGAATTCTGAACATTCTTCAAAATCTACTTCCATAAAGAAATGAAAAGATATGGGAATTTTCTAAATTGATTTAGTGTAAAAACACAGCATTGGTTCTTGCTGATCGTAACTGAACCAATGATTGTTGCCACATTTGGGTGATAATTAAACAGTTTTATTCTAATACTTGGGGGGGAAACTGTCAGCTGCCTAGAATATGTTTATTTAGATGGAGAAAACAATTGCCTTAAAAAGAGGATGGAATTCCCTCATGAGAATCTCAATCAATTTGAAAGAAAGGAAAGTCCCTTTGAAAATAATTTCGAAAGAGGGGAAATTTCAGAAACATTCTCATGGATATGGTTCAGGATTCTTATGCTTACTTTATTTATGAAGTGGCTGAGGAGTGTACACACCTACTGTTTTTGATTGTACAACTGTCTGTGGGGCAGTTGGTGGCTCCCTTCCCCTTTCCCCAGCCTCATACATTAAAAAAAAAAAAACAACCCAGAGAAATATGTTGCAAGACAACTGCTTCCACTGGGCTTTTTCACGTCAGGAAGTGTGGGCAGCCAGGGAAGCTACTGAGTGGTGCTGAGGCATGTAACAGAAAGAAAAAAACTGCAGTACCCTTGGCTGCCTTTCATTGTTTCGGTAAGTGCAAAAATATAACCAAACTAAATTCCAAAGTGCGCTGAGAATAAGGAATTAAAATCAAAGCTTCTTTCATGAGAAAATAAAATATCTGAGAAAAAGCTGCTGGTTAGCTCAGTAGTTTAGAGATATGGAGCCAGAGGTCAAGAGTTCATTTCTCCACCATGCCCCCTTGACAGGGGCAGGATTCAATGATCCACAGATTCCCTTCTAACTCTGTAGTTTTGTGATGATGGCGATTGTATGTGTTCTGTGTCATCAAGTCAGAACTGACTTATATTGACCCTGATATGGCTTTCAAGGTAAGTTAGATATTTAAGGAGTACTTTTATCAGTTCCATTCATCCAGTAAGTTTCCATGGCCAAATGGGGATTCAGACCCCATTCTCCAAAGTCCTAGTCCATCACTCCATCCACTACACCACACTGAGATGATTACAGGACTAATTATGATTTTTTTCCCCTGGAGGTGGGCACAACTCTGTCTTCACTTGTAGCCTTTTAAGGGTTTACAGGGAAATAACTGTTTTATAAACATCTACAACACAGTCCTCCCCTGACCCAAATAACATTGTGAGGTTTTCTTTTGCTTGTTCAACTAGAATTAAAAGATCACTTTTCAGTAGTCTTTTTGGTGGCTGCCTTCTTACCACTGCCACTACAACGGCTTGGAGCAGTGGTAGGTAGAAAGGAAAATGTTAGCCAGGCAAGTCAGCAGAACTGCTCCTGTTGCCGCTTACAGTGCAAAACCCCAAAAGTTCTGTGGAGAAAAATGAACAAAGTTGTGTCCTAACCCTTGCTCATGGTGAACCTTACGTCTGAGAAATTGCTGCAAGATTTTTCCTTTACATTCTTGCACCAAAATGGTACTCCTAATTTCTCTTCCCACCAACAGGGCAAAGAATTTCAAGAGGCCATTTGCAGAGAGCTGTAGTAAGTGTTAGCATGAAGCAGTTGGATATTAACTCAGTGCTCACTCATAATTATGAGATATATAGCCAGGACCTTAGATCTGTAATCAAGTAAATCAGTTTATTGATAAAATAGCATGTGTCTAGTTGTGAACGTTTGCCCACTGACTCTTTCTTTTGCAGTGGTTTGGAATGCCCCTTTCCCCCTTATGTTGAGGACCAGTATTTGTCCCATGTATCCACATCTATGATAAAGGAAGAAACAACTTTTAGTGGCCTGCACACTGGGTGTTGACATGAAAGTGGTGAAGAGGCGTATTCTGTGGGTGTTGTTTCTCTTGCAGCCCACTTTGGAACTCAAAAATAATGTTGGGTTGGCAACATCAAGCCCTGGAGCAGAATATGGTTCTCATGGGATCCCAAAGCAAAAATCATTAAGGATATAACAGATAGCTATGTTCCTTTCCCTGTGACAAGATAATGTGTTGTTTTCTTGATATTGTACAGGTGTTTCTAATCTAAAATTTTGAACTGCCTCTTGTAAGACTTACTGACTGGAAGAAAGAACTTAAAACTAAAATATGCTGATATTTTGCCCCATCCATTGGGTCCACTGATTACTGAAGTGCCGCCCCTGAGACAGTAACTGAAACTGATGTCAGCCCTCATGCTTAATGGGTTTCTTTACCACTGATATAATGTAGGCACTGATGATGGTGGAGGAAATGCCCATCTACCAACTGTATGATACCATTCACAAATTTGACGGTCTTTCCCTGTCCTATTGGAAAACAAAATCTTGTGGAGTTAGGAAGTGCACTTCTGTCAGAGTACAAAAGTGCTGGCATAAAGACTATTGTTATTTCATGATGAGCCAAGTTTTCACACTTTGTCAGTTTATATTGGACAAGGTTGAGTGTAAATTTGAACTTTATTTGAAGAACTCAGAAGAATGCTTACAAGCTGAACTCTCTGTTTTGAGGCATTTCACATTACACATTTGAAATGAATGAACAACTATACCACGTGTTATAACATCTCAGCATGCACTGCAGATGTAGAATGAATTTTCTTCTCTAACCCTGTGCCTTTGTAAGGCAGTTGCTTGCAGCTTGGTCTCTAGTGCTCTGTCCAAAACTATTTTAAAATGTTTTGCATTGCCAATTCTCTTCCTTTGTATGGTGTATGAAGCATAAACAATCTGAGAAATGAATTCTGAGTTCAGGGAGGTTGTTAAGAACTCATTGGGGTCTCAGGTAAGATCAGCAAGGTTACTTTTCCTTTCAACTTAACTCACATTTGAAGTGTATTTGCAGTAATCCCGTTACTGGAAAATATGCTACAGCATTAATTCAAAATCAGACTTCAGGGGCCATAACCAGGCATCATTCTGCATATAAAACTCACATCAGCCTCACTCAAGTTTCTGCATATGGAACAATGGTAGTCTTTCACCCTTAACATTTAATTTTATTTTATACAAGATAAGGGCAACCTCAGTCTTTAGATGCGTATTTGCAGCTCCCGCTGCGATTAAGACATGAATACGCATCCGAAAAGGAATTTTGTTCTTAAGTGTCTACATATGCTTTTCACCTTACAAATCATAAATTTATTCTGATTCCCTCACCCCTAACTTTCTCTTTTTCTCCCCTTGCCCCCATTCTCTTCTTCTATTTTCTTCTAGCTTTCAAGTAGCATTCTGGATATATACAACAGTGACCAAGGAATGCCAACAGCTAATATGGGTCTCACCAATACATCCTGCTCATCTAATTTGCCTGTTAAAAGAGAAATCACAGGTAATATAACTCTGAAATGTTGCACTGTATTGTAGCTTTGGAAGTAAAAGTACCTTCTTTTAAAGAACTTTACAGCTGAATATTTTTGATATACGTGAGCTGAAGACTGACAGGCAGACGTGTGCTTCATGTAATTTGGACACATACCCTCTCCCATGAAACCAGTGACCAGAAATGTAAATATAACTCTAAATGTATGCTGAACCAAAACTTCTCCTTCCTTCTTAATTTGTCCTGAACTGAGGTGGGGTTTGAATGGGGAAGAGTGAGAAATCATCATCTTCTTCTTCTTCTTCTTCTTCTTCTTCTTCTTCTTCTTCTTCTTCTTCTTCTTCTTCTTCTTCTTCTTCTTCTTCTTCTTCTTCTTCTTCTTCTTCTTCTTCTTCTTCTTCTTCTTCTTCTTCTTCTTGTCCCAGAGACCTTCGGGGAGTGTGGGCAGCATATAAGTTAAATAAATAAATATGTCATTAATGGCAGCTGTCCTCCAGTGGGAGCTGCTGTTCTACCTCAGAAGTCCCTTCAGCATAACTATAACATTACATATTGGGGAATTCTGAGGTAAAACACAGCTCACAGTGCTTGGAAGAAGCTCTGGTGCCAGTCAGCAATTCCCTCCTCCCATCCTCTCTATATTGCTAGAAGTACATATGTGTATTTCAGGTCAAATTAGTTGTAAAGATAAAAATGTATTCCTTCCATTAGCCTACTTTTCCTCTCAGATATGTGTTTCAGCTCGTATTTGCTTTCTAGTGACCAATAACAAATTAAAGAATGCTAAATACAAGATGAGGAAGTGGAGAGGTTATGCCATACAGAAACTTTTTGTGTGTTTGTTTTTTGTTACAGTACTTGGAGAAGCACATCTGTAATGTTCTGTCTCGTTTGCTTGCTTTTGGCTCAACAGCAGGTTAAACTGCTTCCACTGTGTTTTAGAAGTGTCTGGTTGACTTCAGGGGGTTCAGGAACCAGTTTCAGTCTTCCAGATCCCACCATAGCCTCTACTTCCAATATTCCATGAATTATTTGAAATACATTTCGATTCTGAGATTAAATGTTGGTAGAGAGAAGTACAAAATGTTATTTTGCTGTTGAGAGCTGACCTGAGCTTTAAAGTTCCTCATGGACTTTGCAAAGTTTTGTTTGAAACCTTTGTCCCTGCATAATTGTGAGTAATGTGGAGGGTGTTGTGGTAGCAGTGTGTAGCTGGACAATGTACAACAAGCAATCCTTCTGGACATCATGCTGCTGATAAACCTAATTACTTTAGGAAATATCACTGATTTGCACACATTTTTGGCATTGGGCTAATGGTATAAATAAATTATCATTCATTACATTTGTTCCAGGTTGCCACAAATGACTCTCTTGAAGGTTCACAATAAATCTATTCACAGAAAATCTGTATTAGTGGATTAAGAACTTTAAAAGTTACATTCAATTAATCTAAGGAATGCTAACAACCATGTATCAGTGCATTGCCAAGGGAACAAAGAAGGGGTTTCTCTCTTCTCCCACCCACCCCATTTGAGTATTTTAGAAATTTGATTTATCTCTTGCATGAAGGGAAGGGGAATTCAAATTCACTTTTGGTTGGAGTAAAGCTTCCTCTTTCCAGCGTAAAGTACAGCAAATTAGAAAATTGCTAAATACAGTCTTCTTTTTCAGTTTCTAAAAATTAAAAATGTGTGATGGCAATTTTTTAAACAGCAACAACAACACAGTAACACACACACACAGAGAGAGAGAGAGAGAGAGAGAGAGAGGCTGCAAAAGCTGTAAACTGCAAATAAGTAAATGCAGGAAGTGACAAGATTGTATTTTGCAAATCTGAGAGTGCATAAAATGACCTGAAGGTGTAGTTGAATAATAAAGAGGGCCTGTTGTAACACCGAACAATTTCTGGAGTTGTGACTCATTGGCTGTTTAAGTAACTTTTGATTTCTGTCAGAAACAGATACACGAGCAATGGCCAAGGAGAGGCAAAAAAAGGATAACCATAATCTCAGTGAGTATATCTCTTTCCTAAAACTGTTCTTTTATAAGCTCTATATAGAATTATGTTTATGTTGGAGACTGATTGTTGGGTTCTTAATCTAAGGAGGTAGCACACCATCTGCAGCTTTCCCCTGCCACACCAAGCACATTTCTTCATCTGTTACAGAATCAATTGGATCCAAACTTAGCCATGTTTAGAGAAGGTTCCCTGAAATAAACAAGACATTGATCAGTCGTGATTTCTGTGGGTCTGCTTTAAACATGGGTACCTAGTGTGGTGTACTGGATGGAGTGACAGGCTATCCAGAAGACCTGGGTTCAAAACCTTACTTGGCCATGGAAGGTCATTGGGGGTGAAGGGGGTGGTGGAATAGTTAAGGGCACTCCTTAAATATCTCACTTGCCTTGACAGTTCCATTAGAGTGGCTGTAAGTCAGTTCCAATGTGATGAGACATAACAAACGTAACACTCTAAGCATGACTTTGCATTGAAATAGGATGCTTAACCAGGGGAAATGTCACATCTAAATAGTAGGGCACATGCTTTGCATCCATGAAATCACAGTTTTGCTGCCATAAGCATTTCCTGTTTAAAATATGATAAGCAGTAGAGCTCAAGGAGGAACTCTTAAGCAGAGATTGGGAAAGTTCATATTTTTGAATTTAGAATTGACCCAGGCAGCATGGTCTCAGCTGTCCAGGCATGGTTCTTGAGACCACAGAAGGTTCCTGCCAGTCATAGCAAGTCATACGGAGTCATGTCATCAGACCATATTTGACATCAGTATATGGCAGCTCCTTAGGTATCTTAATCTACTCCTTGTACATCCTGTTCTGTAAATCAGGATAAGGCTAAATGATCATATTTCATGTAAGCTTTTGGTGCTTTGATACAAATATGGGGCACCTTCTGAAAAAGTCTGGGGGCGCCTTATAAAAAACAATCTGTACCATGACAAAAAATAACTGTGAATGTTCGGTGTGTTTGTGGATCTTCTAAACTATTCCCAGTCACAGTTAAATGTAACAGAACTCTAAGAGTGTTTAATGATTTTTCCAGCCTATGGGGAATAGCTTGAGTTGATCAGTAGGTGATGTCCTTTGTGCTGTGTTATCTGTCTTACAGGGTTTGGGTGCTAAGGAGAATCTGAGCTGAGTTAATCTCCTGTCTCCTTTAAAGACTGGGCTATGAGGAGAAGTTACTTCCACTGTTTTTAATGTGGTTAGGGCCCCATTTACACACGAAGTCTTCTTACAGTTGAACTGTAGTGGCACAGCTTCCTCATAGTGAGCAGTTTCCCATTTGGTTTTAGGCAGCCTGAAACAAAGGTAAAGGTAAAGGTTCCCCTTGACAATTTTTGTCCAGTCGTGTTCGACTCTAGGGGGCGGTGCTCATCCCCGTTTCCAAGCCATAGAGCCAGCGTTTTGTCCGAAGACAATCTTCCGTGGTCACATGGCCAGTGCGACTTAGACACAGAACGCTGTTACCTTCCCATCAAGATGGTCCCTATTTATCTACTTGCATTTGCATGCTTTCAAACTGCTAGGTTAGCGGGACCTGGGACAGGCACTCACTCGGTCGCGTGGATTCGATCTTACGACTGCTTGGTCTTCTGACCCTGCAGCACAGGCTTCTGCGGTTTAGCCCGCAGCGCCACCACGTCCCTAGGTAGCCTGGAACAAAGAGAAACAGAAAATGATTCCATGCAACATTGGCAAGCAGATGTTAACTGCAGACAGTTTACAGCAGAAAGACTGATATGTCTTGTTTCCTATATTTTAAAAAGTATAAAGAGATGCACTGCGAAACAGTTTGGATTTAGTTGATTTCTGCCTGGTTTTTAAAACAGGCCTGGTAAGATTGTTCATTCAATAGACATGCATAATAAACATAATCAACATTTAATCTCTTTTTAGTCTGTATGACAGGAAATGCATGACAGCTTGAGTGCTTCCTTGTTGCCTTCCAGTGCTTCTTTATTTTATTTAATAGCCCTAACTACTTTGTTAGATGTCAAAAAATTTAGTCCAATTTTACTTGGGGGGGGGGGCAGAAATCTACACAACCACTTAATTGGACCTGCACTCTTCAATACTAATAAATTCGTTGTTGTCGTGAATTAAGTATTTTCAGGTGCTAAGAACATTGTGATGCTTCAGAACAGTATTTTCATAACAAAACTATTTCACTGCCTACCAATAAATTATATATGTTTGTTACGTTCTGCTATTATTATTATTATTATTATTATTACAGTCTCTTGTTTTCTTAGTTGAAAGAAGAAGAAGGTACAACATTAATTACCGGATCAAGGAGCTTGGCACACTTATCCCAAAGTCTAATGATCCGTGAGTTCACCTGTCACTTCTGTCAATGTTTCTACAGCTTAAATATGCAGAAAGGGGCAAAGGATAAAACAGATTTGCTGGATGTCAGAGTTAACTTGAACCTGTATCATTTTTCTCTTGTTTGATTAGCTTTCCTGGCTGTGGATTTGTGTTTGTTGATATTTGGCAAATTCAGATATTCACTCCACCCGTAACCTACTCAGAAACTACTGGCCCATATGGTACAACATTCTAAACATTGTAGCTTGGAGAATTTGTCAAATTAATTTCATTTTGGGCAGTGTTTCGTTACCCAGAATGTGCATGTCATATCCCTGGAATGGCCCACATTGTACTGGGCTTGTGAAAACAGCATAACTAATGAATTACCAGTTTCATTTTTGTATAAGATGGTTTGCACACTGGAATTAATGAGCTAAGAACAACTACAGTAGTAGTCATAGAAAAACTGAAGCTGCACATTTAATCATCATTAATAGTTTTATCTGGGATTTCCACTTGAGTTTGTGTAGGTGGAACCTACCGGTACTTCTCTCGTATGCATTAATGAAGAGAAGCAAAGTGGGACAGTTAATTATAAGCAGGCAGAGAGTGAACTATTTTCTTTGAAATAGGTGCTTACAATCTGTGAGTGTTGGTGATGACAGTTTTCCCAAGATGGGGGCTAAATATAAACTGTGGACAGGCACTTCCTGTTTTGGAAGTAGGCCTTTTCCCTCCCAAAAGAAACAGAAGTTCAGAAGAGGCCTCCAGCCTTCTGTGGTCCCAAGGCAAGCAAAAATTGGCCGCAGGCCCTTTGCAATTGCCCATCAAGTAGATCTGTGCAGATATATTTGTAGCACATGGCTTCATGATGTACAGTCAATCTTCCTTTGTGCCAAGGTATGCAAACTGATCATTCCACATATTTTTCACTATAACTTCCATTATCCCTTACCACTGGCTATTCTGTTTGGTCATTATGGGAGCTATGCCACAGATATTTGAAAGTTAACAACCAACCTGCATTGACTATGTATGGTTGGGTTGTTAACATCAGCCACTGAGATAACATGTAATAATGCAAGGTGGAAATTGTTTCCAGTTTTGATAAAATATTTTGACTGACTTGCCTCTGTGGGTCCAGATTAAGTTTTCCATGAACCGGTGGAACTTCTACATAAATGTCCATCAATGCCATTTCAAGTCTGCTAGAAATATGACATATTTACACCTAAGGTGCTGCCCTAGATTTTTGCAAATATAGATAGTATTTATGGCTTTAAAGTACCCGCACGTCAGGACAAATTGTGATAGTACAGTGTTTGATTTAAAGATGGTTCTATCAGAAACAATGTCTGCTTTCACACTTAAAGGAACCACTTGTAAGATGTTGATGTGATGTGGGGGTGGGGGTGGGGGATGGCGCAATCTCCAGAAGTATGAGGGCTGCACATACCCACTCCTGGACTTTTGAAAGCTACATCTAAGCCCTGCTGATCCTTTAAATATTTCTCCTTTGAAGAGGCTTTAAAAAAACAACTAAAAAAGCACATTTGTAATGTATAAAAAGTTTTGGTCGTGTGGTGGTGGAGATGACCCCAAACATGACAAAATTGCTTCCCATATTCCTTAGAGGGCGTACGCTCACTTACGTGAGCAAACCATTTTGGGGGCAGGGGAAAATGGCATGGAGAGAACTGCATTTAGACCCCTTGGAGGGTTGGAACGGGCCTATGGGTAGCACTTTGCTCATGGCTAATGTAAGGAAACGCCACATCCAAATTCACAAGGATGATTCCCTTCAGAAGGCTTTTAAGACCTTCTGTTTTACTGACTTAAGTCAGTAACATCCTGTAGGGAGCCATCTGTAGCAATAAGTAATGATCTGAAGATAATGTTAATGTGGCCAGATACATCCTTCATTTTGGTACTGATGCCTGATATAATTAGACATCCCAGGTTGCCAGGCACAGAGCTTTATAGAAGCAGATAAAAATTTTATCATCACCAAATTATTTGTGTTTGTTTGTTCAGCTCTCTTTCTGATACTTTAATATAATCAGACTTCCACCTGATAATAAGAGCCCCTTCTCTCCTAGTAGCCTGTTTGATGACATTGGCCTAAATCCCACCTTGTTCTGGTGCTTAGGCTGATCCAGTGGACCTTTTTTCTCCAGCTCTTTTTCCTACAGTGCTTCATGCCACTTGAAAACCAGCCAGCTCTGGAGGATCTTCCAGCTCTTTGCAGCTGGTTTGGGTGGCATGCAGGGACTACACTGAAAGGGGAGATTGTTTCCTGCCTCATTCCTTTTACAGTAGCCCATCCTTAGTTCTTGGCCAGTGTGAAGGTCGTCTGCACTCAGGAGGAAGAGATTCTATTAGCTTTGTTCGGTCCCATACACTTTATGCTGAAATTTCAACCAGAAGAACCCTCTAAACTGTTCTATTACTTACATCAAAGGGTGACAGAAGTAATAGAGTTGGGTGAGAAAACTGTTCACTTCACATTTCTGTATGAACTTACTCAATCTCAGTTTCCCAAAGAATACAAACCAGAATGCAGTTAGATGTCGAAATATGTTCGTTGAATTGAGAAACCTTACGGGGAGAGTGTGTAATGTTTCATCTGCTGGCCATATTTCTGCCCTTAAGGCTTCAATTTTATACCCATTTATTTGGGAGTAAGTCCTACTGAGCCCAAGGGGGATTTCCTGAGTACCTAGGAGTAGAATTTTACAGCAAGTCACCTTTGAAATGTTACTAGTTTTACTGTTTTGCTGAGGTAAAATAGATGCAAGCCATTTGTCATGTTTCTATCATCTCTGAAAGAAGATGTTGTTTGAAGTATTGTTTCCTCGCTTCTCCTCCCTTTCTTCCTTATAGCTGTGGGATCCTTTTAAATTTATCATAGCCAAATAATTCAAGTTTAGTGCATTTAAAGCAAACTGTCCTTAAGGGTTACTACCACTGTACTGAGGTGTTCAGAATGTGAGAGGGGAGCACAGGCCACGAGAAGAGTGTGGTGCCTTAGCTCTCCTTACCCACTGTCACTTTAGTCACACAAAACTGTCTGTGTAATGCTTCTGGGGGTCTTGGATCTCTGGGGAAAGTGTGCTGGAGGAATACAAAGCTTAATTTTTATGTGTGAGGCCATTTTGAAACTAGGCACCTACTGCCCACCTGGTCACCATGACACATTTTGCTGCCTGCATGGCATGAACAAAATTGTTCCCCTCTTTCCCCTTGTCCTATTACCTGATTACCTGGCTTTTACCCAAATCCTGACCCCATTTGCTTAGACTCCCCTCAAATTCATTTCAACAATCCACTGCCCCATTACTAAGACATCACAGGGGCCCTGGGCTCAGGGCTTTGCCCTGAAATACCAGAGAAAAGGAGGATGCTGCCCTGGCAAACTTAAACTCCAGCAGATTGTATATAGGGCATTCAGGGCATATGATAATAAGGGAGCTATTTAAAATCACAAAGTGAGGTGGTAAAAGAATGGAACTAATTTGTGCCTTTAAAATCAACAAAAATAAAAACATTTTTGGAAATGGATCAGTTTCCTCCCTCTCTGCTGTGCAGATGTTTTGAGATACTGTTGCTACAAGTAAGACTGAGCGACCAATACATTTCTGCCTCCTGCAAGGGGATTGGCAAAACATTGATGCAAATTCTAGTGTGGTTTAAGAGCTTAAAGCAGCATTAACTCTAAATGTACAGTTTATTATTTGCTGAACCTAAATGGTCATGACTGCCATATTGTTACATACACAAACATTATGCCCTTTGTTTACTCCTCTGTACAATTCTGCCTTATATATTGGATGTTTTATCAGTTTGTGCAATATAAAGCTGTGCGAGACTAAAATAAGTACAAGCTTGGTGTAATAAGCTATTTTGAACAAACCAGTGACAAATTTCAATCATAGGCCCTTCTTGAGAAGTCTTTCCTCTCCCCTCCTCCACAAGTAACTGTTATTGCAATGTAAGCCATATATGAGTAACCCTATATACTGTTTGTTCTATTGCCTCAAACTTTTTTACTTGTTCTTATGCTACAAAAATCTGAGGAAAAATTTGTTCTGATTATTTATGAAGCCAGGATAGCAGTGAAATTTTGTGTAAGATATACACGAAGATTCTTGTTATTGTAGTAAAGTACTAGCCAATGCCTAGAGGTGATTCCAGTTGGAACACTTGGATTTGGTGGTGGTGATAGTAAGGGGGCTCTACTTAAAAGATGACATCCAGCCAGAATATCATTATGCTTCTGAACTGTTGTAAGTATCCAGTAGGATTATTCCACAGGTGGCTAGCTGCTTCTATCAGTGGAAGCAAGAGGCCGATAATACCCCTTTCTCCTGCTGCTCCCCAAGTGCCCCCAAACCCACTTTTTGAGAACAGGTTTTGGGGGCTGCAGAAAAGGAAGAGTCAAAAATCCCAATTCTACCATGAAATATTGTGTGAGATTTAGACCCCAGTCAACAGGAAATTGATAGCAGTCAAATATAAGACCAGAAGAGGCCCTAAATGGACCGATTATGTCTCAGATTCAGTGTTGTACTGATGAATTTGGAAGCGGAGGGGCTCAGCATGACTAGCCCTGTAGCCACCCTGGTTTTGGAGTCTAAAACAGCAGGCAGTTGGATTGCTTCGTATTAAAAGGTGGGGAGGGAAATATTAACAAATCAGGAGCAGAGCTTTTGTAAAGCTAATTGCTCTTAATAGTCCAGTTCAGACCAAACCATACTCAAACAGAATAGTCTGCTAAAATATACTATTCATGGGAAAATTCATTTCTGTCCCAGCCATTGTAAGGACTGAGGTAAATTCAGAGAACTGCAAAACCTGTTTGCTGAAGGGATGTATGGTGGGTCATGTCACCATGCTGCTACTCAGATAGTCATGGAAAAAATGTGTCCACTACACCAAGAGATTTGAATATCCAAACCTCTTTATTAAATTAACTTGGAAATTCAGATGTCTTCACAAATGCCAATACTGCTTTCCAGCTGTGCCAATCCCCTTGTAGGAGGCAGAAATGTATGATGGTTGTTGTGGGTTTTTCAGGCTCTTTGGCCATGTTCTGAAGGTTGTCCTTCCGGACGTTTCGCCAGTCTCTGTGGCCGGCATCTTCAGAGGACTGGAGTACGAACTCTGTCCGTGCTATGTTGGTGCACCCGGCCGTGAAAGCCTTCACGAATACAGAAATGTATGAATTTGAAAATCCACACTAGGGTAATATAATTATTATATACTTTATATATAAACTTTAATATGCAAAATTTAGACATCAACAGACCTCTTCATCAGGCAGTATATTAAAAAAATAATTGGTGGAGAGAAGAGAGGGGAAGGCTTGAACCTACAGTCAGAAAGCTGGGATCATATCTTGATATACAACAGAAGATGATGGCTCTGGTACCATTATAAAGAGGCATACAGGGAGGGGATGTAGATTATGTATTTCCAATTGTATTGAGGTCTTCATCCTAAAAGATCTGCATAGCTATGGAAGTGTGCAGTGCAATATGCACAAACAAGCAAAGTATTTTGATTTATTTGATGATGTGATGTATACATCAGAGTCTGGTTCACAAAAGAGCATCTCAATGAGAAAAAAACATGATTTGCTACCATTTTCTCTAGGCATTCTAATCACTTTGTGGTTCCAAGCAAATAATTTGTTGAAAACAGCCTGGACAATGGCTTTGTGTTTGGGTGAGAAGTGGTTAACTGATGAAAAAAGGAGTCAGAGTTAGGTTCTGAGAATTTCCCTTGCTTGGTATCTCTTTGTGAATGGCAGTAAGCATAGGAGGGTATCCTGTAGATTAGCTATTACCAACCTTTTTTTGGCTGTGACCATAAGCACAATAGGATAGAAATATAAGCTGAATCAGGGTTGTATAAGTCACATAATGAACCTTATAAGATGTTGTGTGAAGAACTGTTTCTAGACTATGGCTCCCTTCAAATATGCCAGGGAGTCCATTGAGAATGGCTGCTGTCATTAGTGTCATCAATATTCAGGCTACACTTTGTGATGTAAAATTTGGCATGCTTTTTCCTACTGGCAAAACAAGCATGATATTGTGCAGCAATATCAGCCCATTTCCTGGCATTTTGTATTGGGTATACAAAAGCAAAATATCCCACATTCATAAAATTGGAGCCTTTTTTGAAGAATCAAATGTCCTAGCTTTTAAAAATAGATTAGATTAGGCATCCTTCAGACTTGAGAGACTATGGTAACGTGCTCTGTATTGAGGACTTGGAACAGCATCTAGTGTGGCGGGGAAGGCCAATTCTAGAATGACAATCCCTTCCATACTAAAGACAAATACAATCGATCTCCTGTCCAGCTCCCTGGTTTTGCTGGTTTTGGGACTGCCTCTCTGCCTCGGCCTGCTAGACAAGGGTCTCTTCAAAATGGGAGAGGCCATGATACACCGCCTGCCTGCAGGCTGAATGCTCAGATGTCAAGGTTTCCCATCTGTTGAAGTCCATTCCTAAGGCCTTCAGATCCTGCTTGCAGATATCCTTGTATCGTAGTTGTGGGCTCCTTCTGGGGTGATTTCCCTGCACTAATTCTCCAAACAGGAGATCTTTTGGAATCTGACCATCAACCATTCTTGCAACATGCCCAAGCCAATGTAGATGGTGCTGTTTCAGTAATATATACAGTACATGCAAAAAAATTCCAGCTCGTTCTAGGACTACTCTATTTGGAACTTTGTCCTGCCAGGTGATAACAAATGTGCGTCGGAGACAATGCATATGGAACGTGTTCAGCTTCCTCTCCTGCCATACACAAAGGGTCCAGGACTCACTGCAGTACAGGAGTGTGCTCAGGACACAGGCTCTATAGACCTGGATCTTGGTATATGCCATCAGCTTGTCAGCCTAGAGAACATGGTAGCTGCTTTGCCAATGTATTTATCCAGCTCAACATCTAGGGAGACAGTATCAGAGATCGTTGAGCCAAGGTACATGAAGTCATGAAAAACTTCCAATTTTTATGTGGAGATGGTAATAGAGGAAGGTGAGTCCATGCCCTGGCCCATGACTTGTATTTTCTTCAGGCTGATTGTTGATCCAAAGTCTTGGCAGGCCTTGCTAAAATGATTCCTGAGTTGTTGGAGGTCTTCAGCAGAGTGGGCAATAACAACTGCATCATTGACGAAGAGGAAGTCCCACATGCATTTCAGCTGGACTTTGGTCTTTGCTTTCAGTCTAAAGAGATTAAAAACTTTCCATCTGATCTAGTCTGGAGATGGACACCTTCTGTTCCAGTTCCAAAGTGACAGATTTTACTTTCTTGGGCTCCATGATCACTGCAGATGGTGACATCAGCCACGAAATTAAAAGACGCCTGCTCCTTGGCAGGAAAGTGATGACAAAGCTAGACAGCATCTTAAAAAGCGGAGACATCACCTTACCAACAAAGGTCTGTATAGTCAAAGCTATGGTTTTTCCAGTAGTGCTGTATGGAAATTAGAGCTGGACCATAAAGAAAGCTGACCGGCAAAAAATTGATGCTTTTGAATTGTGGTGCTGGAGGAGACTCTTGAAAGTCCCCTGGACAGCTAGGAGAACAAACCTATCCATTTTGAAGGAAATCAACCCTGAGTGCTCACTGGAAGGACAGGTCCTGAAGCTGAAGCTCCAGTATTTTGGCCATCTCATGAGAAGAGAAGACTCCCTGGAAAAGACCCTGATGTTGGGAAAGTGTGAAGGCAAGAGGAGAAGGGGACAACAGAGGACACAATGGTTGGATAGTATCACCGAAGCTACCAGCATGAATTTGACCAAACTCCAGGAGACAGTGGAAGACAGGAAGGCCTGGTGTGCTCTGGTCCATGGGGTCACGAAGAGTCGGACACGACTAAATGACTGAACAAACAAACAAAAAGTGGTATCTCTAAGGCTATTCTCATGAGATGGCCAAAGTACTGGAGCCTCAGCTTCAGGATCTGTCCTTCCAATGAGCACTCGGGGTTGATTTCCTTTAGAATTGATAGGTTTGTTCTCTTTGCAGTCCAGGGAACTCTCAAGAGTCTCCTCCAGCACCACAATTCAAAGGCATCAATTCTTCGGCGGTCAGCTTTCTTTATGGTCCAGCTCTCACTTCCATACAACACTACAGGAAAAACCATAGCTTTGACTATTCGGACTTTTGTTGGCAAGGTGATGTCTCTGCTTTTTAAGATGCTGTCAAGGTTTGTCATTGCTTTCCTGCCAAGAAGCAGGCGTCTTTTAATTTCGGGGCTGCTGTCTCCATCTGCAGTGATCATGGAGCCCAAGAAAGTAAAATCTGTCACTGCCTCCATATCTTCCCCTTCTATTTCCCAGGAGGTGATGGGACCAGTGGCCATGATCTTAGTTTTTTTGATGTTGAGTTTCAGACCGTTTTTTGCACTCTCCTCTTTCACCCTCATTACAAGGTTCTTTAGTTCCTCCTCACTTTCCGCCATCAGAGTGGTATCATCTGCATATCGGAGGTTGTTGATATTTCTTCCTGCAATCTTAATTCCAGCTTGGGATTCCTCCAGTCCAGCCTTCCGCATGATGTATTCTGCATATAAGTTAAATAAGCAGGGTGACAATATACAGCCTTGTCGTTCTCCTTTCCCAATTTTGAACCAATCAGTTGTTCCATATCCAGTTCTAACTGTTGCTTCCTGTCCCACATATAGGTTTCTCAGGAGATGGATAAGGTGGTCAGGCACGTCCATTTCTTTTAGGACTTGCCATAGTTTGCTGTGGTCCACACAGTCAAAGGCTTTTGCATAGTCAATGAAGCAGAAGTAGATGTTTTTCTGGAACTCTCTGGCTTTCTCCATAATCCAGCGCATGTTGGCAATTTGGTCTCGAGTTCCTCTGCCCCTTTGGAATCCCGCTTGTACTTCTGGGAGTTCTCGGTCCACACACTGCTGAAGCCTACCTTGTATGATTTTGAGCATAACCTTCCTGGCGTGTGAGATGAGTGCAATTGTCCGGTAGTTGGAGCATTCTTTGGCACTGCCCTTCTTTGGTATTGGGATGTAGACTGATCTTTTCCAGTCCTCTGGCCACTGTTGAGTTTTCCAAACTTGTTGGCATATTGAATGTAGCACCTTAACAGCATCATCCTTTAAGATTTTAAATAGTTCAACTGGAATGCCATCACCTCCACTGGCCTTGTTGTTAGCCAGGCTTTCTAAGGCCCACTTGACCTCACTCTCCAGGATGTATGGCTCTAGGTCAGCAACTATATTGTCTGGGTTGTCCGGGATATCCAAAACTTTCTGATATAATTCCTCTGTGTATTCTTGCCACCTCTTCTTGATGTCTTCTGCTTCTGTGAGGTCCCTTCCATTTTTGTCTTTTATCATGTCCATCTTTGCACAAAATTTTCCTCTAATATCTCCAATTTTCCTGAACAGATCTCTGGTTTTTCCTTTTCTGTTATTTTCCTCTATTTCTTTGCATTGTTCATTTAAGAAGGCCCTCTTGTCTCTCCTTGCTATTCTTTGGAAGTCTGCATTCAATTTTCTGTAACTTTCCCTATCTCCCCTGCATTTTGTTTCCCTTCTCTTTTCTGCTATTTGTAAGGCCTTGTTGGACAGCCACTTTGCTTTCTTGCATTTCTTTTTCTTTGGGATGGTTTTTGTTGCTGCCTCCTGTACAATGTTACGAGCCTCTATCCAAAGTTCTTCAGGCACTCTGTCCACCAAATCTAGTGCCTTAAATCTGTTCTTCACTTCTACTGTGTATTCGTAAGGGATTTGGTTTAGATTATACCTGAGTGGCCCAGTGGTTTTTCCTACTCTCTTCAGTTTAAGCTTGAATTTTGCTATGAGAAGCTGATGATCAGAGCCACAATCAGCTCCAGGTCTTGTTTTTGCTGACTGTATAGAGCTTCTCCATCTTTGGCTGCAGAGAATATAGTCAATCTGATTTCGATGTTGCCCATCTGGTGATGTCCATGTGTAGAGTCGCCTCTTGTGTTGTTGGAAAAGGGTGTTTGTGATGACCAGCTTGTTCTCTTGACAAAACTCTATTAGCCTTTGCCCTGCTTCGTTTTGAACTCCAAGGCCAAACTTCCCTGTTGTTCCTTTTATCTCTTGACTCCCTACCTTAGCATTCCAGTCCCCCAGAATGAGAAGAACATCCTTCTTCGGTGTCAGTTCTAGAAGGTGTTGTAAATCTTCATAAAATTGTTCAGTTTCAGTCTCCTCAGCAATGGAGGTTGGTGCATAAACTTGGATTATTGTGATGTTGAAAGGTCTGCCTTGGATACGTATTGACATCATTCTATCATTTTTGAGATTATATCCCATTACGGCTTTTCCCACTCTTTTGTTGACTATGAGGGCTACTCCATTCCTTCTACGGGATTCTTGCCCACAATAGTAGACATGATAATCATCTGAGTTGAAATCACCCATTCCCATCCATTTTAGTTCACTGATGCCCAGAATGTCGATGTTTATTCTTGCCATCTCCTGTTTGACCACCTCCAGCTTCCCAAGGTTCATAGATCTTACATTCCAGGTTCCTATGCAGTATTTTTCTTTCCAGCATCGGACTTTCCTTTCACTTCCAGGCACATCCACAGCTGAGCGTCCTTTCGGCTTTGGCCCATCCACTTCATCAGTTCTGGAGCTACTTGTACTTGTCCTCCGCTCTTCCTCAGTAGCATGTTGGATGCCATTTGACTTGAGGGTCCCATCTTCCAGCATCATATCTTTTAGCCTTTTGTTTCTGATCATGGGGCATTCTTGGCAAAGATACTGGAGTGGAATTGCCGGTTCCTACCCCAGGTGGATTGCGTTTAGTCAGAACTCTCCATAGACCACCAGACCACAGACCACCAGAAAGGCAAATAAGTGGGCCCTCAAACATCTAAAGTCTGAACTGTCACTAGAGCAAAAGTGAATAAACTGAGGCTATCCTGCCTTGCACATTTGATGAGAATACAGAACTGACTGGAAAATACAATATTACTGAGAAAAATGGTTTCTGGGCAGGGGTAGTAGGAAGAGAGAGCAACCTAACATGATGCAAATGTACAGTAGAAGAGAGAATACTTTTATTTAAACCACTAAAAATCAAACACTCAGTGCAATGAGCAAATTCTCTTCTAAATCTGTATTGTCAAAAGGATTTTTGGAGAGTTTTTTGTAACAGAACATGAGATGCTGAGCAGAGTTGTTAATGATAGGACATTTGGAAGGCCATTAACTCATGTAGTCATCACGCATCAGAAGGGACTTGATGGCACAAAACATCTTTGGAGTATTTTTTTTAAATTACAAAGCAATTGTATAGTGATAAGATGGGTAGAATGGAGACTATGACAGGATACTATAACTGGGTATAGGCACCAAAACTCTGCTAATATCAAATAAGAGCATCCCCATTCACAAAGCAAAAAAAGCAGTAATTTCACAACTTAAACAAGTGAACTTATGAATATTTGTTCTGTATTTTTTAAAAATATATTTAAATATAGAGCTTAAATAAATAAAAATATTTTTAAATATAGTTTCAATATTAATTATATTTTAATTGTTTTTTTCTTTTTTTACTGTATTTTAATAATTGTAAGCCACCCAGAGACCTTTGGGTAGTGTGGGCAGCATATAAGTTAAATAAATAAATAAATAAATAAATAAATAAATAAATAAATAAATAATTTTTTATAAAGAAATATTATTTTTATGTCTTCACTTCTGCAACCAGACACAGATACCCTTGTAAGCATGATTCCGATAAGCCTGTTTGGCCACGAAGGAGTTAAAAAGTTTAAAAGTTAGCCAAGGACATGACTGCATGTTGAAATACTTTTTTTCATTTTGTTTAGTATGTTTAAAATTAAATAATAATCTCCAACTACATAACATACAGCTAAGCGCACATTTTTTTCAACAAGGAAGTGGGTTTTTTAAACACCCGCTTTGGGGTCATTTATTTTGAATAAGGTCCGGTTATGCTTTATTTTACTTCATTTAGCATGTCTGATCAAGTACCTGTGTAAGAGTAAATCGTACAATGGATTACCAAGTACAGTGGATTCTGGATTGCAGTCTAAACGCTTCCTTTTTCGCCTATGTGTTTCTATTTTAATGCTGCATTGATCTAGCACTATGGCAGTTATATATATACTCTAAGAGCTATATATAAACACAGTTTACCATGTATGATAATTCTTCAAGGGTAGAGGCCAGAGGAAATAACTCTTAGAGTAATTGTGGGATGTGCTGCAGGCTGCTGATAGTGGTTTTGCTGAATAAAAGCTGCTGAGTCTGGCATCAGCTGCCTCAAGGCAGACAGGCTCCACCTTGAGAACAGGGTGAACAAGTTCCCAGCACAGGGCAAAAATAGGAAAAATGGGGACTGAGGACACAGAAGTGCCAATGTATCATATAGCTTACCATCAGACTAAAAGTTGTTCCCTGTGGATATGCACTCTGACACAAAAACCACATGGCATTAAACTGATTTCTAAAAACCACACCAGCTCCTGATTTAATTCAACAGTGTAGACATGGTCTAAGAGTCAGTTAATTGTGTCCTGATTAACAGGGTCATGAATTCAGATTTCTCCTCACATGGAGGTAATTTCCTATTGTGAGAGGAGACTGTTTTGTCTCAGAAATGCGAATAGAACATTTGCTGAAGATACTTGGAAAAATATCCTATTTCTAGAGGACTGTCACCCCAAACCTATCCTTTAAAACAGTGGTCCCCAACCTTGGGCCTCCAGATGTTCTTGGACTACAACTCCCAGAAGCCTTCACCACCACCTCTGCTGTCCAGGATTTCTGGGACTTGAAATCCAATAGCACCTGGAGGCCCAAGGTTGGAGACCACTGCTTTAAAACAACTCTTTAAAGAAAACCTGCCTTTTCACTCTGTTTCTGTGACCTTTCCCACTAAACATCTCCTTCCTTACCTACAGATATATTCAATGTTTCATTTCGCTCCTGCTGGCAAGCCTGTATCACACATGATCAGACTTATGACAAAATAGCTGTTTTTCTCTTTTGAAACACCTTTGTTTGATGATAAATACTTCAGCCACTGCAGCCTGAGTTATTTCCAAATTTGAAAAAGTGGGTGGGGCCAACTGTTCTCTTTCAAGATAAGCAAGATTGGTCCTTTCAATTTATGTCATCTGTTTTAAATCTGAGGATATTTAGGGCCATCTGTTTCTGAATAGGGGGGATAAAACAAATTTATCATTATTTTTAATTGTAACTTGAAAACGCTTTCTCAAACTTCGCAAGACTGTCTGCTATAACTGTGACAAATTCAGTTCTGATCTGAAGCCCAATTTAAAAGTTATATATTTTTTGTTGCCCCCATTTTTAGAATTGCTTTATAGAATGTTAATTTGCTCTGCCTATACAAGCTCACTGCTTCACTTTTGGTGCAGTAATAATATGTCAAGGAGAAATTTCCCCTAATTTGTAATAATTATAGATTTAGTAAGATGACATGGAACAGTCTCTAAACTGTGGTTTTATATGTTTCATCAGAGAGAATCAAACTTTAGTGAGACTTTTTAGTTAAATAAACATAAAACTATCCTTATGAGAAAATGAGGTAAATAAGAGTAGTATAGTTGAAGCAATCTTCAGAAATTTAGGCTTAAATTCTCAGTAACGTTTGTCTCCTCATTCTTGAATGCAGAAATACTGCACATAGATTTGACGCTTAGAGTTAATAATGAAAGCAATTTTCACTAAAAATATAAAAACTGTAATGGTAGAATCATGATATTGCATTGAGCTCTCCCACCAAAAAAAAAGTCACTTTATTACTTTCTTTTGACACTTATTTTCATTCTGGGATTAATTTTACTATATAAGGGCTTCTTAACTATTCTATTAAAATTTCCATTCAGAAGCAATAATATCTAAGAGTGAATAATGGTCATGTAAATCATTATTTCATATTAATGTAAAAGATTTTGTACGTTCTTATGAATTTTGCTGACATGCAGAATTGTGAAAAGGTTATCTCTACTTTCTACAGTGATATGCGCTGGAACAAAGGAACTATTTTAAAAGCATCAGTGGAGTATATCAAGTGGTTACAAAAAGAACAACAAAGAGGCCGAGAATTAGAACACAGACAGAAGAAATTAGAGCAGGCTAACCAGCGACTTTTGCTTCGAATTCAGGTTTGTACAGGAATGTATCTGCTCAGATCCAAGCTCCCCGCCCCCCAATTCTCCTCACAGTTTATCCAATTTCATGTTTTATTCTAAATACGTTTTGGGAAGCAATGCTACAAATTTATATGCCTTGTGATCCAAGAGCTTTAATTTTGCAGGAAAGTTATGCATTCTGTAAGAAAACATATTTCAGAAACAAATAATATTGAGATTGGGTATATCTTCTACCTATATTAAACCCAGATTGTGTGTGAGAATGAGGATTTCATTTGTTTGTTTAAAGTAGTATTTGAAGGCACAAGACTCCAGTGTGCCAGTTTTATACTTTGAAAAATGTCCATGACATTGTATTACCTTGGGGTACAAGGTGCCACATTAAATTAAGTTGCGCATCATCTTCCAGTGACTTTCTATTGCTCAGCACATGATTTACAACATACTTAATTGGGTAAGGTATCTGGTCTGCTTCTAGATAGCATTCCTGAATTTTGGTAGATGATTAGCGAGCAGAAATGCCGGCAGAATTTTTCTCATCACTTTTCAAGTACTTAATGCAAAGCACAATCCATTCACAGTTAAGAGTTTTGGAGTGCTGCTGATTACAATGGGAGAGATTAAGTGTATGCTTAACTTTCCCATTAAACTCAATATGATTCTGAATGGAATAATTTTGGCTGAATCATATACATAACCCTTACAAATGGGAAATTATTTGCTTACCTTGGATTATCAATATGCCATCAAGTCACTTCTGACTTCTGCCAGCCTTATGAATTACAGACCTCCAAAAAGTCCAGTTATTAACAGTCCTGCTCAGCTTTTGCAAACTCAAGGTTGTGACTTCCTTTAGTGAGTGAATCCATTGCTTGGATTGGATCAATCTGGGATATTATAATTAGGCATCCCAGATTAGCTAAATTGTTATTCAAAGTACAAAGAGATCAGATATAGATATGTAAACCGTATCCTGATCCATCCTCAATTGCATTGTGTGGGTATTTGTCCTTTTGTACTTGCTTTGGGTTTGCTAAACCGAAAAGGAAGAAGACGTGGACATACTTTGTGCAAATTGCCTGAAGCACAACCGAGACAGTACTTGGTATATTGCTTTCATATCAAGATCTCTCACTGGGGCTTCTGAATCCTCAGCAGGCTTTCTCGCTGCACTGAGACAACTTGCTTTAAATGAGAGTTTGGCAAAAATTTCTTCTCTTCTCCTCTCTACACATAATGCAGCTGCATTGAATTCATTAGGAATTATTTACAGGCAAATACACATAGGATTATACTGAAGTCTGCCATTCAAATAAGGTCTAAAGGTGTGTGATCTGAGTATAATATACAATGGCCAGTATTCTGTTGCGTAATTCAACTAGTGCAATAGGTGTGGGAAGCTAACAAGCCTAAAACTTCTCTAGGGACATTCATGTAATGAGGAACCATATTTTCTCATTATATCCGAATGCTGTTATTGTGTATTTTTTTAAAAAAATCACATGGTCAGTAATGATATAGTCAATAGAACAATGGACTAGGACTTGAATCTCCACTCAGCCATGGAAACTGACTGGGAGGGTGGAACTGGCCAAATCTCTCCTTAAATATCTCACTTACCTTAAAAACCCTCATGGGTCACTATAAGTCGGTTCTAACTTACTGCATGTACAACAGTAACAGCATTAATATGTTCCAGTTTCAGAACTGCATCATATGTAGAGTTTCTCATTGCTTGTACATTTATTTTTAAATAATAGCCACAGTTATGGTTTAAGGTGTACCTCAAAGCAGGATGTTAGTTATTCTTATAAAATTCTAGAAGTATGTTTCTGACTAGTTGCTTCAAAAAAATTCAAGGTACAACAAAAGCCAGTAGCATAAAAAGCTAGAGTTTAGTTACGCCATGAAGACATGAAGTTCTCATGTTGTTACAACTTTAATGTGCCCTAGTTATAGCTTCATTACTGGAAAAGGAATAAATTAAAAAGGAATTAACTTTTTAACAGGTGAGTTGTAAATTTTGGGCTTCACATATGTCATTGACCTATGTCCATGATTATTCTTTTGAAGTGAATCTCTAAATATTCTTCTCTCCAACCACAGGAACTAGAAATTCAAGCACGAGCCCATGGCTTACCAATCATGTCTTCTATCAGTGCTGTAGATTTAGCATCCCATGTCATGAAACAACAGGCATATCAAGAAGATAATTCGGTAGATTATGCACAACATCTTTCGGTGGTCCAGCAACAGCACTCTGACCTCAGTGACAGATCTGCAGCTTTTTCTGATCCCCTCTCACACTTCACAGATCTGTCATTTAGTGCTGCTTTAAAAGAACAGCGGTTGGACGAAATCTTACTGGATGATACAATATCACCCTTTGGGACAGATCCACTCTTATCTTCTGTATCTCCGGCCATGTCCAAAGGGAGCAGTCGAAGAAGCAGCTTTAGTTCAGATGATGGCGATGATGTATAACATGGAAAAAGACTCCATAGTTACAGTGTTCTTGTTCATTTTGCTTGTACTTCAGTGGTGCTGTAAAAAGTTAGTATTGTTGTCATTAGAACCTGTTTTGGAATGTGAAATATAGAGGCAGGAATCTGCTGCAGAAAACTGAACAATAGGAAGAGAAGTATGCCATGACTTGGAAGTCATCATATCTAAACTTCACAGCCGATGTTGAAACTGGATCTCGTCTGTTCACTAGCAGTGCTAAAGGAAAGCTTGGGAAATTTACATTTTTTGGATTACTAAATTCCCCAGCCAGTGATCTGGGCAGTTGTAAAAGCAAGCAAGCAAGCAAGGGCAATTGTCCCTAAAGGCAGGTTTCCTTGCAGAATTATGGTTTTTAACATGAGGAGCCAGACCTACCATGTCTCCCTGAAAACTGATAGCAGACTGAATCTGAACTCATCTTAAGAAGCTAACCTGTTCTGAACAACAGTTATGAAACTTTGGGACTCTAATATATAATTTTCTGAACTACCCACAGAATCTTGGTGCACAGCCAGAGGAAGATGAATTATCATCAAAAGCTAGCTGTCTGCTGTTTGCCTTGTTTTTTTTTTTATAGGGGTCTAACAAAGGTATCTTACTCCCTCCTCGTTTCTATTCCTGATCACTGTGTAAGAATGGCACCCATTCCCACACATTATGCCCCTGGGGTGACAACACTATTTTTAAAGTATAGGAAACCTATTTTTTGGGCTATGGCTTCCAAAATCCTCTCTTGGGCTTTAACATCTAGTGGCCACAGTGGCTGGGAAATTCTGGGAGTTGTAGTGCTAACTCTTCCAAGCTCTGACTGTTTCACTGTATAGCACTGTTCTGAGGTAAATTGTAGTTTTTCAGAATGGGCATTTTAGAAGTACAGTTCCTGAAGAAAGACTCATACAGTATGGAAAGTTATAAGATGGGAGAGTGATGGGGATTTGATGGCATAAGTGATGGGAGAAAGTCCCCCTAAACTTGCAGATTATCCTGATCATCTCAGGCTTTTTAAAAGCATATGAACAGATGTAGTTTTTTTTCTGAAACACTGCAAAACTGGCAATATTCTTTTATATGTTTCTGTGATGGGCACATAGATGCAAAGTACGTTGCTTGCCTGTAAAGCAGACAGCAGATGTTTGTAGAATGTATTGTGAATATTCATTGGATTATTATAAATTATAAGGCAGAGAATGCTGTTTTAAAAATCCGTTACTTGGATATTCCAAATAGTTTAGTGCAAGGAAAGAAAGAAAGATGGTTTTGGGGGTCAAGGAGAACAAAGCAACACAATACAGAGTCCTTGCACTTGCAATGTTACACACTGTGTATATTGAAATGGTACAAAAAGCAGGAGTTCAAAAGCCCTTCATCCTCCTCATTGGAGGCAGCAGTGATTAATCTTTCATTTCTAGCTATGACAATTGCAGCTAAATGAAATGTAAGATCTATATCTTATTGACTTTGCTAAACTGTAGCCCAAGTCTTTTGAATGGTACAACATATTTTTGCTATCCCTATACTGAAAAAAAAACCTGGATGAAGGGGTGGGATGTACATTTTTAGATGACAAAATCAAACTTCCTGCTGAGACTTCATTCGTCTAGATTTACTATCCAAATACTGAAGCCAGTTGACCTTATTATCACAGTGGACTATTAGTATAACTACCTATATGTTTTATGATAGTGATACAGTGCAATGGACTTTCAGAAAGCATGTAGATGGATGAGGCAATAGAGGTTTAGCAGTGAGAGTGCATGAGTTACATCATTTTTTCATCTAGTGCAATCCTGTAATGTGGGCTCTTGAAGTAAACAAACTGAATAATTCTGTATGAAATGCTGGCATACAACAATAAGAAATAAGCTGCATTCTTTGATTTTATTGGAATGCACTCTGGTGTAGAGTGCAATATAAATAAATATTATTATTATTCATTGTGCCCAACCTGGATCACAGAAAACTTTAGAAAGCTGTTTCCAAATAGTGTTGCACAAAAATCTGGATCATGTTATTTTTACAAAGACAAGAGGTAAGTCCTTATACGAGATAAATCGAATATGGATAGACTACACAATTTTCTCTTTCAAAGGACCAAGGTACTGGGTGAGTTCTCTGAACTCTCTTGTTTTTAGGAGATCCCGATTTATCTCACACCTCCACAAAACAGACAAAACATACATGCATTCCAGTTTCCCGTGTTCACTTGCATTTTTTTAAATGTAACTCAGTTGTGAAAAGCTAGCAAGAAAATTCTCTGACTTGTTGCAATAAGCAGCATTCCAGCGTGATTTGCACCAATCTCAGTAATAATTGCTGTGCAAATTGTGTTAAATACCTGCGTTGTGCCTTTGGCTGCAAGACTTGTGCCTTTTTATTATTTCACTGAGACTCAGCACCTAGGAAGCTCAAGCCCTAGGAGATCTCATATTGAGCTCTTTATAGAAAGGAGATGGAGCTTTCCATCTTAGTTCATGCAACATTTCCAGGAACAAGAAAGGAAGATAGACTGGATTAATATTTGAGAGGCTGCTACCAGTGCAGTTTATGGGAAATATGATCAAAAGGCTTCCAATGCAGCTTTAATCAAGTCTTAGTAATAAGTATGGGCTCTTCATATGGTAGAGGGTGTAGGAACATTTCACTGGAATATTCATTGGAGCAGGAGAAATGGATATTTTCTGCCATTTCCTCTCGTAACAGATATAACAGACTCATCTTACTCCTCCAGTACACATGAAACAGTAAATACACTGTTATTAAAAGTGTGTGTGAGAGAATGGAAATATGGCTGTCCTGTTTAATTTATGAAATGGACATAGATAGCAATCAGACCCATTTCTTTTTTAAAAAGCAATCAAATGCTAAAATATTTTCTGGCCTACAATGTAGATATGAAGTTCTAAATAAGTGAATTTGTTTTTTTAAAAAAGAATGTTTTTGCTTTATAGTTTAAAAGATGAATAATTCAGGCAGTTAATCTTAATAAGAACATTGTTATTATAATACACTTGACTGTTATAGGACTGTATATAAAATGGAGGGTGTAAAATTATTGTAATTTATAATTATGTTAAGTCTTTTTAGATCAGTTAAAGCATTTGCATTGCTATTGTGAGACAGTAGAATCATTTTTATAGTGATTGCTGTTTTTCCACTGTTAATATAATCATTGTTTTCTAAGTAACTCGGTACAACAAAATATGCTTTACTACATCCTTGTATGCAATTATTATTAAAATACTTTTTAATATGAGCTCGGTTTTCCCCCTTATTATAATAGGTATACCGTTATCAACTGGAAACTAAAATAGGTATTTGTGCAGACTGTATGGAGTTGCTTTGTTTAGATTGACACTGGCCATCTTCTCTGGTACAAAAAATACAATAACACTAGCTAAGCCCAAATAAGGGGAATACTTAGGACAAGCAAAGCTGAGCAACAGTTACACATTGAATCCATTAGAAGACGTTGTAATCCAGTATTCAGCCATTATACTGTACATATAACATGCCATCTTTTTCCTTCTGTTTGTTCCTCCTGTTTAAGGCTTTGATTTATGAGAAACATTTTCAAAATGTTGCATAAATGCCAGTAGGCAAGATGGTATCAGTTAATTTGCGAAGAAGCTCCACAAAATCTTTTCAATGTACTGTACTAGATGTCCCCAGACAATCTAGGATAAACCGCATATTGTACTTCAGGATGTAAAACATTTTAGAAAGCTGATAATTGGGCAACATTTTGAGTGTTCCGAAGATGCCTGTGTCTAATGGATTTCAGTAAGAATTTGAGCATTAGCACTGACATTCCTAGTACAATGTATGTTTATGTATATAATGGAATAGTGAGCAATAATGACATAGGAAATAATTTAACAATAACTTTGAGCTTGGGTGCATCTTTTTTTAAAAAATACTTTTTTAAAAAAGACCATTAGTTATATATCAGATTTATTTGCTTTGGAATTATTTAATTATAACTCTTCTAATGTGTATGTTTCAAACAGTAGATATTCATTGGCACTGTTGCACAAAATTTAGAATTTGGTGAATTAGAAAAGGAGATCTAAGTTCTGCACATGGTAGCATACTTGGGATCAAAATCTACAGATTATTAGTATGTTTGAAGCCAAAGAATAACCAGCAGACACAACAGAATTGGTTCCTCAAAGGTTACAGAATTGGTTCCTCAAAGGTTAACTACCACGAGGAAACTGAATTATAATATAGAAATTAAGAAAATGTGGTATGGTGCCTGTTTGATTAGAAATAGTGACATTAATAGAAATCTTTCAATGAAATTTGATGTCAGCATCATTTGTATTGACAATGACAATGTTGATTCAATGTTGATTAGGGAGGAACCTGGGAAGTTTTGGTGATAATCAGTGTGAGGCCCACAAATCTAATCAGGAATGCTTCTGTGCCAACCAGTAGTGGTTGAATCACTAGTACCCATCAACTTAAATATATGTCAGTTTCGTTAATTGGCAACTACAAGACAAGTGCAGAATGCTCAGGATGGCGGGGATTCTGATACAAGCCACCACATTGTGGTTAAGTATATGATTCATGTAATAAGAAAAAGGTGCCTGCAGGCTATTGTTCCTGGCATGGATTAAAATTTGCATATTGTCTCTCCTTATGTCAAAACATCTGGTGCCTGCAAATGCTAACATTTTGTTAAAAAGTTTCAAGAGCTAGGAAAAGTGGACTGGAAAAATTGCATGTGACTCATTTGAGCATTATAATTGAATAAGAGGCTAGGTTGGGAAGAGAAAGAGCACAGAAAAACAAATGTATAGAGAACATTAAGGATTCATGGGGAGCGCATATACAGTGTGAGAGAGGGACATTCTTCACATCACTCAAGAACTAGATTTTCCCTCCAGATTTCATTAAAAATGACAATTGCTCTTATTGAGGTCGTATGTGACATCGGTGTGTCATTATTAAGATAATATAAAGATATTAATTTATGTCAGAAATTTAAGGGGGATATTTTATTCAGCAAACATTATTAATTCAAGTACTGAATGTCCTGTTATCCAGAGCACCCACTGCAAACGATTCCTAAACAGACACCACAACCATACATAAAACTAAGGTCAGCTAAGTTTCCAAATCCATACAAGGATAATTTTAACATCTCATCCTGTCTCATTTAATAGGACCAAAGGACTGAATTTGGAATGACAGATATCATGTTGCCAAATCTGGACAGCCTAATTTGAAAAATGTGCAATTCTATATACTATTCAAATCAAATTGCATTTTTTAAAACTGGTATGTTTCATTCTTGGCACCATTTGAAGACTTATGTCAGAAATCCTGATAAAATCCTTACTGAAAGCACTCAGGGTTGGGACAAACACAATTGCTCTCTGCTTTTGTAATGCAGAAATATATGCCTTGCAAAACTGTATGCTAATGTCCTAGAGATACATGTCAAAATGTCCTCTTTTTTGGACGACGCCACCACCATTACTTTCTTTAAGGCAAGCCTCTTTTTTTGACTCTTCAAAGAAAATCTGTCTTCTGACTCTCTTTCTGTGACCTTTCATTACCTCCAACTATGTCCCTTTCTGGGCCACGAAGCTACATCAATATATCTACTTTGTAACACTCTTGCTGTTAAGCTTGTCCTACACATCCTGAGTTTATAATAAGGTCACTATTTTACCTTTGTGAATGGACTTTTTTGAAAATCAATATTTCAGCCCCTGCAGCCTGGATTCCTTCAAAATAAAAGATTAAAAAACCTAGGTAGGACCAACTGTTCTCTTTCAAGATAAGCAAAATCAGTCTTTTCAGTTTATTTGATCTGTTTTAAATCTGAGAGTGGTTATGGCTGCTTGTTTCTGCATGGAGTTAAAAAAATTTTACTTGCTTAAAAATCATAACTTTGCCTAAACTTCTCCAAATTTGGCATGGTGCAGAAGCAGACTGTCCACTATAACTGTGCCAAATTTGGTGCTGATCTGAAGTCCAGTTTTAAATTTATAATACTTTATTTGGCCTGCCGCCACTTTTAGAATGACCTTGTAGAATATTTGATTTGCTCTGCTGCACAATAATGTAGCTGCACTACTGTGCGGTTATAATGAATTCCCCAAAAGTACCATGCCAAAATCTAATTTTCATGGGGAAAGGGGTATAGTAAAGTGAGGTCAAACTACAGGAATCACAAGCTGAAATATAAATGGAATTTCCTTCAGAGATGCAGATTAAATATTTTATTATGCAAAAACACCCTAGTTTAACCTTCTGATTTGATGTTTCATCACAGTACATTAATCAGCTCATCTATGCTATGATATCTGGGCTAACAGCTATGATTTGCTAGTGACCACATTTAAGGTAATGATAACTGTTTGTACGATTTGTATTTCCATGCCCTGTCATCACACTAATGATTCTGTCCCAACAAAATAGTATATAATAAATGAGGCTATGCTCCATATATCTGATAAAAGTGAGCTACGGTCCAGGAAGGTTTATGACAAATAAAAGTTATCAGTGTTTATAATGCAAGACTCTTGGCTGCTTTTGCTACAAAGGACTGTCGTGATTCCATGTGGCCCCTGATGATTTCACCAAACTAGGAGCTCACGCTACACGCCCCTCAGCTGCCACCAATTGTTTTCATCAGCAATACCTATTATTAATAATAGATGTCTAGACATATGTCATTTTAAAAGAACCAAATTGAAATTATTTATTGATACAGGTGTTGACAGAATAAACAATGTTGTTAACTCTTAAACAAACATTCTTCTTTATCCACCCTCAACCACCGTTCTCCTGCCCAAACTCCAAAACTCTCTCAACTTTCTAACTTTCTAATTCTCCATCTCAAAACCCTATCTAAATCTTATCTCAACTCCTCCTGATGCTGATGTGTCTCTTATACCTCATGACTCTGCCCCTCCAGCACTCCCATTGGTCTATGCTAATAGCACATGAATATTCATGTCCTGGGCGAACGCCACAGGGACTATTACAGCTATTTCTCTGAAAAAATGAAAAGGTGCTTATTTGTGTAAGAAATATATACCTTTCAAAGCGTGCTGCTTTGAAAGGTATATTTATCCAGTGTGGCAGAAATGTTTCTCCACTGCTTAAAAATATCCTTCCATATTTTGCACCCACTTTTTCAAAACAGGAATCCTATTACCCTACACCCAATAGCTGCTCTCTTTTTTTGGCTTGCTGCTGTGGGCTGCATTGGAGGTCATTTTTTGGACTATGCCCACTCCCCCCCCCATTTATTCCTAGTGCTTCACTACTTTCTATGCTTGCAGATTATTCTTTGAAGCAAACTTCATTTGTCTGCAAACAGGGTAGAATAAGATTGTTATGCCAACACATGATGTCATGCCAACACATGAGGTCCCTCCTGTCTGTCCATCATGAAAGCTCCAAAGGGAGGAGCCAATGATAGGGCAGGAGGGGTGGGGTAAAAAGGAGACAGTGGAGAAAAAATTGACAGTTAAGAGTTAGAGAGAGAAGGAAGATGACAGTTAGGAGTTAAGAGAGAAGGAAAAGATAGATAGTGATTTGGAAAGGGAGAGTTAGGCGAGGGAACTGAGAAGGTTAATACATACGTAGATCGAACAGTTGGAATGATAAAGAGAAGAGAGAAAGAGCTATAAGTAATAGAGAATGGATAATTAGCAACGGTATATTGTTGTTCTGAATAAAGGTACCATCAAACCAATGCATAAACAAATCCTATTTAATGAATACAGAACATCTGTGATTTACCCATTGTGATTTATATGACAATAAAAGAACATCTGTAATTTAAACCTCTGATTCTCCAACTCAAAAGTTCAATGAACCTGTTATACTTGGCAGCACACGTGTCTGAAATACATAATTGGTATTAGCTGAATAATACTTCGTGGCAGTGTGTAAAGTGGAAATGCATCCAGAGGGATGATATATTTAAGGGAGATTAAACAGGGGCGCTGGGTGGACGCAGCAAAGTGGTGGCAGCGGGAAGAGAAAATGACATGAGCCTTTGTGAGGGTAAAATAAGCAGGGGCCACAAGGGCGAATGCCCTGCAACATATACCTGGGAATTGCAAGCTCCTTTTTTTAAGGAAATATCTTTGCAAACCTTACCTGGATATTTTGTCTTATGCCTTTGCTTCTTTAACGGCTAGAGACTTCCTTCTTTTTAAAAAATGAAAGCTGAGAATCTAGGACAGGGGATGGCCCAAACAAGCAAAATCCAGCCGGCCAGTATGGTAACCTCATAAGAGATGGATTAATCTTTTTGAGCCAGTTTGCTCACAAGACTGTCACTGAAAGCCTCACTTTCTTCTGATGACAATAGATGCTTTGAGGAGCAGCACAGACACAGAAATGGCTGTAGCCAAAATGGAGTAACTGGGACTTTGACCCAGGGCAGCAAAACTCAGTGGACACCAAAATCTAGAGACGAATCTACTGGTAAGTGTTAGGAAATTAATCAGCAATACCTCCCAGCTTTATCTGCTTTTCTTTTTCCTGAAAGCATAAACTCTCTCTCTCTCTCTCTCTCTCTCTCTCTCTCTCTCTCTCTCTCTCTCTCTCTGTGTGTGTGTGTGTGTGTGTGTGTGTGCAGGGACTCCTCTTTTTTCTGAGGTGGTGGTGGTTTCATGCTTATGCGTCATGGCAGAATGAGTGGGAGATGGCCATATGTTTTCTTACAACAAACCTAAATAATTATGCTTCAACATGGGCTATTATTAGGATCTTTCCCTATTGGTTACTTAATATTGTGGTTGATTTAGCCTCAGGGTTCTCTGAGGTGAGGACACGAGTAATATTTGAGGATAAAAAGATGTACTGATAGCCCACTGGGGTTCTGTTAACACATGTACAGGAGATGAGGTTGAATCCATGGTCTTCATCCCGTTACAGGTATTCAGTAGGGTTATGTGCAGCCCTTGGACACATGAGCAAAAATGATCATCAGGATTATTTCTGTGATTCCAGGTTGACTACCAGGCACAGCGAAGAGCCACTGGACACCCAGGGCCAGAACAACAAACTCTGTCTTTTGTGTTCATTTGGAATTCATGGGGTTTAAAAAATTTTGACCAAAGATGTCCAGTGATTGGAACTGAGGACATGGAAATGAAATGACTGAAGTGATGTCACCTAAGGAAAAGGCAGGTGACAGGTGAAACCAGGGCAGAACCGCTAGGAAATTAGTGAAGCTAAAATTTCAGTGTATTGAATCCTGGAAGGGTCCCAGGATTACCACATTTTTTGAAAATTTTTGGTGATCTGTTGTGGAACAACCCCATTGAAGAAGATTGCAGTTTTTATCCAGACCTTGTTGGTGGTTGCAAAACAGTTCAAGCTTCCAGACCCCACAAAATGTAGGTCCATTGGGTGAAGCCCTCAATAAAGCCCAAGATCTGCCTGGGTAGTCCAAGCACTGAGCCACTAGGGAAGATACAAATGTAGGTTAAAGATGTGCACAGGGATTGTTAGCTAGGATCTGAGAGTAAAGTGTGGCTCTTATGATGACTTCCATCCTTTCTAGAATGGCTGTCTTCATCCTTACTCAGTTTTTCAAATATGTTGCCAGCTGAGGGGTGATTAGCTTTATAGTTCTGGGTCCAAGGTAAGTCAGCTTTCAAATGGGCCACTTGGAGTAATATTAATTTCTTGAGTGTCTACTGATTCACAATTTCAAAAATGGCAAGTTCATAAAAAGTCCTGAAAGACTAAGCAACTCTCCTGCATTTACCCATAGAACTGTCAGATGCCTATATTTCAACATTTTAGAGGGTCAGGCTGGCCATGAAACCTCTTGATGCTAAAGTACTATACTACTATATTCATCATATTGCATCTCCTGCTTAGCAATTAGGCTATTAGAATTTTAGGAGCTCAGCAAATACACACTTGAGTGTGCATGCACGCATGCATGCACACACACACACACACACACACAAACTCATTCACACACACTTAAGTTGTCACTATATATGTGTATCATATCTGCCAACTGAAGTTTTACATGGGTGATATTGGGTTTCATGTGAATCTTTTGTTCCTAGAAATTATTTATACCATTAAGCCTACTAACTGATGGTGTACTTTAAATCTGGACAAATTCTGAATCCAGAACTGAATTAGGCTGATTTAAAGAGATTCAGGAGGTATCCAAATGGAAGCAGTAATCATCCATGATGGACCAAATAAGAATCTCTACACTTTTGAATTTTCATTCACAGTTTCAAAGTGAAGGGGCAGATGTAGGCAGTTGGCAGGTTTAGCCATTTGTCTATTTATCTTTAAATACAAGCAAGCATAGTGGCTAGGCCACATAGTCGAGGGCTGGACTGTCCAATCCGCGGCCCGAGGGCCGCATGCAGCCCAGGTCAGCTCGTAATGCGGCCCAGTGCAATTTTTTTATTTTTAAAGAAATTCATAAGTTTCAAGTTACACTGCCAGCACTTGTGGCCAGAATGTGGCCGGGGCATGTCACAACAATAGAGGGGGAGAGAGGGAAGGAAAGAAGGAGTGGCAGGGGAGGGGACAGGGGGGCTGCATGACTGCATTGCGCCGTCCCCATCAATAGGTGGACCCCCTCCCGGCCCCATAAAGCCGCCAGAGTCGAAGCTGGCAGCCTCTGCTGTCTGAGATCGCAGCTGCCAGTAAGCGTGCATGGAGCGGGGCTGCGGAGGACAGCTAGGGCTGCCCCCCCCCATGCAGCCCAAACCAAATGTATGTGCGGCCCAAACCAAATTTTCATCTTCTAATGTGGCCCAGGGAAGGTGAAAGTTTGGACACCCCTGGTCTAGGGTAATTGCAAGTCACCAAAAAAGAGATATATCTCATCAAAAAAGGCAAGAAAAGAGGGTAATGATTTGCATAATATGATCTCCATAGGCATTATCTGTTGCACCATGCAACAGGTGTTTATATAGATTTCTTAACTTGTATCAATTTGCTTTCGAAACTCATGCCCTTTGCGAAACTGCACAATAGGATTTCAGCTATTGAATAAATTCCTGAATGTTAAATCCCATTGAGTCAATGGGTGTGCTCTTGTTGAGATTAACAACAGGATATTGGCTAAACTCAAAAGTGAAGCACAGCTGGAATCTTCCTACGCCTCTTAATATTACCTATGTAATTCTAAACCAGGTAGCTAACATCTGTTTGGATACAACAACATGTCATCTGTTTGGCATGCTGTTTCAACAACTATCTTTTATTGCATTCCTTCTGTATCCCTAGGGAACTGTTCTTTTACCAGGTTTTCTTGTCTCACTTTTTTTGTTTTTCTTCCAAAGTTTAATTTTAGCAATCCCACTCCACTCCACCCCGACAAATCAAATGTAATGCATACAGGCAGAGAAGAGTCAATCTATAAACATTTTGATTTGGAAACAGAAAGCATTTACAATGTGTGTGGTGGGGTGATTTTTTTTTTTTGTATCCTCTACGTTTCATATTTACCTGTAGGCATGTATAAACTCTTCTGTTAAAATGGCAGCTACTTATAATTTACAGAATGACTAAGGTGGGCAGTCCATCTTAAACTGACAAAACCTAGATATTCTCTTAATTTTACTCCAAGGAATTTTAAACTGACTCTGTTAAAGCCAAGGTTATTTGCCTTGGGGATGCCTAATGGAAGGATTATTATAGCAGTGTCCACAAATAGGTATCTTGAGAGATCCGAGGCCATGGTACTTCATTGACAGTTAATAGATTGCGCTATTGCTGTATCACAGTGATCTCTGAGGCCAAGGGTCATACCTCTCCCTTAATATTTAAATAAAGATACTTGACTAGAGCAGAAAAACAGCTTATTGCCAGTTATGGTGGCTGCTCAATTTACAAGAACCTTTACAAAGTCATGCTAATTCCCAGCCTCCTTAGAATGCACGGTAACCTTTCATAAATCCATCTTTTCCAGATGTCCTTGGAAATGACAGTTATAAAACTACAGATGATTTGTAATGCAAAATGGGGACAGGCAGACTTGAAGATTACTTCTCAGTGTACTAAAATGACAGAAGACTATCTCTAATAAAAGGCTTAAAATGCATCAATAAGTATCTGCCAAAACAGTTCATGAGCACCTTAAATATGTTTAATAACTTCTGTTGTGGGACAGATTGGGCCATAGCAGGGAGAAGGTGGACACTTTGCATAATATGACAAGCAGTATCAATACTATCCTGCAGCACAATTGCTGAATATTTATTCCCAACAAATGTTAATTTTTTAATATTCTGTGCTTGTAAAGATTGAGCAAACATACAGTATTAGATATTTAGATCTTCATGTTTTCTATTTTATATATGAAGAAAGACTGTCTTCCATATTCCTATGGGCAGCCCTATCATTACGGAATGTGAGGTAATTGCTTTGGATGCCAGTATGTTCCCCTCTTGTAATAGGATGCATTTGAGTATGCCGCACAACTTGTTCTGACCTGACTCAACCCATGGCAGACAAAGATGCCATCTCATCAATTCCCAGTGCAACCAGATTTCCTAATGGGAAGGGCTACCTTGTCCACTGCCCCAGGCAACAAAATATCTTGGGCAAGCCTCACCACTCTATTCTTCGGATAGTAGATATTAAGGTAGAATGTTTGTCATATTGACCACTGAAAATGGTGTTTTTTTTTTTTTAAAAGCAAAGTCTGCTGATTATATACCACCCTATAGTGCTGAAAGCACTCGCTGGGCAGATTACAAGTTACTTATGCAGGCAATGCACACACACACACCCAACAGCAAGCTGGGTACTCATTTTACTGAGCTCGGAAGGATAGAAGGCTGAGTCAACCTTGAGCCAGCTTGTTGTTGTTTAGCCGTTAAGTTGTGTCCGACTCTTTGTGACCCCATGGACCAGAGCATGCCAGGCCTTTCTCTCTTCCACTGCCTCCCAGAGTTTGGTCAAATTCATGTTGGTCAAATTCGACGACACTGTCCAACCATCTCATCCTCTGTCTTCCCCTTCTCCTCTTGCCTTCACATTTCCCCAACATCAGGGTCTTTTCCAGGGAGTCTTCTCTTCTCATGAGATGGTGAGAGTATTGGAGCCTCAGCTTCAGGATCTGTCCTTCCAGTGAGCACTCATTGAGCCGGCTACCTGGGATTAAACCCCAGGCTGTGAACACAGTTTTGGCTGCAGTACAGCAGTTTAACCACTGCGTCACGAGGCTCTTTAGAAAAATGACTCCACAACTAGGGAAGCTCTGTGGCTCTGCAGTTGAGTGTACTGTTTGCATAGAGAAGGACCCAGCTTCTGGAATTGTTGTGTTTACAGATCCCAGGCAGCAAGGCTAGAAGATCCTCTGCCTGCTTCCCTAAAAAGCTGCCGCCACCAGTCCAATTACACAATAGAGACAAATTGTCTGATTGTACACCATATGTGTCGTATAGTGAGTTGTGTGACTTGGTATGCAGCAGCTCATGCCAATGAAAATTTCTTAACTTACAGCAATTCTCTTCCAAAAGTCACATCATTTGCATAACTGGGCAACAGGATTTCAGCCGATGTGTTTGTCTTAATAAAGACAGGTCAGCTAGATCACTACATATAATATGTGAAATTGGTGCATAAAGAATGAGATATGTCAACTAAAGAACAGAAAAGATATGTAAACTAAAGAGCTTACCACCTGAACACATTTATGTTTCCTTACAAGAGCAACCACATTGCACCTTGATGAATGTTTTTGTTGGGACAGGAAAGGATAATTCCTTAAGGTTAGATACAGCCAGTTGGCTGTCCGTGAGCCATTCCTGTTTTACACAATAAGGACTACTCAGATGAAATGCTGTGTTACTGTTTGGAGGGAAGGGAACAGAAAGCGCTGTCTTCTGCTATACATTTCAGCACATCTGTTGAGATCACAGGATATGCTCTTTTGCACATATCTCTGGGAATGTCCCACTAAATACAAAACAACTTGCTTATAAGCAGACACACTTAGAATGCATTTACAGTAAAAAGTCTATTATAACACGGTACTGTATTATGCAGTCCTAATTTCCAAATGTACTTTCTTAGAAGTTTTGAGAAGCCAGATCTCAGAATACTTGTGTATGTTTTTAGACTAGTTTAAATGTAAGAACAGTCTGGAAAAATGTTTTAAATGGTTCTGTGAGGCAACTGTTTCAATCTAGTTATCTGTTTGTACCAGCAAGAGCAAGGGGTGTGAAGAATACTCAGTTCCTCATTCTCATAAATTTAGTTTGTTTTGCTATACCAAGAAATCTTGATGAGGAAATTCCAAGCTTCACAATATCCCTTGCCTTGAGCCTGAGTGTTCAGCAAAGAACTTTTTTTTCTATCAAGGTTTCTGCAATTTGCACAGATTTATGCAGTCGGAGCAAAAGTAGTGTATTTTCCTTTTCATAAGTAAAATGCATGTGCATACATACACAGTGTGCAAAGGGACTAAAAGCATGCAAACAACCCATCAAATGCTTATTTTAGAAGTCCATGTAAGAAAGCAGAAATTGCTGTAGTTTTACACAGTTTGCATAAATTGCTCAAGTTATGTAACCTTCGTGCTTTTTACTATTTGCACAAAACTGTTGACTTGATAGCAGAAGAAAATATCTTGCGCTCTCTCAAAGCAAAATAATTTTTTGGGAATTCCTCACCCTCAGTTGTGAGGATAAGACAAGCAACGATTTGATTAATGTCATTGTTCTTGCACTAGACATTTCCATTTTGCTATGAACTTTTGGACTTTAAGTTCATCACACTGGTATAAACCGGATGGTGTTTTGATTCATGAAAGCACATGTATTATATAATGATTTTCAGTGGTCTATAAAGGTATCACCTATTTTTGCATTTGTACTTCTTTTGAATGGTTCCCTTGGAGAGGTAAACAAACGTCTGTCATTTTACTGCATGTGAACATATCCTGTGGTAGACAGAAAAAAATAAACAGCATTTTGTGTATTGCAGAGTTGTGTAACCCATGGCCTAGGAGTCTGTATGCTCCACAGCTTGATCTCATATGGCTTTTGGTCTAATTTCAAAATTCCAGCGAAAGTAATCAATTCAAGTCTGCATGAGCTACCTGTCTTTTCCCCAGCAGCCCAACAGGTGATGAATAACAGAGAACCTGTGTATGGGGTTTCTGCCTAGAATCCAAGAAGCCTGGATTCAAATCCCTCCTTGGCCGTGAAAATTCATCAGGAGGGGGTTGACAATATCCTCTTAAATATCTCAACTATCCTGAAAACCATATTAGGGTCACCGTAACTTAGATGTGAGTTGATGACACATAACAACAAGAGAGAAATTGGGGTGGTAGAGAAAAAGAGGATGGTAGAAAGAGATTGACCAGATAGGCGGGATATAAATGGAATGAATGAATGAATGAATGAAGAGAGAGAGAGAGAGAGAGAGAGAGAGAGAGAGAAGAATGGCAGAAAAAGAAAGTGAAAAGGCATCACCTCACCTATGTTTGGCTCCCCTCACATCCATCACTCAAACCCTGTTCAAGTGTTTCGAATTCACATTTGTCTATCACAGGGGAAGAGGGTGCTCTAGCCCTACTCCCTCTGTTTCCTGTACCACCATTCTTTTACACATGGAGAGTAATGCATCTGGAAAGATGAAATTTTGCAGATGTACAAAAGATGTAGAAGAATGACAGCATTGGTAGGGCAGTGGGGTGCAGCTGTGGCTCTTCCGTCTATTTCTTTTGAGTAAACGTGAGTTCCAAATAGTCATCTAGGGCATACTTGTGGCATTGGCCTTCTACAGACTACTCCTCAATACAAAATTTTTGGACTACAACTCTCCAGACTCCTAGGCTGCATGGCACCTGAGAATCTGGGAACTACTATTTATTTAATTTATATACCGCCCATCTGACAGCCAAGGCCACTCTGGGCGGTTTACAACAATAATACAAAAAGTTACTTTTCTAAGCCTTGTCCCCCACAGAATGGTGCTTTCTGCGGAAAAAAAGTTCCTCATCCCTAATATATTGGTTGCAAGATGAAAGAATAGCTGACAACCTCCAATAGCTTTATAAATAAGAAATCCACAGAGTTTTAGTGAGGCCAAGATGTTGCCATAAATTGTAAGATCTGTAAGGTAATAGAGAAAAATGTTGCTTTGCTGAAGAACTCGTTGAAATGGATATAATTATCAAATTGAAAATACCCAGAGAAATGCTTGTGTTTTTTTTCTGAATATGCTGACACAAATTGTGCACGTTAACACAAGTTTACAAAATACTCAGACTCTTCCCGTTTTACACAGCTTTGCTTATACCTTATAGCTTCTTTTAAAAGAAAGTAATTAAAATATAACCCCTGTAATAAATAGATTTTCCACCAACTGTCCAAACGTATGAGAAGGTCAGTTCAAGTAACAGGCACTAACAACGAATTGTGGGTCTTCAATTTTCTGTCACTTAAAAAGTAATGATTATTAATAACCCCTAAAAGTCAGAAAATAGCATCCTCAGAAACTCATTCTGGATTAACTTGCCTCATAAACCTTTAAGATGACAGTGTTAGCTGATAGAATTCACAGGTCTTGCTGTAGCAAGAGGTATTTCTTCTGCAGTTAATGCTTATCACAGCTTTGTTTTTCCTATTTTCCACTCAGAGCCATCCCTTTCATGCTTCTATCTCATATAAACATGCACCAATGTTTTACATTTTTATGCAGCTTTTTTCTTATTCACATATAATAATGTTATTAAGAACTAGGCTGAGGTAAAAATACTCAGCATATTATACAGACAGTTTTGGGCAGTTTCAAAAGAAGGCAGTTCCTCATCCCCACCCTTCTGACAACTTTATGACAATTGTTTCCCCAGTGTTTGCTTACTGAGGAAATATTGGCTTTATTTTGAAAAAAAAAACACACACAAATTTTTACTGGTGAAACTGGCAGGACTGGACCTGGGGGGGGGGTTCAGTAGAGACTGGTTTCCATGGATGGTGGTGGGGACTCCTCTCCTCACTGCAGGAATAGACTCCCAAGCACACCAAGGCTACAATCAAACATAAAGAACACCTCACTTAACACTAGTAAAGGCATTTTTAAAAAACCCAGATGCGATGTGGTGTGGTGGGGAATCAAAGAAAAGCAAATCAGTATCTTCTCAGTATGGGAAATCACTTACCTAAAGCCGGCAGTGATTGGAGAGAAGGTATTTTGGCTGAAATCCTGTTTCCATAACTTATGGCACATAAGGCTGACCATATCATCATCAGCAACAACAACATTTTTTAAAAAATAGACATTTCCTACTTCTCTCCTGAAGCTGTTGAGGCTCCCAGGAAATCCCTGTTATTATCAGGAGCCTGTGGATGCCACAGGATGAAAGGAGGAAGTCTTCAATTACTGAAAATCACTGCCACCAGTAAAGTCATCCCAGCAGGGTCTATTTTCAGCAAAGACCTCCCTTTCCCATCCTGTGACTTCTACAAGTTTTGGAAAATGAATCAGATCACTTTAGGATATCCAGAAGAAAAGTTGGAAATGTTTCATTTCAAAAAAGTTGCTGCTATTGATGATGTCATCAGTCTCAAGACGTGTAAATTATGGCAGCAGGATTGAAACCCCCTTCATGCATTTATTCCAAATGCCTGGAGATGAGAAAAGCCTTAGCAGCTAACAAGATGACACCAAACAATATTGGAGAAAGGTGAACAGATTTACAATTCAAGCAGCTGAAGGAATTATCCCCCTCCCCGAATCATTTTATCCATTGGGGTAATATATACTGTATATATATATTTAAAACTGCTTTGTTAATCAGTTTTACAGTAATTGAGGCAGGCGTGTTTTAGAATTAGTAACACTGTCATTGTTAAATTATTTGAAAAACTAGAAAAAGTAATTTGGAGAGATGTCTATATTTCTTAAGCCAGGTCTGGAGGTGAGGTATCTCCCTAGATCTTGACTAAACTATAACTCCCATCATCACCCACCATTGGCAGGCAAAATGGGACTGATGGAAATTGTAGCCCAACAATATTTTGAGGTACCAGAGAGCCCAGCCTCTGGCTTAACTATATATTATTTCTGCTCCAACATATGGCACACTTTAAAAAAACAATATTGTACAATTTTCCTGTGTGGGACATAGTCTTTTCCACACACACTTCTAAAAGCTATTCATTTTTTCAAGCAAGTCCACTTCCTCATGCATCTGTTAGCATGAGGTTGGCTGCCGTCAGTCATCTAGGCTAATGGAGAAGTGCTCTTATTCACATAAGTATGGGAGGCATTAACTAACCCTCTCCCTTCAGAAGGGTGATGACAACTGCTAATTAATTGCTGAATCCAAAATTTTCAATCCTAGGAATGTTGAAAATTACTCAAAGACAGTAAGTAAACCTCCCTTATGGGAATAAAAGCACATGCTAACTAGATCATCTGAACTATCTTTCAAATTCCTTCCCTCAATGTACACCTTAACATGATGAAAGAACTATACAGTACAGTTATAAAAATGAAAAATTCCTCCTTTGATGAAGAACATGCAGCTTTGGAAAGTGAAGTGAAAGCTGCTTCAGAGGCAACTGGAAGAAATAAAGGAATAGTCTACTAATAATAGTAGAATATTAAATTGTAGAGACCTAATCTAACAACTAATATGAATACGCCAATGAGTATGGAAAACAAAACTATAACCCACTGACTGAATGATGACCTGATCCCAAAGGAGTCAAGAAATACTTCAAATCAACAAAGGCATCAGACAAGAGTATATTTTACTTCCTTGTAAATTCAATCTATGTGCATGACATATCACATGAAAGCGTGCATTAGATTCGGATAATGGGGGAGTGAAAGTTTGTGAAAGAAACATGAATAATTTAAAATATGCACATTACACCATATTATTGTGAGAACACCACCAAAGACTTGAAGTTGTTATTGATGGAAATTATAGAATAAAATACAAAAGCAGGATTGCTGTTGAATATTAAGGAAACTGAAACAATGACTTAAAAAGTATTATATAACTTTAATGTTGACAATTTTTTTAAAAAACTGAATTATTAAAGGTTTTCTATACCTTAGTTCAATCATCAGTCCAAATGGAGACCACAGTCAAGGTATCAGAGACTTGGAAGGGTAGCCATGAAGAAACTTGACAAGATCCTCATAGGTAAGGCTATGTCACTAGACAGCAGCACCCAAATCAACCATGCTATGGTATTCTCAGTTACAATGCACAAATATGAAAGCTGGACAATGAAGAAAGCTGAGTAGAAAAAAGTCAATTTGTTTGAAGAGAATGTCATACCATATATTGCCAGAGAGACAAATACATGTGTTCTAGACCATTTGAAGACAGAATTCTCACTATAAGCTAAAATGACCAGACTGAAGTTACCATGCTTGGGATATACTGGCTGAAATCCTATTGCTTAGCATAGTGATTCACAATCACAGCAGGCCCATTGAATCAATGGAACTTTCAGAGAAGTTGACTCACTGAATCCCCACCGATTGTATGGGTCTATTCTAATTGTGACTTACTGCATTAAACAATAGTCATAATGAGAAAACAAAATTCACTGCGAAAGACAACGATTCTATGAGAAGTGGAGCTAACATGAGATGAACTGAACTAACAAAAGAAGCCACGACCTTTAGTTTGCAAGATCTGAGCAGGACCTTCTGGATGTTATTAATTCATAGGTCACTATATTTTATTGATTGATTGATTGATTGATTGATTGATTGATTGATTGATTCATTCATTCATTCATTCATTCATTCATTCATTCATTCATTCATTCAATTTATACCCCACCCACCCCCTAGACAGCGTCTAATGGCATACTCTAATCCTTACCTCAGCCTAATGTTGTGCTGGCACATGGCTGTTTTCTTGGGCAGAATGAGGTTTGGATGTGGTTGAGGTTCAGCTGCTCCAGCTATTAACCATCTTTTTTTTTTTTTTTTTTGGAAGGGCATGGTCTTCTGCTACCAGATCTTCACTGGCAGAGCAGTTCAACTAGCAGATCCCCCAGCTGGCTGATCCCTGGCAGGTAGCTCTGCTGACATAAGGGCATTTCTGCCAATTCCTAACCCCTTACTGCAATCTCTCAGTTACAGTGGCATTGCCTGCCCAGAAATTGCAATTTGCTGATAGCAGAAATGTACAGTGGCTGATCGTTAAAACCATGACATCCTACTTGATGAGATGATTGAGAACACTCTTCTTCACTGGTTATCTACAGTGATAAAGACTGTGAAAATCTTTCCATCCGAAAGGATCTCATAAACTGCACTAAGCCATTGACAGAGAAGCATTTAAGTTATGCAAAGAAAGCAAGCTACTTGGATGGGGTGGATACAACAGAAACAGAAACTGAAAATACTGACTCCTTTTTGACCCGTAGAGTGATCATTAAAACTATTACCAGAAGAATGAGCTCCTTGAGTTTTAGGTAGTGCAGCATGATAGAAATAAAACAAAAGGCTGCCAAAAATAGCACAGCCATGTGGTGTTTCCCCTTTGTTTCTGTAAAATTTAATTCAGCCTTGGCAACGTTCCTCCACTGTCATTAATGGAAGTTACAAAAGTGGAACAGAGGTAGCTGAATGTATGCATTTTGGAGTAGGCCTGTTCAATCAATGGGACTTACAGAGAAGTTGACTTACCACATCTCCAGCAATTCAATGGGCCTATTCTAGTTGAAATTTACTAGATTAAGCAATAGGATTTCAGTCAATACAAGCAATTAACAAGTTTTACAAAACAAGTATGTGAAATGTTGACTTCACATTCCCATATTTTCCATGTTCGACATTTCATTCCCTACATTATCCCTAACAGCCACTAATTAATTTTGTTGTTGGCTTTACCACCTCAACACACCTGATCTCATCTGATTAGAGATGGGCACAAGCCTTAAAAAATGTGGTTAATGATGGTTTGTGGTTCATGATTACATACGAATCATGACTTATCATGAACTAACCGGAAAACCGAACTGGTTTGCGATTTCGTTTCCAGTTCATGCCTGGTGGGTGGGCTACCTCCTTTTGTTGCACTGCCACTGCTCCACCGCCACTGCCGCCCTGCTGCCCCGCTGAATCACAAGGGGCTGGGGGTGGCAGAGGAATGGCTTCCCTTCCAGGAGCCTGGGATCTGTCTATGCACATGTGCCCACCCCCAGCTGACTGCCCTGATCAGCTGGGTGGCAGGCACAAGCACAGAGGCAGCAGGCCTGGATCCTGGAAGGGAAGCTGACTTGCTGTCTTTGATTAGGATGGCAGCGGCAGCAGTGGAGAAGGCAGCAGCAGTGGCAGTGGGAAGGGGGCAGGAGGGCATATGTTTTACCGAAGAAAAACAAAGCACCAAAGAGAAAAAAGGTCGGGTCTTTGTTTTGCTTTAGCAAAACAGGATCTCTAAACTGGGTCACAAACCAAATCTCAAAACATCCTGATTCATTGGTTTTTCTGGATCATCGTTCAGTTCACACCTACCTCTACCGTGTTTCCCCTAGGGTCTTATATTAATTTTTGTTCCAAAAATGCATTAGGGCTTATTTTCAGGGGATCTTTTACTTTACAGTGATGTCATCTTCTGCTTGCTGCACAATGCTGCACAATGGTGGAGGGTGGGGTTTCACTTAACTGGGTTTTTTTTTGGGGGGGGTAGGGCTTGTATTATGAGCATCCTGAAAAATCCTACCAGGGCTTATTTTCAGGTTAGGTCTTATTTTCGCAGAAACAGGGTTCATCTGATCTTGGAAATGGAAGGTAGTAAGTAGGAAGAAAGCAAAATCCAACATGAGATGGGTGGGTTCAACAAAGGTACCATGGCCTTTCGTTTCCAAGGCCTGAGCAGGTCTGTTAATGATAGGACCTTTCGAAAGTTAATAAATCAAGGGCCATTGTAAGTATGAAAAATCTTTCAGTGTGTTACAATAATCTTGCCTTAGTCTAACTTTGGCCCAGCATTGTGATTATTTTGTTGGGATACAGGAGTTTGGATCTGGTATAACTTAACTTACGGCTCATTCTAGCCTTTCCCCACATCTCTCCTTCAGAGAGCCCTTACCCTTTTGCTTAAGCTACCAACTCAAGGATCAATAAGAAAAGCAGTTTAACAAATTGTTCAAATCTGGAATCCTAAATTGAATCAGCTGACATGGGCCAATTGGCATGATGTCCAGATTGACACAGGATCAGCAGATTTGGCTTTGCAGTGAAGGAAAGACTGTTAGAACGTCTAAAACAGGCGGGAGGAGAAGTCAGGCTGTGGGGAGGGATTGTGTGAATGCTACTTAGGGGACCAGGAGTGAAGGAAGGGACCTGGGATTTGCTCCATGAGAGACATGGCATGCAGTTGGTGGCTACAATTTCAGTTCAGTAACAGTGTTTGAAGGGAGTGCATTTTAAAAGTGCTCAGTACACATCTCTCCGTCTGATCTCTTTGCAGCCTATCACATCTCCAGATATCATGTACATGTACATGTGTGCACAAAGTTATAACTATTTTGGTTTTTTGCTGCAAGTCAATGGAAGGGCTGGGGATCTGAATTTACAAGCTCATCAGGTTTCTGAGTACAGAATTATGTTGCACAGGACTGATCTTTACAGACCAAAATGGAATCCATCCAATTATCATCTTACAGCTTAACTCCTCAGCAAACCTGATTTCATTTTAAAGATATATATTTTCACTTGTACTGCTCAATCCTCAGGTGCCTAAGCTCATAAACACACCACAGCTTAGACCGTTGTTGCATAATATGCATTTTGAAATTGCACCTCTATCCAAACTTCCCTGTTGTAACGCTCGTTGAATATGGTACACCATATTTTTCCATAAACACAGAGAAGATAGTGCTGCAAAAAGCAATAATTGAGGAATAACAAAAGGTCTCTATCTTCTTGCCAGAGGGTCAACAAAGACTTCAGGGAACATGGCTAGCTGTCTTCCAACAAAAACTGGAAACTGGTTAACATGATTTCAGAGAATAAAGGCTAAATATACCTGGTTCTTTACAGAGAGAGAGAAAAATTAAGGATGGTGCAATGGATAGACTAAAACTCAGGAGACCTCATTTCAAATTCTTACTGGGTCCTGAAGTTCAATGGATGATCTTGGGCCAGTGTTTTAGTGGACTTACCCAAAAGGGTTACTTTGCAAAATTGATGAGGAGAGTCTTGTATGCTGCCTTAAACCTATTGGAGGAAGTCAGGATATAAGTAGTACAGCAAGCAATAAATATATACGTGGAATTGCTACAGTGGTGAGCCCTATAATTGGGAGAATGAAACAAGTGCTGTTGTATGCTGTGGATGGATGGATGGATGGATGGATGGATGGATGGATGGATGGATGGATGGATGGATGGATGGATGGATGGATGGATGGATGGATGGATGGATGGATGGATGGATGGATGGATGGATGGAGTCAAAATAACTAAATTAAGATGAAGATCAGGCTGTATATGCTACACTAGTGCAAATCTCTCACCATGTTGCACCTTTTAATTTTTTAGTGTTGTGTATTATTTTATGTGTGTTTAAATCTGCTTTTAAGGTATTATTAATGGTTTTAACTAATTATTTTAATGTTAGTAGATGGTTAATGATTTTAATGTCATCATTTATCATGTTTTTAACTGGCTTGTCTTTTTAAATTTTGTGAGCCGCATTGAAACCCATAAATATAATATGATGTAATGTAACGTCATATAAGCCAAATGCCTCTAAAAGCAGTTGTGAGAGAATATACAGCATGGTGACCTCATTCAGGGACCTCACATTTTCATGATCAGGGTGTGGGTGAGAGATGATGACCTTCACTGAAAGAGGAGTAAATCTGTCAGTCTCCTTCCCCACTGTGCCCACCTATCATATTCCTTATCAGATATTGATAGTCTTTCCTTTCCTGCTTTTTATTGTGTTATGTCTTTCCAGTTTCTAATCCTACAAAGGCTGAATTTCACATTTCTCTGTCCCAGCACTGTCTCCTGTCTCTCTGCTCTTCCCCATGGTCATGATGGAAATGTAGAAATAGTCCAAATTTTGGTTAATATCCCATTGTGTGTACAGAACTAGTTGAAATGTTTTGGTTCCTAAGGTTTAGTGATTAGCAGAGAGTGCTTTTAGTTAAAATCTGCTGCTATTTTTGGTCCTTCCATTTTGCCCTGGCCTCCACTTACCACTGGAATGTAGTTCCCCATAACTTTTTTTGAAATGTTGGCTTTTGATTCCACACTTGTGCAACTATGACTGTATGGGTTTACTATCTTGTCACTGCTGGTGTGGTCACTGCAACCAGCACTTCCTCCTCCTCCTCCTCCTTGTTCTTCTTCAGTACTTTCTTGGTGGTTTTGGCAGGGCAGCAGCTCCAGCTATTGAGCAAGTCATGCAGCCATTCTATTCCTATTTTAAGGCACTGTGGGAAGGAGGGAGTTTCAATGAACAAAGCTTCATTACTATTACGATGCCAAAGTCACCAGCTTTTTAAAAAGAGGAAGAGAGAAAAAAAAAAGAGAAAAAGAAGAGGAGGAGAGAGAGTGAAAATTAAGCCGTACCACAACTGCGAGCTTCAGAACGTTTCTATCTGGAAGCTATAACAGTCTTTAAAAGTGGCTAAAAGCTGAGTTTGGAAAAGTTACTCCTTTGGACAATGAATTCCAGAATTCTTCAGCCAGCACGGCCACTGGCAATGCTGTCTGGGAAATCTGGGGACCTACAGCCTGAAAAGTAACTTTGCTAACCTCTGGAGAGCAGCATTTGTCAGGTCCATTTTAAGGTAAAGTAGATAATATTTGGAAGTCGTAACCAGAGCTCCACCATGTAACTTGCTATGTTGGTGCAGGAGGCAAATAGCACCGTCTCCCACTCACTCCATCCTGAAGCGTGGGTGGAAGCCACTCCTTAGAGGAGACTGTGGTGTCCCCACCCAAGAGAGGGAAAATGTTTCCATTTAAAGAGGATGATAAGATGATGACAATGACTTGAGCAGCTGTAGTGCACATGCCCTGTGTTCCATTCCCAAGAAGGAAGAGATGGTGGTGGTGATGGCAGCAGCAAGAAGGAGAGGAGGATCTGCTGCCAGCTGCCAGCAGCAGCTCTATTTCCAAATGCCTGACTCAAAGCCAGGTGTCCTGAGAGGAAGGAGCATGGAAATCACCTGTACAGGCCTCCTGCTCTTAATAATATGAATCTTGGGGGCAGTGGAATTAATTAGCAAAAAGGCAGCACCTCTGCAGAGGTTGAAGGGGATGTCTTAACTCTGGAATTAGAAAGGAGCCTTCCCACACTTCTTGACTGTTTAAACTGCTTTTTCCACTTCTTGTCTTCTGCAGTTATTCACTTAAAGACCTCCTCAGATCTTCCACCTCCTGGACCTTCCCACTTTCCAGTTCCTCATCTTGCCCAATCTACCCTACCCTGGCTTCCTGCTCCCTAATTTATCATCACCCCACCTCTAGCCATTCCTCTTCACCACTGTTCCTCTGTTTCCTCACCAAATGCCCTCTCTCCATTTAAACTACTCTCTATGGAAGAAGGACTTCTTTTCAGGCTGCCCCTGCAAAGAGCTGCTCTGAAAGTGACTAGAGCTGAGAGGAGTTGCTTTTACGTATCTTATGGACACCACTAGACTCACCTTAGGTTTAGATTTCAGATTTAATTTACATTTAGATTTCAGCACTCTCTAAAATGTTTTTGCTCTGGGACACCCTAGTTAAAGTCCTTGTTACAAAACAAACAAACAAAGAGAGAGAGAGAGGGAGGGAGGGAGAGAGGACTCCCACATTTTCTTTGTTTGGATTACTATGAAATACTAGAACATGATGAAATGCTCTGACTATATACCATGCAGATGACCTGTGCAAACCGTTATTAAAATCAGAATCTTTACTGCCACATGGTTTATTATATAGCCTGACCACTCATGAAGTTATTAACTGTTGTGACAAAAAAATACATAAAGGCTAGAACCCCATTGTTTTTTACCACATGCAGAAATGAAGTAATGGGAAGCACTACAGCTAATTGCTGCTGACTGACCAGGTATCACTTATGTGTCAGTTACATATCAGGGAAATGGCAAGGCTCTCGACCAATGTGAAACCAACACTTTGTCAAGTAGCCATGCCAGTCTCCAAAATTTCACTTCCATGCATGGTCAAAAGCCTTTGGATAATACCCAGTCAATTTAGAAGGTGGTCACATGTGACAGGAATAAAGTCAGAAATATGTCCTGAGGTAGCGGGTGAGTCTCTCTATGCAAGCACCTAAGAAGAACCCTATTGCTTCAGAACATGTCTTAATTTCTTATACTTCACCATCTTGGACCTATAATATATGCTTTTGGTTTTATTGTTTTTAAATTTGTAAACTGCCCAGAGTAGACCTTTGGTCTAGATGGGAGAGATAGAAATCCAATGAATGAATGAATGAATGAATGAATGAATGAATGAATGAAGGAAGGAAGGAAGGAAGGAAGGAAGGAAGGAAGGAAGGAAGGAACAAACAAACAAACAAACAAACAAACAAACAAAAACAAACAGAGGGCCTACCTAATTCAGCTTTCTATTCCCACATTAGCCAAACAGACAGCTCTCGGAACTCCATCAACAGAACATGAGAGCAGTAAGTTATCTCGAGCTATGGTTCTCCTTTGGCCTCCAATCCTGGCAGAATATTAACCTTCGTGCCCAGCAGCGTTTGATAATCTTGTTCTTTACTCTTTGTCCTCTAGAGGGCAAAACTATGGGTGGGGAAAGAAGCCTGGAGGCCAGAGAGCGAGTGGATGTTTAAGAAGCAGGGAGGAATGACTGGAGGACAGAATTGTGGGTGCCTTGGAGGCTTCTCTGCAACCTGTATGCTAGCCTGCTGCCTCAAGGTACAGGCAACGATGCTGCTAGGTCTAATGCCAGGTTCAGCTATCAGTCTAATCAGCTTCTGCACATAGAATGGGAGACAGGCTGGCTGCTATCTGCTTCTTCATAATGTCTTCATCTGCTCCCACCAGCAGTAACAGGAAGGCAAAACTGGGTGCAAGAATTCAAGATACTTTTTGTACATTGATATATTAACCAGTCCTCAAAAATGGCTGGAAATGCCAGAATTATGGACATTTGACAGACTGAAGTAGGCATATATATTTTTTGTAATAATGCCCTCTTCTTCTAAAAAGCCGCAGTACACAGAATGTTTGATCAATGAAATGTTAGGGCACTTCATCAAAGTACTTTCGCTGCAGCCATCTAACATCAACCCAGCAATATGCAAAATTTAGAATCATATTTCAGGTTTCAGCATCTTTGATCTTTAACTGTCTGATTTAAAATGAGAGGTCAGGGACAAAACCGAATCATCCTTTGGTAACAAAAGTTAGGACTGTAAGAATGGAATACATATAAACAATAAAAAGCATTTGCTGTGTTGCACCCAGCTTTTGCCACTAGAGGTCTCTCTCGTAACAGCTTTCTTCTGACCAGGCTCCTTTAATTATTTTACTCAAAGGAACAATTTTAGCTTTTAGATTGGAATTCCTCACTTTAACTGTTATGCTAGAGAAAGATATAATGCCTTCTTAGCTTGTTCTCCTGCTGATGAGTAGATATTGGGTTGACTGAATGAATCATCTTGGATATTTTAATACACAATAGGTAGACTTCGACACAGAAGTTTGAGCTTTCACCTTGGCTTTCCAATGACTGAACATTTTGACCAGATAAAAACAATACAGTAAAAGTGCCATACTGTTGAGAGAGAGGCAGCGTGATACTCCAACTCCTCAGAAGACACCCAGGATCCAACATATACTTAGATCCCATAATTGCAAGCATGAACCCTTTCTGACTCCTTTTGGAAGAAAAGGTTGAGTGTATTATTACGGTTATTCCTTTACCCTTTTTTAAGAGCAAGAAATGGAGATACTGTATTGAAGGCATGCATTTATCTTTTATTAAAAGTCATCTTAAGGCTTGCCCAGATGACTCCTTCCTGAGTTTCCATTGGGCACCATAATATACAATTAAAAGCATGGGGTTTAGCTGGATTCTTGTGAGCCATGTCACCCCAATAACACAGAATTATTCTTTCTTAGTATAACATTTCTTCTAAGGATATGAGCATACCACCTGCCATTTGGGCCTGTACTGGGACTTGTATTTATGATGATGATGATGATGATGATGATGATGATGAAATATCACTCACAGTCAATCACAATTATAAGAGCATTGACTGGTATTACATAACAAATGCAGGTTTTGAACAAAACATCATCATCATCAACAACAACAACAACAACAACAACAGTGTTTAACTGGTGTTATTTAAGATATATAAGTTTTAACCAAATACCTAAGTATCAGTTAAATATTGATGTAATATCCATTCCTTATATTGCCATTTTCTCTTTTTTAATGGTATTTTTTTCCAGAGATCTGCAGCTGATTATAAAAGTTAATAAAATTTCACAGCATTGTGCCGAATGCCCTAATGACTATGGGGACACTAAAAGGTGTTTCATTGCCAAGTGACTTATTTGTTTCTATCGTCTTCTCCCACCCAGATCTACCCAAATCACCCGTCATCGTCAGCAGGGACGGCTGAGGGGTCTGACGCCGAGACAGGCTCGGAAGGAAAAAACTAGAAACCGGGCCTTCTCGGCGGTGGCCCCTCGGCTGTGGAATGCCCTTCCAACAGAAATTCGGCTGGCACCCTCGCTGGGTGTTTTTAAAAGCCAGTGAAAAACTTGGCTATTTAAGCAGGCCTTCCCTCCAGTCAGCTAAGTCTTTTTATCTCTTCTTTTCTTATTCTATCCCATCTTGGTAATCCTTTCTCAAATTAATGACTTAATTAATACTGCAATTGTATTTTTATGATTATATATATATATTTATATTGATTTATTGTTATGTTGTAAGCTGCCCCGAGTAGACATGGTCTAGAGGGGTGGGGTAAAAATTTAATAAATAAATAAATAAAATATTGCCAGGGTGTTGTTGTTGGAGCATCATATCTCTGTATGCACAACAGGGTGCTGCCACGTGCATGAGCTTTATTGACCTGCCTTGTGCAAACTCCTGTCCTACTTGTTTGGGGATTCATTTTGAAATGGGTAGACGTTAAACACAAGCGTTTCTCTTTCTTCAAAACTTTCTTGAATGCTGAAGATTTTCTTCAGTCACTTGGATGGGGTGGTTCCTCATCAGAGACTGTCAAGCCAAGGAACAGAGAAAATTTCATTTCACAGTAGTTGGATTAGTCCGCATCATTTTACAGCAGCCTGCATCCTAATCAAGTCCCTCTCTCATTGCTTTTAGGAAGGATGTGAAAGATGCATCCCTTTCAGCTGGCTTATGAACATATTTCCTCCTTATTGTGAGGGTTTTAATTGTTTCCAGATTGTGCTGGTTTTCATATTTTTATGGCTGTACCTGTTTTTATCTGCTGTTTTTAAACTCTTTTATGAAATGTAATAGTCTCTTTGAGAGCTACTATCTTTGAGGGTAGGTTAGAAATGCAATAAATAAATACACCATAATAATTGGTGGGAAACGACTCCAGATTTCTGTGAACCCATGCCCTGTCCCAGATAGTGCTCTTGTTTTAGCTCCTTTCTGATGCCTAAGTAATACCGGAATGGAGACAGAAAGAGTGGTATCAGAGTTCAGTGGGAGATCCATGTGAGTTTGGTGTGGGTTAGAATTTCATTTCAGTTTTTCTTCTCAAATGTACTCAAAATTCAGACAACAGAAAGCAAAACTGTCAAATTGCCCATCTCTAGTATAAACAGGTAAGAGCACAATTTCAATTTCTTTTTCTTCAATCTGAATTTTCAGAATTTCCAAACTGCAAATGTGGGGGGAAGTAAAAGAGACAGATGTTTGCTTCTCTGCCACAGATAGGTACAAATATTGTTTTATGTCAGTTTTGATCAGAATTGGTAAAAACTGGCAAATGTGAATGAAAAAAACAAACCCCAAAACATATCTGCCTATCCTTCGTATGGACATATGCTGAATTTTCTGAGTATCTTATTCTTTAATAGCCAGGGCAGCTGCCAAGGCAGCATGTTTTCCCATTTTATTGTCTGGCAGTGTCAACAGCTGTTCATCTCTCAATTTATATGACTGCCCCCAAAATAACTCTTCTGCTGCTCTCCACGCTTTGGCTGAAATCCTGTTGAGCAGTTACAGAAATGGCACAACTATTAGATGCAAAATGCTGTAAGTTGAGAAATCTCCATAGACCTCATATGTTGCGTACTGAGTCACATGACTTGGCGTGCAACAGATAACGTTTGTAAAGATTTCTGAACTTGTGGCAATTCATGTCTAAAATCTGCATTGTTTACATAATTGTGCAACAGGATTTCAGCCTGTGTATAACTTATAACTTAGCTTCATCCAAAGGTGTTTTATGGAGGAAAATGGTAGCCACCGGGGGATGGCTGTTGATTATACTTGGCCTCTTTTGCTTGCAGAATATGCTTGCAGAATAACTCCTTCTCATTGAGTTATGCTTATCTCCAGACTACACAAGCATTTAGTTTTTATTCATGAGAAGCTGGTGCTTCTCAGCGCTATTGTCTACACTGTTCTAGTGCAATGTATTTACTCTCACTAACATCCATGGAAGCTACTTCATTTTACGAAGGCTCAGGATTCCATCACTAAAACTGTGTCATTGACCTACATTATGCTGCTCAGGCAGTTGTGGCCTGGTCTCTCCTCTTTCCTGAAGTGGAAGAAAAGCCTTCTTGTGAGCCTTGCTGTGGTAGTGTGCCCTACCACTGCCATTGTCCTCACAGAGCAAAACAGAAGGTAGGTAGGCTCTGTGGTAAGATGAAGTGCTGGCTGCTGCTAAGTGTAGCGCTTTTTCAGAGAATCAGCCAGGAACCAGGGTCAGGGCCTCAGGATCTTTCCTCAGGATTGGGCATTGTACACCAAGTGCCTTGGAAGGTTGCCTGAGTTACTGGTGCCCTGGTTATCTCCCAGACCACTCCTTCCACAATGCCTGGCACTAGGGAACCCTCAGAGCCAGTAGTTTGTGACCTGGGTGGCTCTGGGGAAGCGTACATTATGTTTTTCAAATAGCGTTGATCACATGTTTTGGGGGGGGCGGGGAGAATTGGCCAGACTGGAAAACTAGCCCTACTTTTCCACTGGACCAAACGTTGCAACAACTGAATATGATAGAATATAACTTTTTTTTTTTTTTAAGGCTATGAAAATGCTTACAATCAGCAACAATTATTCAATTTCTGGATGTGTTGTGGGCAGTATGTGTTCAATATGTGGCAGAAAACTACTAGAAACATAGATACTGTATGCCACCAAAAGCAGTAAACTTTGTAAAGAATGACATCTTTCATGAGCTCTGGCAGTTGGTAACAACTGAGTTAACTGCATTTAAATAAACACATCTCTATATACAAAAGAGATATAAAATATTTTATAAACATTATACAATGCAAAAGTATTGGAAACTGGGAAACTGTTTGTTCCAAGAACAAGACTTTTAAAAATGCAAACAGACTTGCAAAACCAAAACCATCATAAACCCTTCTTTGTCTTTTGTTTCTTTTTCATTACACAGTTGTACTGATTTCAAGTTTCAACCTTATTGCAATTCTATAAATACAATTTCTTGGACCAGGGACTCAAGGGGGGGAAATTCTAAAAGCAAGTTTGGAAACACCCTGGATTTTCACTTGATTTTATTTCGTAACTAGAGCATTTTTTAAAATATATATAACAGTGGCCTATTTACATTGTTTCCAAAGTCATCTACATTTATGTTCCCACAGAGCTTTTAAAATGGCTTTCCCGGTAGCGATATGATAACATAAGCTCAATTGCTTTGTTTACAGAGAAACCTTGGCATAAATACATAGGAATATGGAATGAGAACAATTGCCTTTAGCAGCCAACAGTGTAAGTCATCCACAAGCTGTCATCAGGAACTGAAACACGTCTGCATATTTGGTACCATGTTTGGCTGTCTAATCAAAACAATATGTAAACTGTTGGCAAGTAAGAGGGATTGCCAAGCCAAAATTATTTACAAGTTACATCTGTGTTTCTGGAGGTTTTTACAGAAGGAAAAGCAAAAAAACGGGCAAACAGTCTGTCAGTGGTGCAATACTTCTGCCTCACGTCTTCATATCACACAAATTGCCTCATCTTCCTCATTCTTCTTTTCCCATTTTTAGCCTAGGGATGCTTGAGAGTCCCCTGGACTGCAAGGAGAACAAACCTATCCATTTTGAAGGAAATCAACCCTTCCTGAGTGCTCACTGGAAGGACAGATCCTGAAGCTGAGGCTCCAATACTTTGGCCATCTCAGGAGAAGGGAAGACTCCCTGGAAAAGACCGTGATTTTAGGAAAGTGTGAATGCAGCAGGAGAAGGGGATGACAGAGGGTGTGAGATGGTTGGACAGTGTCATTGAAAGCTACCAAAATGAATTTGACCCAACTCTGGGAGGCAGTGGAAGACAGGAGGGCTTGGGGTGCTCTGGTCCATGGGGTCACGAAGAGTCAGACACGACTTAACGACTAAACAACAAGCATAGGGTTAGAGGGGCATTTAAACCCCTATTCAGATGTTCAACTTGAACCACGTAGACATGAGTAGTAAGGTATGGGACTGTGAATGTAGGCCACACTTCCTATGTCCCAATGAATACCACCACTGTCTCCTCAGTTCAATGCTTACCTTTCTTGCCCCCTCAGTTCAAACTTGGCCATGTCAACACCAAGATATAATGGAAATTCTTTTTCACTGGAACACCAGTAGACCTCTCCAGTACAACCAGGGACTGGGCTTTACAAAGTGAACATGAATAGAACTTGCATTCTGATGTTCCTGCTCAGTATGGCAAAGTTCTGCACTGAAGGGCAGGTTGATATATCCTGAGCAGGGCCTGCATGCAGAGCACCAAGACCTGCTCATGTATTAGGCCTAACCCGAATACCTGAACAAGGTTTATGGCTTAAGCCATTCCATTAGCCACCCAGTTAAGTACGTATGAGTATGTACATATGGTGTGGATTGTGGCTCAGGTGGTCCCTGAGGAGTCCATGCAGCAGCCAGAAATTATTCACCCCTATTCTACATGGAACACCTGCCACACAACTTATTTAAATCATTTGTGCACAAGAGGAATAGCCCTCTTAAAGGCACGAAAAGCTAGTAACCTTACTGATGGATTTCCCCACGATTTCCTATCCCTTGCAAGCCTTAAGAGGTTCTTATGGGCAAATAATGCAAGTAATGTAGTCCCAAACATTACCCCGAGGACACTAATCCCAAATACACAAAGCAGGGATGGGTGAAGAGCTTAGCCTTTTTTTAAAGCAGCCATTGGCCCACTGAATCCTCTTTTTCCTCCCAATTAAAATACAATGAATTAGCTGCAGGAGCAGCAATTTTGCTTTTAAAAATTGGTAACAAAATCCCCTCACACCATCAAATAGCTGCTCTTCAAAACTAGATGTGGGCTTGCAGCCCATTTCAGTTTCTTTTTTTGTTTTATTTCACAGTTTTGTTGGCCCACAATAGGAGTAGATCTATTATGAAACTAATGAAGCTTAAGCTTCAGAGGAAGGGCAACAAGGATGATCAGGGGACTGGAAACCAAGCCCTATGAGGAAAGACTGAAAGAATTGGACATGTTTAAGAAAAAAGACGACTGAGGGGAGATCTGATAGTACTTTTCAAATACTTGAAAGGCTGTCATGCAGAGGAGGGACAGGATCTGTTCTTGATTATTCCAGAGTACAGGACACATAATAATGGGCTCAAGCTATAGGAAGCCAGATTTCAGCTGAATAGCAGGAAAAACCTCCTAACTTAGAGCAATACTACAATGGAATCAATTACTTTGGGAGGTGGTGAGTGCTCCAACACCAGACCATTCAAGAGAAAATTAGTCAACCATCCATCTGATCTGCTTTGATTTGGGTAAGCAACAGCCATTTTAAAAAAAAATTGTGCTGATCTCTCATGGAACATCCTCACTGAAGAATATAACAGTGGTTGCTCATGTCTCATTGCTTTTTGTGAGGGGGCTCAAAAATGTAGGTCTGTCATTGGCTCCCAAATAGTCCTGAGGGAAGAAAGGTGGCCCCTACACACCCCAGGCATGCTTATATAAAAGAAACAAGCAGAACCAGCATAATTTTCAAAATGTACAGGAAAGGTGAGAAGAGTTCCATGCTGTGTTGTTACACTCTGTTTTTCCATTGTTAGCATTGCTGTTCTAAGGCTACTTAGACACCTTCCCAAGAGAGAACATTGTTACGAGGCCCCATCAATTTGCTTCTGACTTATGGAGACTCTGTGAACTCAGGAACTTCAAAAGGTCTTGTCACTAATAACCATCAGACAACTCAAGGCCCTGGCTTCTTTTACTGGCAACCCATCTCATATTTGGTCCTCTGTTTTTCCTGCTATGTTCAGCTGTTTCCACCATTATTGTCTCTTCCAGCAAACTTTTTTTTCTCAAGATATGCCCAGAATGCAGTTCCCTCAGTTCCCTCGGTTTAGTCATTTTTGTCTTTTTGCTTTTACAAAAAAAGAAGAGTGTCAGGGTTGCCCCTAAACTCAGGATCCTGCAAAGGCTTTGCTTTCAGATAAGCACAGTTCTCCCAACACTGTCTTTTGATCTGGAGAGTCCTAAGGCAATTTCTAATATAAAGCAAAACAACCTACAATATAAGCAGCAGAAGAGGAAGAGGTGGTGTGGTGGAGGGGTTTTTTTATTTCCAAAAAACAACTTGGACTAAATTTTAAAATATATTAATTTTTCAAAGTGTTTCTAGTGCAGTGTGACCACTGCCTGCTGAGAAGTAAGTATCACTATTATCAATGTGGTTTCCTTCCAGGGAAGAGGGTATAGGGTTTGTGGTTTTACAAATCTTTATAACAAATAAAAAATAATGCTTTCCCCATTCTTTGTTAAACTTTATTTTCACCCTCTCTCTCTCTCTCTTTTTAAAAAAGTGACCTTTTCACTGTCAGGTGGAGTCTGAGCCCGACCCAAGGAGCATGTGTTATACCAACTGCCAAACAGGCCAAAGCAAAGTGTCTACCTCCCTTTTAGCCTCTACCTATTTGTTTTTACAATGATTGCAAGTTTCCATTATAACACTTGCTTGCCTGAAAAACTCTGGCAAGACTTTGGTTTCCATGGTGATACTTCTCCTTTTCATACATATTTATCATTTAAAAGCAGGAAACCCACCCTCCTTTTTTTTCTATCAGTGAATGCTACTTTTAGCACTTAATAACTGAAGTCAAAGCTGATTTATTTTTTTGTGTCAGTGTGTCTTAAACACATCCTGGCTATCACTAAAAACTCATGGAGTGGTGCGGCCTTGCAGTTGGGGGGGGGGAAGTAGTTTATTTTAAACATGACTTCTCAAAACATTCTCTCTCTCTCTCTGTCTCTCTTTTCTCCATCTCTCTGAACAGGAAGAATAGTTTCCCCTGCCTTCCTTAACATGGTTTCCATTAATACTACAGGTATAATTTAGCCAACTTTCTGAATATACTGTCCCAATATGCAAGATGTAATCAAACCATGTACCTGAGCAGAAAAATGGCAGTGACTTCTTTAAAGTATTATGGCACCTTTAAGACAGATTTATTGTTGTGTAAGATTTCATGGATTACCATCCATTTTTTCAGACATCAAAGCTATAAAGGCTCACTAAAGGTGCCACAATACTTCTTGTTTTTGTTTTTGTCTGTTTCTGTCGCTTTTTGAATTCTTGTCCTTCATATTTTATCATATTTTTCTGTTCAGCAATGCAAAACTTATTTTAAGCTTTTGACAGTAAAACAGAAGATACATGACTATGTGGAAATTCTGAATTTTTTTCTTCTTCACTAGCTGGCATTGTTTCAGAATTACAGTGTAATTGCCCATTCTTCATCCTGGGAAAGAATGAAAACTGAGGCTTCTCTTCCTGTATGTGCTTTCAACAATACGTATTTCTGTGTTTGTTTTTTTAAAAATTAAAATGCCAAAACGGCATAACTAGAAAAGCAGGATTATGATTCTGCGCCCCTCAACAGAATTGGCCCAAGACAGCTTTCTGTCTGAGGCAAATAAAATAATGACACCTCTGCAGCAGTCTCACTGATGGTATGTCTGGATGTCTTCTAGAAGACACCAAATTGCAGTTCATTCAGAAGACTTCCTCATTCACCCTCATGACATCAGAAGTGGAGTCCTTTTTCATTCTTTCACCCACTCAGAGGTTTATTCTATTAGTGGCTGGACAGCTTCCCAGCTAGCACAAGGAGGTACCCAGTCATATCTCCTTGCACAAGCTCAGAAACTGCCTAACCCCTTGTGCAATGGGGAGTTGCACAAGCAAAACGAATGAACAGGATTCTGCCTCATAGGTTTGGATCGGAATGTTCATTTCCCCCAGCAGAAGGACTCTTCCTCTGACGGAAGGACAATATTAGAGTGGGTTCTCTTCTCATGTCTTCCATTTCATTATAACATTGGGTGTGAACTTACAAATGTTTGAGTTTCAATCCCCCCACCTGGTGGTTTCTAATTGTGCCAAGGTGTCAGGGTTGGCATTGGAAAGTCAGGCAGGTGGCAGTCCAATGAGCTGGGACAGGTCTTTCCAGAAATCTCAACAGGTTGAACTATTAATAGAAAGGAAGAAGACTGCTGTAGAGGTAGAGTGAGGAGAGGAGTGTCTGGGTGAGGTAGGTGGAGGAGGTAGCAGTGGCAGCAATGCTAGATAGGGTAGCAACAACGGTGACCAATGGAGTCATTGTGGGAAATTAGCAACATTATACTAAGGGCCCTGTCAGGTTTGTCACTGACCTAGGGACGTGGTGGCGCTGTGGGCTAAACTGCAGAAGCCTGTGCTGCAGGGTCAGAAGATCCGGCAGTCGTAAGATCGAATCCACGCAACGGAATGAGCACCCGTCGCTTGTCCCAGCTCCCGCCAACCTAGCGGTTCGAAAGCATGCAAATGCAAGTAGATAAATAGGGACCACCTCGGTGGGAAGGTAAACAGCGTTCCGTGTCTAAATCACACTGGCCATGTGACCACGGAAAGATTGTCTTCGGACAAACGCTGGCTCTATGGCTTGAAGAGCGGGATGAGCGCCGCCCCCTAGAGTCGGACACGACTGGACAAAAATTGTCAAGGGGAACCTTTACCTTTACCTCCCCTAGGCTAGCCAGCAATTACACAGAGCCAGAACTTGCTGGTTTCTCAAGTGAACTCCAAAGCTGTATCATTTACAATGGCCTGCTTGAGGAAAGACAAGGAAAAAAGCAAACAAAGAAGTCATGGGTGCTCATGAAGGCTCTTGTAGAAACAGCATCAGCCACATCGGTGTACCAAAATTCAAGAGTATCTCCTATATCAAATGAAACTGGAAGAGTATTTTTTTTTTGTAGCAGCAAAGAGGTAGCGGGGCTTCAGCAGAGGTGGACAAGTAAATGACAGTGATGATGGTGACAGCTAACTGGAAATGCTTTGGGTGGTGGATGGTGCGCACAATATTCAGGCACTTCTGACTTACCTCTTGAACCATCCTGCTCATGGGAAGGGTGGTCCTGTGCATCAAGGTGAAGCAACTGGCGTTGGAGATCACCGCAAATAGATAAGGTGGTGATGCAGAGAAGAGATTTCTGTTTGAATGACTGGTTAATTAAAGCCTAGTTTAAAGAAAAAGAACCATAAGAAGAGAAAGCAGGTGCCTTGAAACTGCCCATTAGCTTTTAGCAACTGCATCATGGAGTGGACAGAAATGCACAGAGGTCCTCTAGATGGAGTCCTTAGATACATCATCACTGATCTACAGTCCATCCTCGACAAGGACATCATACTTGCAAGGGACGAGGTACCCTTGCAAGTATGATGTCCTTGTCGAGGATGGACTGTAGATCAGTGATGATGTATCTAAGTGATATTAAGTACATTAGAACAAATTGTGTTTTGTTATTACCAGTTCTGGTTTGTCTTGTGTAAGTGGTCAACCAGCATGAAAGCTTATGCCAAATAAAACCAGTTGGTGCCACAGGACTTGTGGCTTTTCCTGCTAAAGACTAACAGCACTGCTTAACCCAACAACAGCCATGAAGTTTCTATACCATACAGAATATACTTTGTGTAGAAACACTCAGCTCAGTTTACATCCTGTAGCTCTTTATCCTTGTGGAATGTGAAGTAGCAATCATAAAGGCATCTCAAACTTGCTGTCCATCTTCCTCTTCCACAACTCCTTTGTCTTCCAGCAAATAACAGGAATAATGAAAATAGAGATCTATCCAGCTTCTGAAATGTCTTCTTTTGAAAATAAATTCAGTATAAAGAAAAAAGTTTTTATAGCTTTCTTTAAGGAGCAAACTGAGAGATTTTAAAAATCTAAAGTATGAAATATTCATTATTGTACTGAAATATATTTAGAAGACCTGTTATTGCAACCTAATTTCACATGACCCTTTCCTTCCTTCCTTCCTTCCTTCCTTCCTTCCTTCCTTCCTTCCTTCCTTCCTTCCTTCCTTCCTTCCTTCCTTCCTTCCTTCCTTCTTTCTTTCTTTCTTTCTTTCTTTCTTTCTTTCTTTCTTTCTTTCTTTCTTTCTTTCTTTCTTTCTTTCTTTCCTTCCTTCCTTCCAAGCATTTACTTTTCCTTTTGTCACAATTTGGTTGATCCCACCATATGCAACTCATTCAGTCCAAGCCTTGATAAGATCTCCTGGATTTATTTATCTTCTATTGTACAGCTGAGGTGGTCCTCATACGTGCACTAATAATGTTTACATTTATAAAATGGAACCCAGACATTCTGCTGGGGTAAAGGATCATGAGGTCAACAAAACACAGAGATTAGATCGTCTACCTAAGCAGACTGCAATGCAGTGAAACGTCAGTGATGTAGATGTGTTATCACTTCATTGTGCAGCCCAAAGCCAAGATGTTACTTAGATGAGCAAGTTTCTTAATGGTCTTTTGATTGCTGTGTTTTTTCTCCCATCAATATGTAATGTTACCAAAAATTAAATACATCTGTAAGATAAGGTTCCTAAACCAAAGATGGTCAACTTTTGGCCCTCCAGAGGGGCTAAACAGCAACCCTACACATTATAGACAAATGTGAGCAATGAGAGGCGTTAGAGCCCACCACACCTACACTAGACTAATGATCCTCAGAAGCAAACTCAACATTTAATATATGTGCCTCTAAGTCAGTTCTGCTTATGGCAACCCTAGTAAGGTTTCCAAGTAATGTTAGGTATTTACAGAGTGGTTTTAGCATTGTTCCCCCCCCACCCCAATACATAGTGAGTTTCCATGGCCAAGTGGGGAATTGAACCCACGTCTTCTAAGTACTAATCTGACACTCTGTCTGTTACACTACACTGGCTGTCACATCACCAATAACTGGTAATGGAAGTTGATTTTACTGAAGAAAAGGTGTGCACATTTTCTATCTTCAGGGAGTTCTTTCCATGTTTATTGTTCTGCTGAAGAAGACATGGATAACTGTAATGGAGCCTCAGTACATTGTAGAGAATTCTGGATGTATATTAAGCAATATGTTAGTTCAAGTGAGGTACTGATTCTTGTGTTGTGTTTCACTATTGTTGTGCTTAGACACAGAGTATGTCCTGATCATACTTAGTACTCCTGCAGCTGTACATAGCAGGGGAACATTGATGCTACTGAGGGGACAAACTGGTTTTCAAGACATTTCTACAGTTACTGATATCTCATGGTCCTGGGCTTGAGCTCTACACTTTTTGGTAAGTCCATTGACCCTAAAGAGAAGATCACATCGAGGTGGGTATAATGGTTCTTCCTACCGTCCCAGGTGACCTTCCTTCTGTAGTCCTTGTACATCTGGAGTTCATCCTATGCCTATTTCATTAGCCAGACAAGGTTGCCTGCCATTATCTTCAAAATACGAAGGCTATAGCTTTGAAATCACAATAAATCAAACTAACCTCAGCCACAACACTGTCAGAACTAATACTTGCTAAATCACTGAAAGACTTTTCCTCTTCCCCGGGAGAGTTAGATTTAGACACCCAGATTGAGAAGTTGTCGTATTAATAATCAACCTAGAGTTACCCAGTGTTGTTGAAACATTTGAGTCGCCTGTGCTTCTTTGTGATGGTGAAATTGGATGATGCATTATTATAAAAGAGATGCTGGTGAAAAATATCTGTTTATCATGGCATATGATTTTTCTCATCTTTGCATCTTGCATTTAGCATGTTTTGTGATTTATTTTATTTTATTTATTTATAATTTGATTTCTACCCTGCCCCTCTAGACAGAGTCTACTCGAGGCAGCTTACAAACAAGTATAAAACATTATAAAATACAATCAAATAGAATCATCAAAATATATAAAACAATCGCATAATTAAATCAGCAAATTAGAGGATCAAGATGGAGGAAAAAACTAAAGAGAAAAGAAAATCAAGTGTTGACTGGAGGGAAGGCCTGCCTGAAGAGCCAGGTCTTTAAATGACTCTTGAAAACACCCAGCGAGGGTGCCAGGGTGATTTCCGGCGGCAAGGTGTTCCATAGTTGAGGGACCACCGCTGAGAAGGCCCAGTTTCTTGTTTTTTTCTTTTTGGGCCTCTCTCAGTGTTAGGCCCCTCAGCTGTCTTTCCTGGCTAAAACAGGTGACTCGGGTAGATCTAGGTGGGAGAATTGGTTTGATTGGTTTCTGGAAGATGAGCACAGGTTTAATTTGCAAGTCTGATCACTTAAATACATATGTTGTGAGACAGAAAACCTCTGTGTTTCCATTTTGAGCTCCATTCAGAGCTGTCCAGATTTGGAACCCCTCCCTTCAGTTTTATCTGCTATCTCTCTGTAACAATTACCTGAAAGAGAACAGCTTCTGATTGAATAATGACCAATAAGCTTTTAAGATTTCACTGGAACACACTTTGAAAGGCAATGGTTTAGACATCAAGGAAGCTTGTTGATTACATGTTAATATCATTTCTACAGAACTGGGTTACAACTTAACGTGTGTCCATATCATAGCCAGACAACATCTTAAGGACCCTTGTTTAGTGTGTGGAGCAGATTTTGATCTAGGCAGCGAGAAATCTTTAAAGAGGGGAACTGATGGGTAATTTGCTTTCTTCTCTCCGTCTTCCTTGCCAGCTTTCATTTTTTAAAGCCACTCTTAGTGAAGTTCATATCTGTAGCCTCAGCATCTGCTTAGGACGAAATAGATAAAGGAGAGGCTAGACAGTCTTTCGTTTTTCAACCACTGCTGTAATTTTGGTTCATTTGTGGCCAGTGCTCACTTGGAAACCTCTTTCTGAAGTCAGAAGGGGGCGGCGAGAGGAATTATGTCATTGCACTCCCTGAGTGAGTCAAATACCAGACTAATGGGCTGCTTTCCAAGTCTGCCCCTCTTCCCTTATGGCTGAAGGTTTGGAACCAAAAAGAAGCCTTAGGGCAATCTAAATCAGGCAAAATCCGAAGAAACAAAATGAAATAAAACAAACAAACAAAAAAGACAAAAACATGTGTCACCTTAAAGACTAGCCATTATATTTTAATGTAAACTTTTGTAGCCAAAGGCTTACATTAAAACATAGTAGTCTTTAAACTGCCATTGTTTTGGTCTTGTTTTGTTTTGTTTCTTTGGATTTCTCCTGATATGTTTGCACAGACGAAGATAGCTACCTCTTCCGAAACTGCAATCTAAATGTTGATCTGGCCCAACATATCTTTATAGTGTAACAGTGACCAGGCCATTGCATGGGAATCTTCTAAGTAGTGATGAGGGCAACAGCTCTCGCTATTTGTTTATCCCCATCATTCACTGTTTAAAGCAGAGGAGGGAAATGTTAATTTTTGTACTATAATTCCCAGAGCCTCCCAGATGCTGGAAGCTATGGATCCAACAACAAGCTTGTCAAAGTTAATTTAAAGATACTGTATCCCAGTACAGTAGTAGAAGGGGATCACAGGGATATTTCTATATACATTTAAAATTAACGATCAGAGGTCGCTGAGAGCACGCTCAGCCCAGGTGTCTGAATGAGAAGTGACCTCAGTCCTTTCACATACAAATTGTTGTTGATGATGATGACTTATATACCACTCCATAGTGCTAGAGTCAGAAATTCTTGCCACTCTAGTCTCGATCACCCTGAAATCTTTCAATACTGATCTACCTTCTGCCTATCTCTGTCCTATGGTGCATACCACATGATCTCTTGAATTAGGAAGACGATCCAAAATGGTTGCAGGGGAGGATGGGACAAAGATGCTCAATCCACTCCCCAGTTGCTCTTGTTTCAGTTTAAACCCCTTTCCCATGGTCTTCCCCATCCTCATTTTTCTCTTTCTATGTGTCTGAAACCGATATTTCCAAAGTGAGCATGGTGCTCATCCCTGTCTCCAAGCCGTAGAGCCAGCATTTGTCTGAAGACAGTTTCCGTGGTCACATGGCCAGCACGACTAGACACGGAATGCCGTTACCTTCCCACCAAGGTGGTACCTATTTATCTACTCACATTTACATGCTTTTGAACTGCTAGGCTGGCAGGACCTGGGACAAGTGACGGGAGCTCACTCCGTCGCGTGGATTCGATCTTATGGCTGCTGGTCTTCTGACCTTGCAGCACAGAGGCTTCTGCAGTTTAACCCACAGTGCCACCACATCCCTATACATTATATTCATAAATGCCACCAATTAACAAATTAACAAATAAAACAGCCAAACACTGGACTTCGTGAGAACCTGGCTTGTAGGACCAATCCACCCCAAAATTCTTGGAATTCTAGTTTGGTGAAGCATCTTTCCTTTCAACTGCGCTCTCTCAAAAAACAAATAGTCTCAGGATTCCCTGGGAATAGGGAATTTCTCTCAAATCAGTTTCAGGCTGTAGTGCAGATATGCCCAGAGAAGTGGGTTCATGAGCTTAAAGGACATCTGTTGAGTATATGTAGCTTGTTCAGAATAAATATTTTGCCAAGCTAAATGGTAAAGGCTCCCAAGAAAAGAATATTAGCTGAACCTTGATAAAAGAGGTATGTGTTTTCTTAGGTTGAAGTTATCTCACTTCTTAGGGCACAAGATAAAATCCATATGTACTCATGTTTTGGGGTGAGGGGAGGCTTGCACTGCATATGATGAGTTGAATCCCACAAGGCGCTGACATAAGATCTCACCAAATAATTCCCCATTGTTGAAGCCGTATCTGGTAGTTGAACCACCAGCTGCCGATGAAGCTAGTTCTTTGTGTTTATTATAATTATCTTCCTTTATGCACAGGCTGCTCACAGTGCTGTGGTTCCTGATTCTTCCCTGATATAGTTCCTGCACTAAATTACTGTTTTTCCACCTCTCCATTTTTGCAGCCTGTGCCTAATGTCTCCTCTGGCCATTGCTAATGACTATTTTAAAACCAAGTGCCTGTTACTCCTATACTTAAAGAAACATTTCACATGACTTTAAAGCTTGCAAACCATTAGACTGACAAGCAAGAGAAAGCCTGATCAACACACTGCTGGCCAAGAGAATGCATTAATTTCATCTGAACATACAGTGTCACACCTTATTGAGAGTGGAATCACTATAAGCCAGGAATGGTCAAGTAGTTGGATGGGAATCTCCTGGTAGATTACAAGATGATTTGCAGTAGATCATTAAGGAATTCTGAGGGCAGAAACAATTGAAAAGGTTAGCATGTTGGAATGGGAGGTCTCTTCTAAATATTTTTTTTTAAAAAATTCCAACATGATTATGCAGTTGGCAGCTTCTTGCATCACAAAAACATGGGTGGGTAATATCTTTATTAAACTAAAGTCTCAAAAAAACACAAACACACACACACACACACACACACACACACACACACACACACACACACACACACACACACACACACACACACACAGAGAGAGAGAGAGAGAGAGAGAGAGAGAGAGAGAGAGAGAGAGAGAGAGAGAGAAAAGCTTTCCAGTTCTGCAGGGCTCTTTATCAAGCTGGGCATTTTAGAGCTGAGGGATGTGAAGAAACAGAAAAGTCCCCCATTCATCCTGGCCAGATGTTCAACCTGGGCCTCATTGTTTAAAGTGCAATTCCAAAATGGAGGCTGCAAGCTTGTTGAAGCAGCTTGAGGAGTATATTTCATCTCATATAACTTTTTTTTTTTTTGGTAACAAGTGATGTAACCAGTGATGGGTCCCCTAGGCCTAGGGGGAGAAAGGTGGCATATAAATAATTGAACTAAAATAAAATAAATAATAAATAATTCTTTAAAATCTGATTTTGAGTAGCGAGCAACAACTATTTTATAGAGGAGTGACTATGCTACAGATGTGTAATCAACAAAAAGTAGTTATTTTCAAAAGTTACTCTTAAGGGCATTTTAGTCATTTTAATCAGTCCCCCATGCATACCCCTGGTGTAGCGATCACCCCTGGTACGAATATTCAGCTATGTGTTTGCATGTACCAATGAGAGCTGTCGTGAGGCGGAGCCAGAGAAACTAGAAGGGAGGGGTGAGTCACAGTCTGGGAAATTCAGTCAGAGACAGAAAAGAGAGAAAGAGTTTGGGGTTTGAGGCAGAAAGAGTGTTTAAGGAGTGATTAGTCAGTGTGTGACCTGTATTAAGATATAAGAGTTTAAAGTAAAATACTGAAGCTTTGTGTAACTTTAAGAATATGCGTAAGAACTATTCCTAAAACAAATTGTAAACAATAAACCATTTCTGTTTAAAAGTTCAGTACAGACTGGACCTCAGTCTTTCATAGGAAATATAGTTGGTAAAGAGATCAACTGGTGGCAGCAAGGAAAAGGACATGTTGAGATACTCTTGTGAGCTCTGTGTTTGGTGAAACAAGCAGGGGCCACGGGGTAAACGCCACACCTGGTTTACCAAAACTAGCCAACAGAGGGCACCAGAGACCGTTTTATGTATTCTTCACTAAAAAGTATTCATAGCATGTTCTATCACTCCCTCTGGTGGCCAGTTCTGGTTATACATGTGAAAAAAATGTTTTTCAAGGTATCTTTAATATTTTCAGACCAGTAGTTGAAACCCTGGATATTGATCTCGCTGATACAGGAACTGTACTGAAAATTGCTTTCTGTCGGTGACATCATCACCCTTCTGTAAGTTACACAACTGGCATTCAGCCAGTGTATTAATAACTTGCAATGCAACAAATCATAAAAAGGGCAACCTAGTAGCTAAGACGTAATGAATAGTGCAACAAGTTCCTTTTAAAATAAACCATTTTAAACTGTAACCAGATCCAGAATATGTAGGAGACAGGTCTCTAGGTTCCAGTCCTTGGGAGGGGGTGGGGGCAGCATCGATCAAAGATTTCACTGAACTTTGGGTAGATTGGTGCAGTGGTTTGCACATGTACTTTGATTGACAGGAGTTATCTGGTGTCTAAGTTAGAGGAGAAGAACCTCTAGTCCCTACACTTAATTTAGACTGGAAAAATCCCTGTCTTGGACCATTGCAGCTGAGAAGGAAGCCCTGAATCCGTGAAATCAATTTTAAACTATCTGTTTAATGATGTACAGCTGAGCATACATTTCTTTTACTTGGCCAGGAAGCATGGCTTTTCTCTTTGTAAAGGAAGGTATTTTAAACATTCTTCGGGGGGCTGTTTATTTTAACTAGTTTGTGGATGCAATTTATTTTGAATCATTTTGGCATGTGTGCTCAACTGTGTTGGAATAAATTGTGTCTGTGGGAGTCGTCAAGTAATGGATGCCAAGTAGAGAGAGATATGACTTATATGGTCCCTTTTTGTATTGTCTTGTCTGACACTTCTGGTACTGTGAGTTTGGTCCCACCACCCCTTGGCCGACTGACTGACTCACATGTTTTTGTGATCCACCGGGGTCCTTCTTTTCTGGCAGCTGCCTACTGTGGAGAATAACTTGGGCTGCTCTGCCCCACCTCCTCTGGCAGCCAACCACTCCGACAAAGAGGCAGGACAGGGCTTCTCTTTGCACATCTATTCAGTGGTTGGCTGCCAGAGGAGGTGAGACAGGACAGCCCGAACTCCTGCTCAGACTGGGCAGCCACCAGAGAAAGAGTACCCTGGTGGTGCACTTAGGGGCTAGTTAGGTGGAGGTAGGGGAGCAAATGCGCAGCATGAAATGAGATACTTTGCATGAAAAGGGATGACATAAGTCGTGCCCATCTCCAATACCACAATCATGGATTTTAGGCTGCAGGGAAATCTTGTAATCCAATCTGTTATTTTTCTCTGTGTGTGTAATACTGAGCTAGTGCAATCCCACTATGAAGAAAATATATGAAAGCATCAAACAAATATTAAAAATAAAATAGGAAGCAGAAACAGTGAGTGGTTGTAAGAGGCAAGCAGAACAAAGGCAGGCATGCAAGGGACAAAATGTCAAATTTAACAAGTTTGTGGTGCCTGACCACCTTTGCACTAGTTGTCTCTCACTGTCACTCACCACTGTCACTAGTGGTGTTATTTTCAATATTTATTTTTTTTATTTCTTTCAAACTGGGATAGTGCTAGTTCATTTCTGCAGATAGAAAAAAATAACAGATCAGATTGCAAGGTTCCCCTTGAGGAACCCCACACAGTCAAGCACACATGCCAGCGTAAGGGCAGGCGGGTGGGTGCAGGATAAAGTCTCAAATGCAACAATTTTAAAAGTCTATATAGACCCCTTGACTGATATACAACACAACTGAAAAGTTGTCCCAAGATAATGCACACTCTGAGCCAAAACCCATGTGACTACAGATAACCTTAAATCACATTAAAAACCCTAGTCCATCACCCAGTTTATTTCAATAATATAACTGCTCCCTTAGAGAGATTTAGGAAATTCATCTTTTAAATGACTGAGTGGACTAAAATTTACATCCTTGTTCATGGCAGTAAATCAGATCATAAAATTGACTGAAAATACTGCAGCCATGCTCACAAAAGGACAGAGGTGACAATGTTATATATATAGGGCTTCAGGATTATGGGAGCTGTACTAATATACATTGTATAATACGTATATAAGCACAATTGGTAAATATATTTTAACTGTAAAACCTGTACCCCGATTTCATTTCATTTCATCTTAGGCCTGCGGTATAAATCTTGTTTTGAAGTTAAACACCAATATTCCTGTGTTTTGCTGAACTTGGCAAAGTTGTGTTTCTGACTACAACACACAGAATCTGGACTTCACATAATCCTGAAGTCCAGATTCTGTGCGTTGTAGTCAGAAACACAACATTGCCAAGTTCAGCAAAACACAGGAATACGTATTGGTGTTTAACTTCAAAACAAGATTTATACTGCAGGCCTAAGATGAAATGATGAAATGATGAAATGAAATGAAATCCGGGTACAGGCTTTACAGTTAAAATATATTTACCAATTGTGCTTCACAGAATAAATAAAGGATGTCTGATAAAATTAATGTCCTCGTGCAGTTTAGGCTTTAAATCAAAGTTGACAAAAAAGGCAGCGACATCACTGTATGTGAACCATAGGGCACTTGTGCATATATAAACACCAATTAGCATTTCATGGCAATTTGTTAATTTAATTAGGTGTTTTCAGCCTTTATTTTCAGTACTACTTAATCAGAACACCCCTATTTAAGGCTTTTAGATGAAGGTCACATGGGTGGATCTTGTTTTGCCAGGTGGACTGTCTAACATGTACAGGATCTTGATAAAGAACAGCTGCAATATCCTGATAGCAGCTACGGTTGAACTGTGCAAACAAATATATCTTGGCCTCAGACACTTGCCACATCTGCCAACAATTAGTTATCTATCAGAACTGGAATGGGGCACCGAATAAACATGATCCGATTTCAGAATAAGCAAACAAACAAGGGATGTGGCATCATTATTAATCAAGTGGATGTGGTGTTACCTAACTGGCAGGCTCAGGCCTGTCAATTGGTAAAGTTTAATCACAAGTATTGGGTAACAAAAGATCTGACCGCTCGAATGCCTTGCAGATGTTCGGGAAAGGAAACAACCGACATGCCTGTCTGTCTGAGGATGTTTTCTTGCTTACGGATGTCATTCTGGGTTGCATATTGTGTTTCACTTTGGTGTCTTCTTCATCCTTGTTTAATCCTCCTCACTCTGTTCAGAAGAAAATTTGTAGTACTTTAAAAATTCCAACATGCCCCTGAGATTAGTATGCTTCCTCTCTCAATCCAGTCCTGGACTCACTTGTTCTACTCATTTAGGAAGTCAAATTGCATTGACTCAGAATATGGGTTCCTTAGGATTACTGTTGTCAGCCTTGCCAACAGAGTACCACTCTTCCAGACAAAGTTCTTTCCCCAGCCTTACCTGTAACGGAGACAATTTCAGTGTGTTTAGAAAAGAACTTACCAACATTTACAAATTTCCCATCAGGATGAGTAGCTCCTGAAAGAAAGAAAAAAAGACAATGGCAAGCCTAATTCAGCAGTAATGTGACAGGAATTCAAATTCAGGTTCTGGAGCCTTAAATGCCGGGGCAGTCCGAGCTCTCCTGCTGCCTGAAACGAGACATAAAGTGCAAGTATCCATTGCGTGTCTCCCACATTGTACATCTGCATACCTGTGTGCCTGTGTGTGCAGCAACACGCACAAAAAAATTTGTCTGTCCCAGGAGAAGGCAGCATTTCCTCCTACCTGAGAAACAGTGATGAAGGCAAAAGCACCCATCAGAGGAGGCAGAGAAGAAAAGGATTCCTTCTGCTGGAACACTTCTGGAAGATTCCCCGCTAGAATCTGGAAGAAAGAGACAAGCAAGGCAGCTATAGGGCAAAGATATAGCTATTCCTTAAGTGTAAGACCCTTCAGAGCCAGACTTTGATTTAATAAAAACTATACTCTGCAGAGCTGAGCCATGCTAGATGTGTGCTGTGTAGGCCCTTCTGTTGGTCACTGCTGCCACTGCTGCCATTACTGCCACTGCCACCATCAACACCACCTGGAAACTCCACCTCACCTTCTGCTTCTCCTTCTCTTCTTCCAAGGGCACTGCCAGTATGGCTTCATTTTCATCTCCCTTCACGAATAGCTGCTGGGGCTATCCAATAGCTGGCAGAAAAGGGAGGGACAGAGAACATGTTGCTCCACTTCCCTGACACCTCATGTAACCTCTTCCTCAGCCGAATGCCACTGCCTTCCCTGGTTTGTCGCTCAGACTCCTTTGTTCGGATGGACAAATCTGTTCATTCCTGAGTCATTCACATTAATTTTTACAAAATATAGACACATTGAGCTAGAGAGAACTCGAGATGTTAGAAAACTGAATGTAGGAGAAATCAAAACTGACCAAACGCCTTGTGTTGCGCAGCCCTTTGGAAGAGAAAATATAGCTTTCGCAAAGGTGTGTCTGCAGTGCTTTGTTCCACCTGTTGCTCACCCTGCAGCATGGTTCAAAGCCCTCCCCCTTTTTTTGTGGTGAGGAGGTTTATATATGCTTATTACCATTAAGGAAGGAATAAATTAAACTCAAAATGCTTACTCAGGTATTCAAAGGGAATAAAATTAGCATGCTGGGAATGGGCACACTACATTTTGGTGTTTGTGTGTGAAGGACAATTTTAAGAGATCAGTATCTACTAAGTAAAGAGGATTTCCACAAGATCAGAAATCATGAAAAGTCATTTGCCCCCTTACCCTGGAATAATGACCTTAATGACCTGCTCAATTTATTGCTCAATATCTGTTGTTGTTGTTGTTGTTGTTGTTGTTGTTGTTGTTGTTGTTGTTGTTGTTTGTATTTAACAAATATGACTAGCACTCTATCCAATAAAACCCCAATCCACGGATGTTAAAATCAAAGGGTAAAATCCGATCACAAGGGAGCATGGCCTGCGCAGCGCCCCCTCTCAGGCTGTTCCCCAGTCGACTCAATTAACATTAAAATGAGTTCTATTAAATTGATTTAAGAACTAAAGCAGCTTAAAATGGTCAAAGAAAAAGGGTCAATCAAGCCACAGGAAGGAGTCGATGCTACCCTCCCAATCCCAAACTCGCAATGGAAAGACTGCCAATCTGTAACACAGCTCGAGCAATGTCGAGAAGCTGTACTCCATCCTGCACCGTGCCAGTGAAGGAAGAGGAAGATATGGGGGGAACAGCCCTTAAAGAACTTAACGTTCCCCCCTCTCCCACTGGATTGCTTACGCGAGACTACAAGGTCTCGCTTCTTCCAGGGAAGAAGGCAAAGACGAGCCACGCTGCTGACGCATGGCTCAGCTGCGGCTCAACCAATCACAAGTGTTGACAGAGTGGGGATAGCATCCAGTCCTGCCTTTCTGTATTGCTTATGCCTTCATACCCCTGCAGTTCATTGTCATTCTTTGTATCAGTTAAATTACAGAGTTAAAATCCTGTTACGTATATTATGCTAGTGTTAAACTTACAATAGGATTCTATCAAAACAGTAAAAAAATTATGTAAACCTAATAAAAGTGAAATGTGACCGTTTCAAATATCAGATCTATGCATAGCCAAATGGCAGCACCCCTTTTAGATTCTTTCATTAATTGGATTGCTGCTAGTTAAAGAATCCCGAGGTTGAGCAAAGAGGTATTGAAGTGGAAACTCTTTAATTAGAGGAAACCTGCTGCTGCAAGTTACACCATTTCTTTAAGTTTATGCTTTTGTGGGAGAAATTGCATAAATCTTGGAAGTAAATTGCCCTTCATTAACAAGATGCTGGTTGGGCCAATTTGCCTTCAGAAGCTATCCTGTTTGTCCTATGGCAGTGTAACTAGGTAAGAGGATTTGGGCCAGCTAATGAATAGCAAACAGCAGTTTGTTAAAAAAATTAGAATCACAATTTGTCATCAATATTTCCATGATTTTCCTCATGTATTTATAAATTGGCAATAGGATCCTGGCTATTTTGGGGGATGTTCATGGAGATTATGACCTTTTGTAACCTTAGATTCTGTTTGGAGATATTCAGACAGATTTGGAGGTGTTGCTTTTTTCTGACACACCTTCAGAAGCAACTTTTGATACAATCAAAGTCTTCACAGCACTTCAATTACTCCTCCCCAAGACTGCAACAGCCCTTTTCATAACAATCCCCCTTATTTGGTGTATTTTCTGCAAAAGGTTTTTTTTTGTATGACATCCAATGTTTATAACAGAGAAATTACAGTGCCTGTCAAATTGATGCTCACCGCAACTGTGCTTTTGTGGGATGGTTTCCCTGTTCTTTGAAATGTTTTATTTCCCAAAATGCCAACTTATTTGTATCAAGTTGAGTTAAAGACATTCATTACCATGGAGCGTTGCTTAAAAACAGTCAAAATAAAAGCAAGCCATTACTAGATGTTTCTTTTGCAGCTATATCATAGGTCTTAAAGTCAACTTTAGTTGTCCCCTACACCCCATTTTAATCCATCACTTAAACCTTTCATAACACTTTCAAGCTGTCAAGAGTTGTATACACTACTAACATAAATATACAGTATTAAATGTAATAAATAACAAAAGGGCAAAATTATCCTCCTGGATCAACCTGCTGATATTTTGCTTTCATAAGATTGGTTCTCACACCATGTGCTGATCATTGCTTCTCACCTACAGTAAAAAGATGTATGCCAAGGAATTTGAGAAATGTTGTGCAATTCACAGATGGAGATTCTGACATATTGCAAAAGTGGTAAGCAAAGTGTTCAAGAACTTGTAGTTCCTAGTGAAAGATGACTTCTGCAGAAGAGTGGTAGGGAACCTGTCAACTTTGAGATACGGCTGGACTCAAACTTCCATCTGTACCAGTCAGTAAGATCAATGGTAAAGGATGATGGGAGTTGGTTCCAACTAAATGGATATGCACAGGTTTCCTCCAACACTAGTATGTGTAACATTCTTTTTCAAAAGAAGAAACATCATTGTTCTTTGCACACATTATTCTATACATAGGTGCTGGGTTAAGGTGGCTCTATAGCTCAAAACAGATCCCCTAAGGCCAGGTTCCCCCTTGACATTTTTAGTCCAGTCATGTCCGACTCTAGGGGGCAGTGCGCTCATCCCGTTTTCAAGCTGTAGAGCCAGCGCTTGTCCGAAGACAGTTTTCCGTTGCCACATGGCCAGCATGACTGGGGAATGCCGTTTTACCTTCCCACCAAGGTGGTACCTATTTATCTACTCGCATTTGCATGCTTTCGAACTGCTAGGTTGGTGAGGAACTGGGACAAAGTGACGGGAGCTCACTCCGTCACGTGGATTCAATCTTACGACTGCTGGTCTTCTGACCCTGCGGTTTAGCCCACAGTGCCAAAAGAGCTGGGAAAGTCACTTTTTAAAGTGAAGCATTACAGTTGCTTGCTCAAATTCTAAGGAATCATTCATCGAGTTATTTCTTAAAACACATTATTATTTTTTTCATTCCTTTTCAGACAAAAAAAAATTAAGTCAGAAAATGAAGTTTTCATATGTGTGTATATGTGTGTGTGTGTGTGGAAATCCCTTTGCTTCCCTAAACATTTTGCCTCCTCCAAATGTAACTAGTAAAGGCAACAAGAAAATTCTACTCATTGGCTGAAATCTTGTTGTGTTACTACTAGACATGGGTTATTCGTATTCATATCTCCAGGGATACGAATATGACCCATGGTACCTGGCCCAGTTCCCTTCCCCAGAACTGGCTGGTGCACTCACCAGGCTTTATGTAGTGCTGTGGTCCTTCATTGTGATCTTCGTGCCAATTGCAGCAGGAGCCTAGTCGGCACCTCCCCACACAGCTGACCATTTTGGCAAAGAGGCAGGATGCAGTCTCCCTGTTCAGCTGATCAGTGGTCAGCTGCATGGGGAGGCAAGAAAAGCAGGCTGGGCTTCTACCATGAGTGATGTGTTGATGACAAAGGACCCCAGCACTGTGTGGAGCCCAGTGAGTGAGCTGGCTGGTTATGGGGGAGAGAATCGGGGCCCCGCAGTACCTGTGGTGCCATGGCTCATATTCGTATCCCTGGAGATACGATTACAAATAGCCCATGTCTAGCTACTACACAAAAGGTAGAACTTAATGCTGTTTCCAGGCCGCACCATGGCACGGAAACAGCATTGGTCACCCTGTTTGATGACCTACTGAGGGAGGCCAACAGGGGCAAAATGTCTCTGCTGGTCCTCCTTGATATTTCAGCCGTCTTTGATACCGTCGACCACGGTATTCTCCTGGGGAGGCTCTCTGAGTTGGGAATCGGTGGCCTGGCTCTTGCCTGGCTCTGTTCCTTCTTGGAGGACTGCCCCCAGAGAGTGCAGATTGGAGAGAATTTCTCAACCCTGTGGAGCCTCAATTGTGGGGTTCTGCAGGGCTCGATTATCTCCCCAATGCTATTTAACATCTATATGAGGCCTCTGGGAGGGGTCATCAGGGGATGTGGGGCTTTGTGTCATCAGTACGCTGATGATATTCAGCAATACATCTCCTTTTTTCCTAGAACAGTGGATGCTGTTTCGTTCCTTGAGCGCTGCCTGGGGGCTGTTCAGCTATGGATGCAGGTGAATGGACTGAGGCTGAATCCAGGCAAGACAGAGGCCCTTCAGGTGTCCCAGACATCAGTGGTCTGGGAAACTCCATTTCCTTTCAGGGGGGTGACTCTTACCACCAAGAGTGAGGTTTGCAGTTTGGGTGTACATCTGGACCCGGTGCTCACCATGGAGACCCAGTTGTTATCAGTGGTCCGTTCTGCACATTTCCATCTTCGGTGGATTGCCCAGCTGCGTCCCTATCTTGATGTGGGGGCGCTCACCACTTTGGTCCATGAGCTTGTAATCTCAAGATTAGATTACTGTGATGCGCTCTACGTGGGGCTGCCTTTGAGACTGACGGGGAAACTTCAGATGGTACAAAATGCAGCAGCCAGACTTCTTACAGAGATGAAAAGGTACCAACATATTTTCCCCACGCTGGCCGCCTTGCATTGGCTGCCCATTCATTTCCGCATTGATTTCAAAGTTATTACGATTACATATAAAGTCCTAAATGGTTTAGGACCTCGATATCTGGCAGAGCGCCTTCTCCCACCCAGTTCTGCCAGAGTCACTCGTTCCAGCCAGGCTGGGTGGCTGAGGAGCCTAACGCTGAGGGAGGTCCAGAGGAAAGGACAAGGAATCGGGCTTTCTTGGCAGTGGCCCCTCGCCTTTGGAACAACTTGCTAATGGAGATCTGCCTGGCTCCTTCTCTGGGTGTTTTCAAGAATAGAATTAAAATTTGGGACTTCCGGCTTGACATCATGACAAGACAGCAGCAGGAGGACAGAGCTCTGTCCCCTGGGCTGAATTCTGACCTTGTTTGGGACACCATAGGGCGTCAGAACCACCCTGGAGGGGTGGTGAACTGGGGGGGAAGCCTGTTGATCACGGGGGTGGCGGCCACCCCTGTTCGATCCAGGAAACTCCCTAATCAGCCAACGGGCAGAAACAAGCAGCCTCGGCTCGCTTGCAAGTCGTCGGCATCCGGCTAAAAGAAGCAAGAATATCAGCTTTCTGGCATCGCTGTTTACCGGGTGAGATTTTTACAACTAATTGCTTATACCCCTGGAGGAAATAATTCCTATATATGGAAAAAAGAATTGCTATCTCATCTCAGAAACTATAAAGCGGCAAAAAATCTGGTGAGAGGGATAGCTGATGGAAAGGAAATAACTTTTAAAAATACACTTTAAGAATATTACAGTTTGGCGTTGTGAAGCTTGAGAAACTTTCCTGTGAGTTATACTTGATAAATCTGGACTCTGTTTTAACTACTTGAAATCTTTCGGCATGGAGCCTAGGAGCAGTGACCTTGAGCACTCTGCTGTTATTTCCTTTTTACTTTCTTTGAGCCTGGCTGGAAAATTAACCCTAAAGTGGACCTTTAAGGCCATCAGGCCACAGATACAAATATTGCACCCTACCCTGGTATTTTGAGGGTTCAAATTTGGTTCAGGCCTATTTAGCCAAAGCGGACTTTTTGAAATGACTCTGGAAACTTTAAATATCTGTTTATAACCATTTGGGCAGCTGAAACAGAATGGCACAACAAGGACAATTTTGGAATGAAATAAAATCTACCCTTCAAACAATATTAGAAACAGTGAGATCTCATTATCAAGAGACAAAATTATCTAATCAACATCAGAAGAACTATAGTCCGCAACCAACGGGAACAACAAAGAAGGAAATAGGAGTATCTCAGATGATGTATGCCAATCAAAGCAGCAGCTGGAGGACGTTAATCTAAGATAAACATCAGTCTTGGAACAGAGGAGAGTACCAGGGGAAGACAAAGGGAAAAAAACAGCAAAATTAACCAAAAAACGCCTGGAAGACTCATTGAAGATAGACCAAGTACATAAAGAGTTAGTGGACATAAATCAGATCTACAAAATGGTTTCAGAGGACATGAAAGATGACAGAATGCTTAGAGACACAGAAATGTTAAATGAGAAAAGGAAAATTAGAGAGGGAATTACCTAGAAAGATGAAAAAAGGGAAAACAAGGAAGGGCCCCTTAATATTGAAAGCATGTTTATATTTATCATCTGGAACTGTAAAAGGGTATATTCTGTATATTAAAAAGGAGAACTAAATTGAAATAAGGGAGTCCTAATCAGGGTAAAGATGTAATATGGTGGTTTTTTATTTTAGGTAAACTAAACTAGATATAAAGCTGGGTCCTGGATCAGGAACCACTTTCAATAAGAATGTTATTAGAACACCTTGAGAATTTTATATAATATGAGAGTAATATGATAGTAGTCATATTATATACTAAAATTTGTATATGAATGGTTTGAATGTTTGAAAGATGTTTGGAATTTAGGGGGATAACCGGGAAGACACTGAGATGTAAAAAACAAATAATTGTAAGCAAAACATGTAACATGATGTTTGACAAGCACAAAACAATGTAGATAGATTGAAAAACTAATAAAATGTTTATTTAAAAAAAAGAATAGAATTAAAATTTGGCTATTTGGGCAGACTTCCCCTCCTGCCATGTCTTAATTTCTTATACTTCACCATCTTGGACCTATAATATATGTTTTTGGTTTTATTGTTTTTAATTTTGTAAACCGCCCAGAGTAGACCTTTGGTCTTGATGGCGGGATAGAAATCCAATAAATAAATAAATAAACGTGCGTGTTGCACACTGAGCTGTGAAGCTCAAAGCTTATTTACATGTGGCATTAGGAGGAGCCTGGCAATTCTCACATCCAAATGGCATAGACTTCAAGTGGCCCTCTTTTGTTCACAGTAGTCAGCTCTCAGTTTTCCTGATGTCAAAATACATGTTTGCTTTCTATCAGTCTTTTAGGTCTGTAAAGCGATGGAGTGACTATTTGCTGCCCTAATACACACTTTTAAAAATGTTGCTCACTTTCTCGGCCCCTCCATGCAGCCGAGAAAGTGATTGGTTGTTTGTCCTGTTTTAACGGATACTTTTCAGTTGGTGCAGCCTGATGAGATGGACAGGATTCTTGGAGAGGTGAATGCCACCGCATGCGTGCTGGACCCTTGTCCTTCCTGGCTCATAAAAGTAGCCAAAGGAGGAATGGCCAATTGGGTACAGGGAGCAGTAAATGCCTCCTTGCAGCAGGGTAGGATCCCTGCTTGCTTAAAGGAGGCAGCAATAAGACCGCTAGTACAGAAGCCATCCCTGGATACCAGTGTATTGGATAACTACTGGCCAGTCTCAAACATCCCATTTTTGAGCAAGCTACAGGAGCATGTGGTGGTTTCTCAGCTCCAGGGATTCCAGGAGGAAGCGGATTATCTAGACCCATTTCAATCTGGTTTCAGGCCTGGCTATGGGATAGAGACAGCTTTGGTCTCCTTGGTGGATGACCTACACTGGGAACTGGGCAGGAGGAGTGTGTCCCTGTTGGTCCTGCTGGACCGCTCAGAGGCTTTCGATACCATCAACCACGGTATCCTTCTCGGCTGTCTCTCTGGGATGGGACTTGGAGGCACTGTTATACAGTGGCTCCAGTCCTTCCTGGAGGGGAGAACACATAAGGTGGTGCTGGGTGACTTCTGGTCTATGCCCTGGCCATTGGCCTGTGGCATTCCTAAGGGTTCCGCTTTGTCACCCGTGCTTTTTAACATCTACATGAAACCGCTGAGGGAGGTTGTCCTGAATTTTGGGGTTCGGTGTCACCAGTATGCAGATGACACCAAACTCTATCTCTCCTTTCCACCTGATTCCAGAGAAGCTATCTTGACTCTAAACCAATGCTTGGCATGAGGAATGGGCTGGATGAGGGCAACCAAACTGAAATTTAATCCAGACAAGACAGAGGTGCTCCTGGTTAGACGGAAGGCAGATGAGGGAATGGGGATACTACCTGTGCTGGATGGGGTTAAACTCCCCCTGAAAACTCAGGTCCACAGCTTGAGTGTATTCCTGGATTCATACCTGAACTTGGATGCCCAAGTCCCAGCGGTGGCCAGGAGTACACAGATAGACTACAATGCTAGACATGATAGAGTGTCAAAGTTAGTGTACTGGACATTATGCAAAAATATAACTTGCTGGTCTCCAAAAACCCATGGGAACATCAGGTAGAGAAGGTGTCAGAAAATGAGGAAGCCAAGATCTCGTGGGATTTTCAGATCCAAAGGGACAGACACCTTGAACATAACACACCAGACATAGTAGTAATAGAACGAAGAAATGATAATTGACATTGAAAGTCCAGGCGATGTCAGAGATGAAAATAAAGAATTGGAAAAACTAACAAAGTACAGAGACATGGCAATCAAAACATCTTGTCTTTGGAAGAAACACACTTCAGTGGTCCCCTTAGTCACTGGGGCTTTGGGAACAATATCAAGAAATTTCACACAGTACTATAAGCAGTTGCAGATCTCTGAAATCACACCATCAGAGCTACAAAAATGGCAGTATTAGGAACAGCATACATATTGCATTGATATTTAACAGATACTTAGGTTTTTAGTTGAAACTTGTATCTATTCTATAATACTAGTCAATGTTTTTATAATTTTGACTGTGCCTAGTGTTAACAACAACAACAACAACAACAACAACAACAACAACAACAACAACAACAACAACAACAACAACAACAACAACAACAACAACAACAACAACTGCAGAACCGAAAGGGACCCTCTGGATCACCAAATCCAGTCATGTCAGGGAGGCACAATCAACCTCCCAACCTGCTCTGCAGCCAGAGACCTAAACCCTGTGTACAGAATCAGTGCCCCTCTATTTACACCACCAAAAGCAAAAGTAATGTAAAGCACAATATTTCTATGTGGTTGATTCCAGCCAGTTTTGATAGCAGATCATATGTGCTACAATTTTAGACTTGTTGAATAAACCCATTCAATGTGATTCACAGAGAAGCCGAAAAATCAGGTCAGCAAGAGAAAATGTCAAGATGTTTCAAATACAAGACTCAATGAAAGTGCTGTTCTTAAAGAGGTCACTGACCTTGTCTGTGGTATCTGATTCTGAAACATTTTAGGTGGCAACTCTCAGCATATGAGAAACATGTATATCTGGTTGACATCAGCAGGAGATAAAAAAGATTCACAAGAATTCAAAGCAATTTTCTGAGTGGTCTTTATCTCTCTGCTCTGTGCTTTAAACAATTTGTGGTTGGTGTTTGTAATTCTACTCACTATGCTAATTTATCTCCTTTTGATTCATTGTGCTAATTTAACTCCGTTTTCATATGATTTTGATCTTTATTCCTCTTTTAAAAAAGAGGAACCTACATTTAGCTTCATGTTTTCAAAAACAGATGTATGGGCAGGAATGGGGAATATGTGGCTCTCTAGAATAATAACTGGGATTGGTTATAGAGAACATGTCACTCACTGATTATAACAGCTTCATTAGCTGCCAGTTGGTTTCCTGGCCCAACTCAAAGTGCTAGTTATTACCTATAAAGCCCTATACAGGTTGGATCCAGACTATTTGAAGGATTGTATCACGCCATATGAGACGTCTTGGCTTTGAGGACCTTCTGGGGAGGCCCTTCTCTGGGTTCTACCACCTTCGCAAGTTCGTTTGGTAAGGACATGAGAGAGGGCCTTTTCAGTGGCTGCTCCCAGGCTTCGGAATGCACTGCCCCGAGAAGTCAGGTTTGCTTCTCCCTCTTGTCCTTCTGTCAGCAGGAAAAGACCTTTCTCTTTAGGCAGGCTTTTAAGCAGTAAATTGTCTCAGGAATGCTAGTTTTGAACTTATAGATTGTGTTTTCAATTGTTTTTAAACTTATTTTTTAAAATCTTAATACAGTGTTTAATTATATTTTAGATATTATATAGATATTATGTTTTTCAATATATTGTTTTATCTGCTGTGAGCTGCCTTGGGTCTCCTGTGAGGAGAAAGGTTATATATAATACATTTATATTTTATATAAATATAAATGTATATTTATATAAAATATAAATATTTTATATAAATATAAATAAAATAAAGTAAATGTTGAGCTGCAGTTCCAACTCCTAGCCATGCTGGCCAAAGGTCAGGGATGGTGGGCATCTAAAAAGCAGTATCTGGAGACAGAATGCTATTGAAATAATTCTGTGCATACGGAAGGCAATGTGCTTCCACCTTATGGCTGGGGGAAAGATCATTGTGGCAATCCATGCTTCCATCATAAGTACAAGTATCAAAGTTACTGGACTATGACTCGCCATCATCTGTAACATGTCTATGGACATGTAAATTGTACACATGTAGACTTGTATAAGCAGGCTGGGATTGTTGCTTTTTACCATAAGCAATCTTCCCCCTTCCCCGTTTGACAATGCTTGCTGTCACAGTGCTTTCTTTCCCTGCTGAAATATCAAAGAAATGGTTAGAAAGGATGAAGTAGGTAAAATGTAAATTAAGCAGTGACAGATCATTTACACTGCTTTTATTCGTATTCATCACTTTCGGTAAAACTCCTGTCACAGCTGCTTTGGAGTCATGGATTCCATGAATTTACATGGTGCATGACCTCTGACATCTGGGCATTTATATTATAGGAGCAGGCAGCATGATAGCTTTAAGTCAGCATTTAGTTCTGATATGTGATTTTGGTGATGTGTCTGAAATTGCAGCCAAGATTAAAGTGGCTGAAGTGTCATAAAATGGCCTCTTTGAACTCCCTCAGCTTAACTCGAATGTGTCGACTGTTGGCAAGAGATATGGGAACCTCTGAGAAGACAACTTCCCTACAATTTGGCTGGAGAAGTGAAAAAGTGCCCAGTTGCACAGGAGGAGATTTAAGGTGTCACCATCAGCCTTGCTAATAAAAAACATCACCAACAACAAGAAGAATGGTGTGACATAGTGGCTAATGCATTGGATTAGGACTGAGGAAACCCAGACCCAAATCATTACTCCTGCATGGAGCTCATTGGGTAAGCTTTGACCAATCACATCACAGAGCTATAATGGGAAGCAATTTAATGGCTAATTCAACTGCATTGGGGAGTGTATATGTCTGCGATCAATGCTGAATGTGTGAGAGAAGAGTGGAAGAGGATGAAACAGACAGAAAAGATGGCCACTTCAGATTGAGATTTATAACTGGTGGTTCCTTTCTGGAATTATCTGAAAGAAAGCTCATTGCCACCCAAAGGAGACAATAGCATATCATTAGAAGCAAGCTTCCTAAAGTGATAAAAGTTGGTCCCAGTAGGAGAGACCTAGATATTAGATGCTTGGGTCTCCTTAGGAGTCTTACAGAAATTCCACAGAATTTATTCCAATAAATAGCTAATCCCAGAATGAAACCAAAATATCTCAGACAGTCATATCAATATTCGTATTAGAACTGCAAAGCTGGAAGACACCCTATAAATCACCAGCCCCTGTCAATCAACCTTCCAACGTCTGGCTCTGCAACCAGATACCTAAACCACTGAGCCATCCAGCAGTTCTTCAATGCCTGTGATTATAATTGTGTCTCGTTTTGGTGTGTCATCATTTCCCTTCTTGGGTGCTTGTGTAAAAGCTTTCAGTTTCATCTTCAGCAGTGGGAGCTGGAACATAGATTTGAATGATATATCAAAATTTATAAATTCCATCAATTTGGGATGGAAAACACTTGAGCTTTAAAATTTTCAAATGCCAGAGAATGTGAAATGGGCAGATTTATGCACCCTAATCTTCAGTTTGAGTTGATGGTACTCGATGAGTTAGTTAGCTATCTTACTCATTATCCTTAGACTTTTTCTTAAGTACCTTTTAAAAGTTATCATCTACTATCATTTGCACATTTTATTCTTTTTGGCATCACATTACTTTCACCCATAATCCTCATCTTCTCTCATGAAGCAAAAGAAAAGTTGCACACATTGCTATGGGAGACAGAAACAAAATGAAGATTTATTAACTATGAAGTGTACTGCCCCCAATGCATCTGCCATCTCAATTTTCAGTATGCATGGTCTCATTCCATTTTTTTCAACCCCATAGACTGCACTGCCGAAATTTTCTCTACATCATGGTTCCATTAACTTGCTTCTGTGATCAAGAAAACAACCACAGTTTCCCATCAGTTTGGAATAAATCAGTTATGGCAAAGGAGCCAGGCAGACACAGCCACCACACCACCCACTTCAGCCTAGGTTTTCACATACCATTGATTCTGGTCTGTCCCATGGCGCAGTTGGTTCCAGTGTGTCACACTGAGGCACTCAGAGAGCATCGGTTATGGTGTGGTTAACAGCTAACAAGCAAGCAGGCAATGCTAATAAAGGAAGAAAGATACCCCAGGACAGTGTTACCATCTAATCTGTTACTTCAGTATGAAACATCACAAATCAATGTTGTAGACTGTCTGGCCAGTGCTGTTCTTGCTAGTTTCTTGCTTGCCATTTGGGCTAGCAGTGGTCAGCAAAGAGTTCGTGAAAATGGGTTGTATAACTTAGAGGAAGGACATATTGTTTATAAGCAGAATGTCTGTGGTTCAGTCCCTGGATCTGAAGCCAGTTGACAGTCCCAAATAGAGCACACTCACTGAATACTGTAATTGGGATGTACGTAAGTGTTGACACACTGTGCAGCAGTTGTTTCAATGGGCCTTTTCAAATTGGGATTAGCAAATGGATTTACACCCAGATAATGTTAAATAGATGCTCAGTATGATGTAGTGAATAGGTTAACAGATGAGAACTGAGAAGGCCTGGGTTAGAATCCCTGCTCAACTATGGAAACTTACTGGGTGTGTGTAAGTGGTAAATATCCTTAAATATCTCACTTATCTTAAAAGCCTTATTAGGGTTACTTTAAGTCAGTACCAAGATGAAGGCACATAACAACTTTAGGTGTTGTGAGGTGTTTTTATTTGCTAATAAGGCACTTCTGACTTATGGTGGCCCTAAAAGGGTTTTAAAGGCATGTGGGTTTTAAATAGAGGTTTTTCATTGCCAGTCCATTAGTGTTTTGCCATGTCTGCATTGGGATTTGAACTCAGGACTCCCAAGTGGTAGACAGACACTCTATCCACTACACCACATTGGCTCTCTGCCTCTAGGTTCTCAGAAAACAGCTCATCCTGAACCTCTGGTTGATTATTGTTGGGCAGTATGGATGTGTTTTCCAACCTTAGGCCCTTAGATAATTCTGAACTTCAGATTCTAGAAGACCTGGATAGCATGGCCAAGAAGTTCTGGAGTTATAGCCCAACAACATCTGGAGATCCACCCCTTAGGAATCCATAATATATAGATTACACTGAGCTAGAGGACCTAATGGTGTATCTCAGTATAACTTCTAGCTAAAACCAATTGTTAGTCTCAGTTTTAATCAAGTGGTACTTTCATAAGGGTTGACATGTGTTCTGTTGATCCAGTCTGTCTACTCTGGTTGCAATTAACAATTGGATTTAGTGCTATGTTTCTAGATGGTCCTTGCTGAACCAATGTGTCTGCCTGTCTTGATGTAATCTTCCATTTTGAAGCAGACTTTAAGATCCAGACTTGAATACCATATGTACTTCTGTATCTTTGGTTGAACTATTTTGCATTATCATGCACATGAGCAAAAGGATGGGCAAATGGAATGTTTGATTAACACGACAAAGCACAAAGTCTATATACAGGTAATGTTATTGCTCATTTACTTGCAGGTCATTTCTGAAGGAGAGAAAGGCACTCTAACGAGAAAGACATGAAATAGGATGATTATCTTATTGAATAGATAACATTTATTACATGGCAATGTTCCCTCTTTATTTAGCAGCAAATGTTTCAAACAATATCTAAGGTGAAAACTAATCACTTTCAGGGGTCCTAGTGGTGACCGATTACTGGCAAAAAGGAAACCAGCCTGTTTTTAAAATGGTAATTGCACTTTCTACCTAGATGGTGAGGAAGGCTTCTGTTCTTGTAATGGACAATTACTGATAAGTTAGGAGATAGTATAAAAACTAAGTGCCAGTCTTTGGAAGAAGTAATGGGAGAAATTTTATTCATTCATTCCTTCCGTTTTTTTTTTTTTTTTTTTTGCATATCGCAAGTAGTTAAGAGAGAGAAAGATTAAAATCAGATTTTTTCCAAAAATTGAATTGACTTTGTGGCTTTGTTTTGACCATTACTTCGTTAGCCAGGAATTTCACTGAAATAGATGGCATATATGCTGTTGTATTGTATCCATTACTTTCTTGAGAAGAAGCCTCAGAGATTGCATCATCTAACTATGAGGTGAGGACCTCAATCCCTAAACACAGGGTACAATTCAGGTGATGTTGTTAACTTATAAGTCCCTAAAAGGTTTAGGACCTCAATATCTGGCTGAGCACCTCCTTCCAATTAGATCTGCCCATCCTGTAAGATTGTCACAGGCAGGGTGGTTCAGAGTTTTGACCTTGAGAGAGGCCCGAAAAGCAGCTACCAAAAATCGGGTCTTCTTGGTGGTCGTCCTGCAACTATGGAACAGTTTCCTGCTGGAAATCCACCTGGCCCCTTCATTGGGAACCTTCAAAAAACTGCTTAAAACATGGCTATTGAGACAAGCCTTCTTGGATCTTAAAACAACATGATACGATAGTACTTAAATAATTTAACATCCAACTTACCACCATGTTTCCATTTTATTTTATTTTATTATGTTTTTACTGTGCATTTTTACTGTTATTTGTTTTGTATCTTCAATATATTATTTGGCTGTTGTTGTATATCCTTGTCACTATGTTATTGTTACTCTTTACTTTGTTGTAAAGCCCCCAGAGTGGCCTTGGCTGCCAGATGGGTGGTATAAAAATCAAATGAATGAATGAATGAATGAATGAATGAATGAATGAATAAAATAAAATTCATCCCAATGTTTGGTCTGTTCTGGGGACAGGCTGATTCACTCCTTTTCCCACTGACCACATGACATATGTGCCATTGTGAACTAGTGCATCCCTGATTTTTGTCTACCTGTGCCATTTTGGACCCCTGTTAGGGGCCACTGTTTTTTTCAGTGCTGATAAGATCACTCCATTTTGGTTTGGTTCCAGTCACTGAGACTGAGCCAAAGTGGATGTCTCAAGTTATTCCTTTGGTTAAGCTGCTCCACAATCTTGGAAACAGCTTCCTCCTGCTCTCCCATGAAGGGAGAGAGGAAACACATGTCAAGGTTTCCCATCTGTTGAGGTCCATTCCTAAGGCCTTCAGATCCCGCTTGCAGATATCCTTGTGTCGCAGCTGTGGTCTCCCTCTGGGGCACTTTCCCTGCACTAATTCTCCAAACAGGAGATCTTTTGGAATCTGACTTGTGCTACAGTCAGAAGCAAATTGAAAGCTTCCTCTCTCCTCTCCCTCCGTGAGGGAGTGGCCAAATTATCTCAGCCTGCATGACGCTATATCAAGCTGAACAAAGTAACTTGTGGTGTAGCTGATCCTTGTATGTGCGTACAAGGATCATTCCAAATGACATACTGGACCTCAGAGTGACCCTGTTTAGCATGATCTGGCCTGATCCAGGTCAGGATAATTTGGCCATCCAGTCACCTCCACAGTTATTTTAAAGAAAGCACCATGTCCAAGAACAGTATGTTTAGGATTCGAAGCTTGGAGCGCTAGGTTGAAAAGTTAATTATTTAAAATTAAACATTTGCAATTGAGAAGTTGATTGGTTGGTTATACCACTCAAACTAAAAATGTTTAACTCATTAAAGTGGTGTTATTAAGACAGTAAATTAAGTATTAGCTTAATGGGCTCTTTGTAAGAGGGTACATCCCCCTCCCCAATGGGGGAAATGCCTGCATCTCTCTTTAGAGATTCATTGGTACTCTAACTTTGGGAGTGTATGTGGAAATAGACTACAGCACCTAGAAACCTTAGTTGAAATGATTATTAATCTACTTTATTAATCTATGGGCTTCTGAAAATTATAGTTCAAGACCATCAGGATCCCGAACATTGGAAAGAACAAACTGTCTGCTCCCAATGCACATATTTAGCATAATTCTATAAGAAGCTTTGTCTGAGACTATATGCTTCATTAAAAGTGCCTCAGAGAGCTGTTGACTGTATGCCCAAGACAGCTTCTGGATCCCAGTCCTACGGTACCCAAACGAGGCCGACTGCATTGCCACACAAAAAAGAGAAGAAGAAAAATGACCAAAGGACATCTATTGGTGTAAATGAGGGCTCTTCTTCTCACTGCAGAGGCTGCATTGCTGAACTGGCAAACACAGGAGACAGCTGAAATGCTACATTTTGAATCGATTTAGTTTTATCCATCCCACAGTTGGCTGTAAAAAGAGCTCATCCTCAGATTGTTTGTGTCTGCAATTCCTGCCCAATTAACTCAAGTGAGTTTTGACTGTGCCTGGTGTTTTTAATAATAATAATAATAATAATAATAATAATAATAATAATAATAATAATAATAATAATAATAATAATAATAATAATAATAATAATAATAATAATAATAATAATAATAATAATAATGATAATAATAGCATGTTGTCAAGTCAATTCTGACCTATGAAAACCCTTTCCATGGTTTTCTAGGTAGAGAGTACACAGAAATGATTCACCATTCCCTTCTTCTAGGGGCTCCTCGGGACTGTGCACCTTGCTCATGACTGCACAAGCTGGCTTTTCTCACCCAACTGTCAATACATAAGAGTCTATGAGTTCTATAGTTTGTTTGTTTGTTTGTTTGTTTATTTATTTATATCCCGCCCATCTAGATGCCCAGTCTACTCTGGGCGGCTATCAACATACAAGAATAATAAAATAAAATAAACAACAAAATTTAAACCATAAGAATAAAAAATGAATTAAGTATTGACAGGAGGGATGGTCTGCCTAAAGAGCCAGGTCTTGAGTTGGCTCTTAAAAACACAGAGAGAGGGAGCCAGACAAATTTTGGGGGGGGGGCAGATAGTTCGAAAGGTGAGGGGCTACTGCCGAGAAGGCCCGCTTTCTTGTTCTTTCTCTTTGGGCCTCCCTCGGCGTTAGGCCCCTCAGCCGCCCATCTTGACTAAAGTGAGTGATTCGGGTAGATTTAGGTGGGAGGAGATGTTCTGCCAGATATTGAGGTCCTAAACCATTGTCTTCATCTGTTTTTTTTAAACAGTCAGCAACTAGTGGCACTTCAAGATATTGTTGGACTATGACTCCTACAATTATTCACTGTTGGTTATGCTACCTAGCAATGCTAGGAACTGTAGACCAAGAACATATCCAGGACCACAGGAATATCCAGCAACTGTTTGGGAAGGAAAAGGACTGGCTGAGGATTAAGCCATGAAATCTGCCTTGAGTCGCAGCCTGCAAATGCAGTGGAGAATGAGGTAACAGAAATACTGAGGATAAGGCAAGCTTTGCATTTGTTTGACTTCTTTTTGTTATCCCTTCATCTGTTTTTAGAATGTTTGGCTTGTTTTATACAATTCAAAAATGGTTTGGCATCTGAGGGACTACAATCTTCTCCAATGACGTTATACAATGGAGCTTGACCTCTCAAATATTCTGTGTATTTTGACTGGAATGCCAGTCCCCTTTTGGTTGAAAGGTTACAGAGGCTGTCAACCAAGAGCGGGACTGGAATTGCCAGCCAATCAAATTATAGAATACTTAAAAGGTCAAAGCAGTACAGCATACTAACATAATTCACAGGCTATATGAGGCATTAAAATCGTAATACCTCATTCTCGTAACAAAGGTTGTAATGAGAATGAGAAATGGCAAAACACGAATTCATTCCCGTGATGATTCTAGCAAGAATGTTAAAAAAAAGAGCTATAAACTTAACCCATTCTTGCTCTTTCTTTACATATGCATATCTACCAGCGTCTGGATGAACAAGAAATTAACTTGAATGCTGGATAGAGTTTTATCTTTCTCATGAGCTCAAGGTTAATTAATAATTCGTCTGTATCATTTACTCACATTGTTCTGTTATGTCATATAGCTGCTATTCAAATACTATTACTGGAAGCTGGGATGTGGCAAATGCTGAATTCTTGGGCACCAGAATTTTGTTTCTTGTGTTTTGGTGAAATATGACATCTGCTTCCATTTTCCCCAAGAATTTCAACTCAAGTATTGCCTAGCCATTAGTTTCTTTCAAACTCTAATGCCCAAATGCCACTCAAAAGTGCAGACATAATAAATTTTTGTAAAGCATAATTTGTCCCTCAGAAATTAGGTTTGCTTTATATAAGAGTCTAGTCTCCACTTTATTCCAGGTATTAGAGCATTAAAAAAGAAGGGGGGGGGGGAGAGAAAATAACTAGCCTTTTCTGGTGGAAAATTCCTTTTTAGCTCCTAAATCTTGCCAACATAAATAGAACAATGCTGACAAATTATCCAGACTCTCAAATGATTGTACGTTTGGAGTATTTGGGGGACGAGGGAGAACAACATTGTTTTTTAATCGTTTTGCTTCATTACTTTGTTTCTTGGTGAAATGCTGATAAAATAAAACGCAAGAGACAAAACAGAGACTGATATAACCTGGAGACATTTCTTTAACGTCTTCCAGAACAAAATATAAAATGTTAACTCATTTCCCTGAAATTAGAAAGGGGCAAAACATCCCCTGCATATTCCCTCATTGAGAATCTCTCATATCTAAAAAGCAGAGCCTGCATATAAAAGACAATCCAGAGACATCTTTGAAGGTTCTCTTTCAAAGCATCTCAACTTCCCTGAGCGTCTGGGGACTTCTGTTATTAATTGAAGTTAATTTTCTAGGATATCAGTTTGCCGTGCACGTGGGAAAGATTGATAGCCTCTTCAATTCTCAAGAGTGTTGAAAATGACACTGTTCCATCACCGGGTGCCTTCACTTTTATCATCACAAATCAAATTATAAACATCGGGGCAACCTTGCTGAAATCTGGCTTCGGGAGATTTCCATAAGATTAATTAGGCGGCCAAAGCAAAGATGGTAAAATATAAGAGGGTGAGGGGAGGCGGGTGTAGGAGGAGGAGGATATTGGGGGGAGGGAGGGAGGGAGGCAGGCCAAGAAGAACCATTCATTTCTCACAGAATGGGGAAGTCGATTCAACAATGGGTAATTAGCGTGGGCCATGGATTCTCAAAGGCACTGAGGACAGTGGACTCTTTCTCTCACTCTGATGTTTAGTGCTGTATTGTGGACCCCTCATTTAATTAGGGCACTTTGATACCCAGAGGAGCTCCGAGCTCCAGGGCATGCTAAACACAGACTGACACCAGCAAGATTCTGCCTCCTTCCACTCTAATTAGAGACACAATGAGCTGCAAAGACAATGTTTTACTCCAAGATTTCTTCTGCAGATACCTCTGGCAGGAAACAATCGTTTATTTTGTGTCTATATTGGTATTCAGATTAAATTGTTAAAATGCGAAAGATGAGCTGAGGGCACATATCTATTAAAAATGCTTAGCAGGGTTCAGAAATGATGGAAATAATTCTTCTGTTCTTTTTTCCCCAGTATTATTGTATACTCCCTTTTGGAATATTTATTCTGTTGCTTGGTTCTTTAAGTGGTAAATGACTGGGCTAAGAACAAAGGACAAGGAGATAATCTGAAGGAGTAGCACCATTTCCCCTCATCCTCCAGGGTTAATTATTTCTGTTTCTGATGCCAAAGGCATTTCTTTTGTTTGTTTCACATGGCTGTTTAGGGAAAGTCAAAAATATGTAATAAAAATCGAAACCACTGAGGGGTTCCAAAAATCTGGCTTTCCAGATTTAAAAGTCCCTTTTCTTACAGGTATGTATTGGAAGAATTTTTACTTAATTCTGTTTTAGTTAGCAGAACATAAAGTACAAAAAACAAACAGTGGCAGGACAGGGGAAATGTGAAGGAGAGTGACTAAAAGTCCTAGCTTCCACCAAGCCCCTTTCTTTTCACAATGACTAGCCCCTTATGTATAAAAAACACGCTACAAGTAATTTAAATAAAAAAGAAAAGTATCTGTACATACAGTTGAACTTCAGTTACAATTAGAAGAATAAAAGAATGGAAAAAGAAATTCCAGGCTCAACCATGTTGGAGGCTGAATCCACCATGCTTGTCACATGGGCTAGAGATCAGGAATGAAGGGTTACATGTCTTCTGTGGTTGTAAGTCAGAGAGGAAGAGAGAGAGCAAACAAACAACCAGAAGCAAACATGAAGAGAGAATGGGGGCTGACCTAAGCCTGGGAAAAAGTACCTTGGTTATAGCTTAGTGGCAAGGCATAGTTATGGAATGCTGTTAAGCCCCATTCCTCCTACTGAAACCCAGTATCAGTGTGTGCAGGTTTTGTTACCAGACTAAAAATATGTTATTGAGGCTGTGTCCTAAAGCCACAAAAAGATTTCTGCTGGATGTGTAATATTCTGAACAGATGGCATGTCCTGTCGCAAAACATAGGGAGTTACCATTTCTAGATGTTTGAGCTACCTGAGGATCATGATCTCTTGATTCTTCCAGTAGGCTACTACCCCCAGTCCTTGTAATGAGGGTGAAAGAGGAGACTGCAAAAAATGATCTGAAGCTCAACATCAAAAAAAACCTAAGATCATGGCCACTGGTCCCATCACCTCCTGGCAAATAGAAGGGGAAGATATGGAGGCAGTGACAGATTTCACTTTCTTGGGTTCCATGATCACTGCAGATGGTGACAGCAGCCACGAAATTAAAAGACCCCTGCTTCTTGGGAGGAAAGCGATGACAAACCTCGATAGCATCTTAAAAAGCAGAGACATCACCTTGCCAACAAAAGTCCGAATAGTCAAAGCTATGGTTTTCCCTGTAGTGATGTACGGAAGTGAGAGCTGGACCATAAAGAAAGCTGACTGCCGAAGAATTGGTGCTTTTGAATTGTGGTGTTGGAGGAGGCTCTTGAGAGTCCCCTGGACTGCAAGGAGAACAAACCTATCCATTCTGAAGGAAATCAAGCCTGAGTGCTCATTGGAAGGACAGATCCTGAAGCTGAGGCTCCAATACTTTGGCCATCTCATGAGAAGAGAAGACTCCCTGGAAAAGACGCCGATGTTGGGAAAGAGTGAAGGCAAGAGGAGAAGGAGACGATAGAGGACGAGATGGGTGGACAATGTCATCAAAGCAACCAACATGAATTTGATCCAACTCCGGGAGGCAGTGGAAGACAGGAGGGCCTGGCGTACTCTAGTCCATGGGGTCATGAAGAGTCGGACACAACTAAATGACTAAACAACAACAACAACTACCCCCACTCAGATCACAAGGTCAAAAAAGCTGCACAGATAGGTAATGTCCTCATACATTTACTCAAGGACAGTCCTGTTCATGTGAATCAAGTGCATATGAGAGAGCTATATTCTGATTGTCTCCCAATCTTATCCAATGTCTCCACAGGTGGCTGCTAAGTCACTGCCTGTTTTAACGTAGGTGCACTACTAGAATCTTTATATCCCATCATCACCACAACTAAATTTTATTCCCAACATATATGTGTGGGAGCAACAAGTATAAGTAGTAAAATCTGTCAATTTCACTTTCCTCCAACATTCAGATTTCTCAAATCTCACATTCTTTGCATACTAGATATACAAATGTTTGTGAATGCTGGCAAATTCTCCATGAACACAAGAAAATGCTTTGGCCAAATTCAATGACTACCCAACATTAGGAAAGTGAAGCTGTGCCTTCCTGCTACACTGGTATTAAGAATGAGGATTCAATCTCTGACTTTTAAGAATTAAAGTACTCGGCTTGGATGGATAAATCTGCAATTCACTTTTAAAAAAAGCAAACTCAAGCTTTTTCCATCCCCAAAATGAAGAAATCTGTCAATTTTGATGAATTCTTGTAACATGAACCAGAAGGACATTCTCAACCATCCCTAATTTCAGCTGAAATTGTGGATTTCTACAGCCTCACTACTACTATTACTTAACCACTGGTGCCGACAAAGTATTTTCTTCAAATTGTAATGAACTGCCAGTCTAGCAATGCAGGTCATTTGTGCAGAAAAATATAATTCATCTTGCTACATTCTTCCTCTTCTTCCTTTTTTTTTTAAAGATTCTCCTCCACATCGCAAAGTTTCCAGCAGCAAGTTAAAATGTACATATTTACATTGTTACTTTTGATGGACAGTTCTGTGCTGATTGGGAGAATATAAATATCCCAAGGGAAATCGCATATTGGAAATTAATCTCTGCATACACAAAATACTTGTATATGCTGCTTCGCCATTATTTTGAAGAGGAATTGGATCTAATAAAAAAAACCCCAGCATTTATTTTATTTTATTGTGTTGTCGTTCTTCATTCAGTTTGTGTGTGTGAGAGAGACACCAATATTGCATAGTCAATGATTATTCACCAGTAGTTGCAAAATAAATAAACAGACCAGCGCAAGTGGCTTTTATGATGTATTAAATACAAATTACAACCAGAGAATTTAAGCTTCATATTATTGAATACAGATATAGCAAATCTATGCCAAAGAAATTTGTAATAGACTTGACTACTTTTCTGCTGTTTTGCGTACCCTGTATTTGGCTGCCATTGTTTGATACTAAATGGATATGTGGTGTCCATTAGACAAACACTTTCTACCCACTTCATGTGGTTTACCATTTCTGGCCTCTTTATTATGATTAGGAGGCTGAAGTGCACTTTGGAGTAGTTTTGAATGCTGTTCTGAAACTTCAGTTAACCAATACAGTACTTACTTAAAATGGTGCCAGGGGGTGGGCTTCTGGATCCTATCTTGGTAGTTACAGAACTGCAACATGAGTTTAGAGACCAATGCTGATTCAGACTGATTCCTATTCAAATGCTTGTTTTAAAGTTCAAATACTCAAAGAGTGGGGCCTAGAGAACAACTCATTTCACATGAACCTGACTACTATATGTGTTGTGGTCATTATCCCACATATCTTTCTCTGTTTTTCCCCCCCAGTAGAGTGTGGGATGACTATAAGGGCTTAAAAATTAAAAACCAACCAATCCATCCACCAATCAATCAAAATAAATAAATAAATTAGAAGGGTCTCGACAGACACTCACACTGTTGTTTTGTTGGGTGAAGAACTTCCACACCTTCTGGAGTGGAGAAAAAAATCCAAGAGTTTTCAGCATCTGTAGGGGCTCTTGAAGGGCCTGGAGGGGATTTCTTTAGTCACTTTTTCTCTTCTGCCTCATTCTTTGGGTTTAGCCTCACCTTTTGTCACCTTTTGGATTCAATCCTCACTTCTACTTTGGACCCTGGCTCTGAAAAGGGTAACTGTAAGTTGGAAATGACTTGATGGCACATAATTATTATGGATACCCTGTTTTATGTAATGGTTAGAGTGACAGATAAGAAGGCCTGGGTTTGAATCCCCGCTCAGCCACAAAAGATCACTTAGGGTGTGGAACTGCTAAAACCATGTCTTAAAAATACCAGTTGCCTTTAAAGTCCTCTTAAGCCCCCTATAAGTTCGTTCCGACTTGATGGCATGTAATAACAACTGACCTCTGTACAATACAGTGATGCCTTGCAAGACAATGTTAATTCATTCAGCAAAAAATCGCTGTTAAGCGAAAACATCATCTTGCGAAACACGTTTTCCCATTGAAATGCATTGAAAACCTGATAATCCGTTCCAATGGGAACAGATTGTCATTGTAAAGCAAAAATCGCCATAGGAAACATCGTTAAGCCAAATGCGTTTCCCAAGCAAAGACAGCCGTCTAACAAAACAGCAACCATTAAAAGACCCATCTAGCGAAGCAAGACCAAGCTGTCAAAAACAATGTAAAGTGAAAAACAGGGACCTAAAATTTAACCGTCTTGCCAGGCAAGGTCCCTAACATTGTAAAGCGAAAATCGCCCATAGGAAACATTGTTATACGAAGCGCAAGATCGCTCCGAAAACCTCATCGTAATTCATCGTTATGCGAAGCAATTGTCTAGCGAGGCACCACTGTATCATTGCCATGGATTCTGCTTGTTTCTTCCTTCTGATATTTAGTCTGTTCCTCAAATGGATCCTCATGTTGTTCCTGAATGCTGACTTCCTTGCTTTGGGCTCATCCTGAACAGCTGTTTATAGTTTTGCTCTGACACCCAGAGTGCGATGTACTTGTATATGAGACAATTTGCTCACAAATTGTTTGCAAAACTTCAGTGACTGAGCATTGTAATGCAGCAAGAGAGTAAATTTTTTTAGTTAATTAACTCACAACACCTCATAATTAATTAGCTCTGAACAACTCTGACAATTCACTGTCAGAAACAACAGCTGCTCAAAATCTGGAAAGTGTGTTCAGTCAAGCTGGCAATTTGGGGATCCAGCTGGAGCTTAGACAAGTTACATTTCAAACTGCAAGAAAGAGAGAGAGAGAGATGAAATTAATGGCTAACCTAAACATGCCTACTTGAAAGCAAATTCCACTGAAACCAGTCAGTTAGAGTATATTGAAATAAACAAACTTAGTTTCAAAGTTAAAAATGTCAGTGTGACAAGCAGCAAGACTGGCAGCTATTGTGCCAGCTTGAGTGGTAAAGTAGAGGAGTAAACCACACATTATAGTTTGACATAAGTGAAGGAAAGCCTAATCCTGTGTATGCTGCAAGGAAAACCACACATTGCTGGGAATACTGTATCATGGCATTCATACACTCAGGGTGCAATAGGAGGAAAATATGGTTTGATCACCTGTGATTTTCACCCATGGAAATCATGTTTTATCCAGTGGAATTGCTTGAGCCATCCAGACTAATTTGCAGGAGACAGCAGGGGCTGAGGCAGAGGGCTTGGTCTGCACTGAGCTCAAACAACAAAAGCTGCCTTAAGGTGCTAACAAATGCTAATTGGCAAACCACCTCCCCTTTGTGTCTCTTTTTAAAATTGTTCACTTTAAATTGTTGAAGCAAAACCATGGAGGTAATCTGGAGCAAGTGTATTCAGTGATCTCCAGGCTGTAGCCACTTTCATCCTTCATTAAAGTGATTCAAAATGTGATTCATTAAAGTGATTCAAAATTGCTGCTGCAATTTTGGCTCAGATTGGCTAGTTGAGGCTCAGATTTGGCTTGTAAGCAGAAATGAGAGTGTCTACCTTGCAACCCTTTAAATGTCCAAGTGCAGTGAGAGAGAAAGTTGCCTTGGTTCCTCCCCTGTGCAGTCATGCTCCCCATTTCCCTCCACCTTACTTAAGGCCAAAGTATATGTTATGGATGGACTGTTATTAGTGCTGAAACTATGCTATGTTTCCAGAAACATGATTCAGACAGATACAGTATTCTGGTATGAGAAATCAGACTTTCCAGTGAAGCCTATGCTTAGCACTTGAAGACCAATAGCAGCATAATGAAACATAATTTGCAAATTAGATAAGGCAAGGGGGGGGGAGAGAGAGAGAGCCCCTGCTGTGACAATCAGACACTTTCAGGAGTTAAGGAATTCACTCTTTTAATAACAAGCTGTCTTTAACTCATAGTCCAGCTCCTAGTGCAGAGTTTATCTGAAATCCTGCTCACAGAGCAGGCGAAGAAATGGGGCAGGTGGCAAACTAGAAGAGTGAGAAGGTAGAAGGGCAGCACTGCAGCTAGATAGTAATGTGAGACAGCAAAGGAAGGCTTTTGTGCTCTCATACCTCTTGCCTGTTCCTGATTCTTTCCTTTATTTCCATTTGCCTACCTCCCACCATCTCTGTCCTTCTCTATACCCCCTTTGTTTAGAAATTCACTTGATTCCCTCTTGTATTCCGTGATGCTCCTTGCTTCAGGGCCCTTTTAGAGTAATTTATTCCATATGCTCCTAAGTCTTTTTTTGTGTAAAATAGTTTTGCCTCCATTCCCCACTCCCCGTGCCTTGTTCCCACCTTTCCCTTTTTTTAGATCACATCCTTTCAATTCTCTGGTCTTGCAAGTGTAAGGAGCTTGCTTGGATCAATTTTATCAATCCACTTCATAATTTTTAAAAACTTCAATTGGGTTACATGAAGTCTCTTCTTTTCCACTGAGAATACAATCAACTTTGCCAGCCTTTCCTCCTAACTTAAATCGTTGAGCAATGGCATCATTTGTATAATTGCTCAACACTGCTCCCCTGAAGAGCAATTAAACCTTTTCAAGGATGTGGTGGCCAGTTCTGTATAAAATTACTCAAGGTAAAACTCTTTTAAAAAAAAAAAAAGTACAGTACTTCATATAGAAGCAAGTCTATTTCCTTTGATTGATACAGGAATTTCCCTAGCATTAATTTTTAGGCTCTGTTGCAAGTGGAACTGAAAGATCCAATAAAGTTTAAACCATTTAATGTGTATAAATAGATAAAATTAAGGGGAGGCAAATTCTGGCCACATAACAGCCTGGAGAAAAGGCCAGGTTTGGAGCAGAAGGAGAAGGGTCAGCTGTTTAAATGGCAAGTTAAACATGTCCTACTAAGGCCTAATATTAGATCACCTTTGCTCTTTGTAAGGTTCCTGGCAATTCTGGAAAGAAGGTATGAGATCAACTGGGCTGTAATTTTTAAAAAGTACAGAGGGAAACACATTTAGAATGCCAGTTATTTTCAGACTTCTGTCCCACGACTGAGCTTCTAGAGTGTTCATCTAACTCAGTTTACCTGAGGTCCCTAATTGACAGCTGTGTAATAAACATTCACAGTCATCATATCCACCTGGCACAACCGTTGATACCCTTTGGAATGAATTTTATGATCTTTTTAAAAATGTGCCAGAAGTGACAACATGGTACTATTAGGCAAAGCTTGATTTCTGTATGTTTGAATCAGCTATCAGTTTTCTGTAGTGTTATACTGAAATGGGGAGCCATTGCTTTCATTTACACTGTATATGTTTCATTTCCCTACAAAGTGATCTGCTTTGCAGCTCTTGAATTAATATGCCAACCATATTACAATTATCCAGTGGTTCTCATGTTGCAGAACTTTGCAATACAGTTCTCCAAACCCAAACTGTGAGCATTAGGCAATTCAGTATACGGAACTTGGTATATTAGGGAAAGTCACAGAGAAAAAGACATATACATTATTACAATAGTGCCTATTTTTAATTGTTTTAATGTTTTAATATTGTTGTACGCCGCTCAGACACCACTGGTAATGGCGCGACTAAAAAAAAACTTGTATATAAATAAATACCAGAGGGAAATTGCTTTAAAAAAGGATATATTAGAAAAATACATGCAAACACATACATGCACTAAACTCTGCATGAAAAGGTATACCAAAATATGTACATTTGCAAGCTGATGTGGAAACAAGGCAGCATGAACTTGTGCTTGAAAAAAGAAGAAGCAAAACCATCATTGTCATCATCATCATCTTAGAATTGCAGAGCTGGAAGGGACCCTACATTATAGAAAGCACTAAATACTTTTTAAATATCTTTTGGTGAAAACTGAACCTCTTTTCTGCCTATTAATATATGCACTACCACCACTTAATTTCATTGGCTTGAGGAGGATAGCTTTCTTGCTTTTACGTACATATATTCTGTTGTTGTTATATGCCTTCAAACTGGAACTGACTAACAGTGACCCTAATGGGGTTTTCAAATTAAGTGAGATATTTATTTATTTTTTATTATTTTATTGAATGTAAAATACAAAACTAACAAATAAAAAACTTTGTGTGTGTATGTAGGTATTAAATTTTTTTATTTGTTAAATTACATGATTTTTAAGGAATGATTTTACCATTTCCACACTCCCAGCGAATTTTCATAGGTGAGCAGGGAATTGAACTCAGGCCTCCTGCATGCTAGTCCATCACTCTGTCCACTACACCAGTGGTCCCCAACCTTGGGCCTCCAGATGTTCTTGGACTTCAACTCCCAGAAATTCTGGCCAGCAGAGGTGGTGGCGAAGGCCTCTGGGAGTTGTAGTCCAAGAACATCTGGAGGCCCAAGGTTGGGGATCACTGCACTACACCACACTGGGTGTCTCATAAACTCTGTTCTGCTATCTCACAAAAGCAATATTCCTTCACACACATGTGGACTAGAGGGATGATAAGTGATATACTGGGAGACACACCCAATACAGTTTATTGCCTGAGTCAGAAAAGCCAGGTAGTATCCCTATGGTATGAAATATAGATTGAAATAAAGAAATGGCAGTTTGCTACCCTTTATTTATACTCCCCAATCTTATAATTCACTATAATGAGAGCTGGGCAACCCTACCTAATGGTGGCGCCCCCAAGAATATTTTTATCTGACTTTCAGTCCAAATTAAAGAGGATCACCATTTTATTTACATATTGGTACCCATTCAAATATGAAGAAGGGAATGGTGTCTAGTTCTATTTTTAAAATATGAAATTTGAATGTTTGGTAAGGAAAGCTAGTGCTCTCCTCTCTCTCCTACATGACCACAATGCCCCCCCTCCCGGGGTTACTATCTGCTAGACACTGACTTGCTTTTGCAATTGAACATGAGTTCAGATAAAATTAGCTGAAGCAGTTGCACACAGCAAGGTAACCAAAGGAGGGGGGGACCTACCCATGCCATTTCTTGTTTTTGTTTTAAAGTCAGATATCCTTTACACATAACAGAGTCAGATTCATAAATCAATATATTAGGCTGCCATATCATAACTAGCTTGGGGAAAGGTGCCTCAAACTGTGAAAGAAAGAAAGAAAGAAAGAAAGAAAGAAAGAAAGAAAGAAAGAAAGAAAGAAAGAAAGAAAGAAAGAAAGAAAGAAAGAAAGAAAGAAAGAAAGAAAGAAAGAAAGAAAGAAAGAAAGAAAGAAAGATCCTTCCAGAACCATGTTACAAGATGTCCAACCCACATTCTACTAGTTTTCATTGATAATTAGTTTGATAACTCAGTTTCAGGTTGAAACCATCAGGTTTGTTTTCCGCATTCCCAGTTCTCAGGAAATGCTTCATTCAATTTTCAATGTCATTCCTTCTCCTCACATTAAAAGGTAGGGCTTCCCCACCACCAATCTTGAGTGTAGTGGTGGTAATACTGGATGCCCCATAGGTGGAGAGTATTCTACCCTTTCTGCTCAGGATTGAAGCCCTATTCAATCATTGTGTGTGTATGTGTGTGTTGTGTATCGTCAAGTCAGAACTGACTTATAGCAAGCCTAATAGGGTTTTCAAGGTAAATGAGATATTTTTAAGGAGAGGTTTTATCAGTTCCACTCCCCTAGTCAGTTTCCATGATCAAGTGGTGATTTGAATCCTGTTCTCCAGAATCCTAACCTATTACTCTCTTCAGATTCTTGTTTTTGCATCATTAGAACACGGCCAGAGAAGGCAGGGCTAGTGCAGTCGTCTCATCAGGTATGTGCTACACACACATTCAGAACAACTGGATATCTGTGTTTTATATAACAAGACCCTAGCTGATTCTCTCAGGTCACTCACATCACCTCATTCCAACAATACCTCCCACTTTCCATCTCTCAGTTAATCATTATTCATATTTAGATACATTATCCACCAGACATTCCTGATCAGACAGTCACTGTTTGTACATACCATTCACCATACTTAGCAGGGTAATCCTCAATATAAATAAACAAGCTTATGTACGTTATGTCTCAGTATGATATACTAAAATAGTACATTGAAAAACCATTATGCCCGATTTTTATTGTACCTATGATAAGGTTATATGCAAATGTGAGGAATATAATGTATTGTTGTCGTCATTATTATTGTTTCTTATCAGAGGTGTATTCATTACTTTCATACATTGTTTGTATTTTGGGGAGGGGGGATATAGACACAAAATCTTGTCCATCAACTCCCATAATTTCTGAAGCCAATGTAGTGTATGAATAAGGGACATAACCAGAATTATACACTGCAGCAATTGGCTTACCAAGCCAGTGGCCATTAAATGTACATTTCAAATATGAAACTGAAGGAGGCTGAAACTACAGCTTTCAGGGCAGCCGCAAATGCCATTGACTAGTTCCTTAACAGTTGTGGTACTGCGTTCTACTTCATCTACGAAAAACTGAGCATCTTTGAAAAGCACATCGCTGGTGTCTTCATGCACTAGGCAACAATGACTGAAAATGGGTTGAAGCAAATACCGTGAGATCGCTGGTGGGAAGATTCAATTAAGGCTGCTTTGATTTCAAGAAAGCGCTTAAATAATTGCCACCTTCTTCTTCCCATTCAGCCGTTGTCTGCTCTGCTGCATTCTTTTAAGAGACAACCTGTCTCCTCCCCCAATTTCAAATCACTCTTGCTTATCCACAGGTTGCACATATCCATCCTACCTACATTTAGAAAACCATTAATTTCCTCTCTAATCATCATCAGAAAGTCATCTCTTAGGTAGCAGTACAAACATGAAAGTGCCCTTTAACATACGATTCCCCACCCCACCCCTTCAAGCCAGATACTTTTGTTTTATCTTGCAAACATGCCTTTCCTTTATTTAAAATCATTTATACCCACAACTCCAAAGGAAACTCTCTTATGGTGCATATATATATATATATATCTATATATGAACAGACACACTTTTTAAAATGTGTGTGTGTATATATATAAAGTGTTCTGTTCCCTTATGGTTACCTTTAACTTTTTTTCCTGGTAGACAAATCATTGTCTTTGTTGAGCTGAATTATTCCTGCAACATATTTAATTAAGTTGCCAAGTGCCTGGGTGTTCTTCCTCATTGTGAATGCTGTTGTCTTTTCACTCTGTTTATCCTTTCATGTGTTCCATCACCTGCTGTGTGGCTTTCTGTCATTATAATGCGCTTCTAGTTCTCTCCCCTTATAGCTTGCTTGTTCCCGTCTTTCTTTTCTCTAAAGATTTCTATCAAAGCTGCATCTGAAAGAATATCTGTATCCAGTGCTGCGTTTATAGCGACATATCTATGGCCCAAACCTACACATGCATAACACAATTGGCATAGATTTTGGTGGTGAATTGACCCAAGTTACACAGTAAGACACTTTTTGTTGCACACCAAATCTCAAGATTTACACCAATTGTGTTATGCTGGTAGGTGTAACTGATAAGATTTTGGCCGATAATCTATGTGTATTAGTGTCTGTATCTGTATCTCTAGCTCAGTGGCTTAGGTATCTGGCAGTGAAGCCAGAGGTTGGGAGTTGGATTCCCCACTGTACTTCTGACAAGTGGTGCCAGCCTGTGTGACCTTGGGCAAGCTGCACGGTTCCAGGGTGCCCCCACAAAAAGGGATTGGTAAAACACTCTCTACCTAGAAAAAACTTTGAAAACGGTCATCATAAGACAGAATTGATTTGATGGTACATGATGATGATCTGTATCTCTGGAATCATTATCTCATCTATTTATTTATCCATCTGTAAAAGAAAAAGAGAATGAGAAAGATATTTACACATATGAAGATGTTACACTACAGAGAAAAAGGTGGTGTGTATGGTGGTAGTTTTCATTTTTCATGTTATTTTTTAAAATGGACTTACATGCCTATGTCTTATACTGCTTCACTGGCCTTTTCTGTAAACAATTTAAAATTGTTTTAATTTTACTTGCTAAACCTTGTCACAAGGACCACCTTCAAGTCGGTAGGATCAGTTTCCCCCAGGTCACAAACCACTTGTGTTAAGAAGGGTTAATATTATGGACATAAAAATCTTTGTTTTTCTCAGTTTCTGTATGTGCATTTCTTCTATTACATTTTTGTAGGCAGTTGTGGTAAATATACTCATTTGGAAAAGAATATTCCAAGTATTGTCCCATTTAAAACCTTACTCATATTAATGTGCATATTTTTATGTTTATATTTTCTCTGTTATGTGTGGTTATGCTTGCTTTTTTTGGGGAGGAAGGGAGAACTCCTTTGCAAAATTGAGATAAATGAAAATTTTGCAGGATAACTGACTTCCACTTTGTATATGGATTCAGAAGTGAAATATTAGGGAAGGCTGAACTCAAATGTGATCCAAATGAATTTCCCCCTTCATTCCTACTTAACATATACACGCTGTAAAAATTATTGTGAGGACAAGCCACTTAAGTCAGTGTGAAATTCCTCCATGTACAACCCACTGCAATGAATGCTCTTACAAAGTTACCATTCATTTTAATGGAGATTGTGCTGAAGAACTTTCTGGTGGAGTGTGTCCTTAGCTTTTATTACAACTTTTCCCTTCCAGTTTTCTATTTGTAATTTGTGCATAAAAGATCGCCTTTTCACCCTATTGTTTTTGCTCTAAAAGCCACTTTATTCTTAATAAAAGGAATAATAAGTGCCAGTTGTAAAATAATTTGTCAATCACTTCCAGCACTTACAATTGTAAGACACCTTTCTTTGGACCTCTTGGAGTGCTTTAGAAAAGATTAAAACAAATAAAATAAAATTACAATTACACTTAAATGGCAGAATTAAAATGATCAGTTTTAGATCACCGGAATTTTGTTGCTACCATTTGACAAGGGGAAATTGTTCAAATGAACACCCTGGAAAGAGCTGAAATGCACAACAGTCTGGCCTATTCTGATCTTTGAATGGGCTTTTCCACAAGACCCTCATTAGGGATAAAGTTGAAGCTGAGCTGAAAAGGCCCTTATGCCCCTACAATTGAGGGCATCCAGGTGATTTCAGATGTAAGTTCTTTGTTATTTGGCTGAGACTTTGTGTGTGTGTGTGTGTGTGTGTGCGTGCACGCATGTGTATGTGTGTTTTACATTTAAAGGATTCTTACTTGAAGGAAAGCAAGGGTTCTTACTTCCTAGGATTAGAAAGTATACACAAACTACAGTATAGGTTAGAATGGGTGTGGTGTCATGCTGAAACTGTATGACTGCATGGGATGACCTTTCTTGAAAAGATTCCTACCCGGACACTGTTCTTTTCCACTCATTTGGTTTTGTTACACTAGCTATCAGCAGCTAGTCCAGACATGAGGCAACCTCGTATCCCAGCCCCCCTCCCCCAGAGATATTTTGGAATACAGATCTCCTAATCCCTAATCATTGGCAATTCTGACTGAAGTATTTGTGAATTGTCATCTGAAACATCTGGTCCACTCTAAAACTCTCTCCTAGTGCTTCATAGGTACATAGATCCCCATGTAGGCATCCTTCAGTCTCGAGAGACTATGGTATCATGCTCTGTATGGAGGTCTTGGAACAGCGTCTGGTCTGGCTAAGAAGGCCAATTTGAGAGTGACAATCTCTTCCACACTGAAGACAAATCCAATCTGTCTCCTGTCCAGCTCCTTGGTTTTGCTCATTTTGGGACTGCCTCTTTGCCTCTGCCTGCTGTACAAGTGTCTCTTCAAATTGGGAGAGGCCATGATGCACCGCCTGCCTTCAGGCTGAATGCTCAGATGTCAAGGTTTCCCATCTGTTGAGGTCTATTCCTAAGGCCTTCAGATCTCGCTTACAGATGTCCTTGTATCGCAGCTGTGGTCTCCCTCTGGGGCGATTTCCCTGCACTAATTTTCCATACAGGAGATCTTTTGGTAGTACGTAGATCACCTTTGCTGAATACAGGGTCACATCTTCTACAGCTGCATCTATTAGCTTTTTTTGACATGTTATAAAGTAGGTCAAGGAAACACCAGAGTAAGGACATTATAAATAAATATGCAACTGGATAGTAGGTTTTTCTGTTATCTGAGTGGTGAAGCCAGGTTAGCATTATAACTGGTTTCAACTGACTAGTGAAGCCATTCTATATTTCTATTCATCTTTTCTTTTGTTTATTGTTATCTCACACTGCTTCCCCATATTTAAATTGAGTGGTTTATGACACCCAAATGATTTTAATGACCCAGCCTGCTTTTTCCTGGAAAACTTCCATTTTCCAAAACTCCCTTACTGGGTGTGCTCACATGCAAGCACTGTCTTCTCCATGGAAGCGTGACTCCCCCTTTTTGGGAGAACTTTTGGAACAGAGGGATTTTGCATTTGGGTGGAGCCCAAAACAGTTTCTTTGTCATTTGGTCTCTCTCTACTCCAATATGTTATCTAAAATTCTCTTTTTAAATTTTTTTAAACAAATCCAAAATTAATTTAGCAGTGTAGTCCAGTTCTCAACTCTTCTGAGTAGAACTTTTAAAGACAAAGACTCTGCCTCTTCTTTGCCAAATAATTCAGGTGAGCAGGGATTCCATGCCAACATGATGCTGCCAGAGCAGCATGACTCAGTCGTATCTGGCTAGATGGTGACACCATAAAGTCAAATCAGAGTAAGGGGAATATTTCCTTCCCTCACATTATGTAAATAAGTATTTTCACACTATTCCACAAGACCTGTGAATTGTTCTGCAACTGTAAAATATGTCTTTTGGGAAGGGGGTTTCAGGGTATGCATGTTGTACTATGAAATATACTTTATCTCATGCATTTGATAGGGGAAGCCTACTGCTTGACTTCCAAGATAATATCTGTAGAGGGTGGAAGCTGGACAATGGCACCACATCATGTTTCTTCCTGTCATTCATTTCTCTTTGGATATTACACCTATCCTACTATTGCATTGTAGAAGAGACAACTGCCTTGGGTTCTCTTTAAATAAATAAATAAATAATCAAGCCACCAAGAGAAGCCAAGAACAGGCTAGGGATATGACTCTTGACAAATAGAATCATTTCCATCTTTAGGAACTTGCATATTGTGTTATCTTGCATAGTTTTACGTATGTTTTAATTCTTAGTGTTGGCTAAATGCTGGTTTAGTTTGGTGGATGGAACTCTACGATAAGACCTCTAAGGTTGGAATGCATAACTGTTGGGGTTCAGGCAATGAGCAGGCTGATGGGCTTTGTGGTGATCACCAGATAATGGATAGCAAAGAGTCTCTTAGCAATAGATTGAAGAAGTCAACAACACACACAGATGGATGTCTGCCAGCAGTACTCCTGGTGGGCGACTCAGCAAGGAAGCAGAATGAGAGGTCGTCTGTCCCTCTGCGATGTTCTCTCCCTCTGCCACCAGGAGACTGTCCTTTTATTAACATTACAAGGTCACAGGTAGTGACAGCATTGCAGATAGACAGGGTTCAGATAGTAGACAGGGTCCAGATAGGACAATGGTTACATTAGGGTTGGTCTGGGGAAAGGCAATTAATCCAGCCCTCTGATTAGCCTAAGTAAAGGCTTCTATAGCAAGCTCTCTATGATAATGAGAAGGAGGGAGAATGATGGCAGCTCCTTCCCTCAGAAGCAGCCACAGGATGCTAGGAGAGTTTTCCCTCACTAGAACACCCATGTGGCTTAGCAACCTTAGGAATGGTACCCCCACACTTAACCTTTTCTATCATCTTTGGGCTGCCTAGACAGAATATATAGAGAGTAGGAAATGAGAAAAGTTACTTTTTTGAACTATAGCTTTTAAGATATCCCAGCTAACAAAGCCATTGCCCATAAAATACAACTCTGTGGATTGTAATTTTCAAACCAGCCTAACTTTTCCCTTGCCATACCCAATATTTATGAATAACTGTATGCTGTCGTCGTCGTTTAGTCGTTTAGTCATGTCCGACTCTTTGTGACCCCATGGACCAGAGCACGCCAGGCCCTCCTACCTTCCACTGCCTCCCATAGTTGTGTCAAATTCATGTTGGTTGCTTCACAGACACTGTCCAGCCATCTCATCCTCTGTCGTCCCCTTCTCCTCTTGCCATCACACTTTCCTAACATCAAGGTCTTTTCCAAGGAGTCTTCTCTTCTCATGAGATGGCCAAAATACTGGAGCCTCAGCTTCAGGATCTGTCCTTCCAGTGAACACTCAGGGTTGATTTCCTTTAGAATTGATAGGTTTGTTCTCCTTGCAGTCCAGGGGACTCTCAAGAGCCTCCTCCAGCACCACAATTCAAAAGCATCAGTTCTTCAGCGTTCAGTTTTCTTTATGGTTGAGCTCTCACTTCCCTACAGGAAAAACCCTAGCTTTAACTATTCGGACTTTTGTTGGCAAGGTGATGTCTCTGCTTTTTAAGATGCTGTCAAGGTTTGTCATCGCTTTCCTCCCAAGAAGCAGGGGTCTTTTAATTTCGTGGCTGCTGTCTCCATCTGCAGTGATCATGGAGCACAAGAAAGTAAAATCTGTCACTGCCTCCATGTCTTCCCCTTCTATTTCCCAGAAGGTGATGGGACCAGTGGCCATGATCTTAGTTTTTTTAATGTTGAGTTTCAGGCCTTTTTTGCACTCTTCTCTTTCACCCTCATTACAAGGTTCCTTAATTCCTCCTCACTTTCTGCCATCAGAGTGGTATCATCTGCATATCGGAGGTTGTTGATATTTCTTCCGGCAATCTTAATTCCGGCTTGGGATTCCTCCTGTCTAGCTTTTTGCATGATGTATTCTGCATATAAGTTAAATAAGCAGGGAGACAATATACAGCCTTGTCGTGCTCCTTTCCTAATTTTGAACCAATCAGTTGTTCCATATCCAGTTCTAACTGTTGCTTCCTGTCCCACGTATAGGTTTCTCAGGATGCCAGTCTGTATGCTAGTCTTCCTCAATTGTAGTACAGTTCCTCAGTCTGTAGTATATTTTAACACTACAGCTATTACTGAGCAAGAAGCCAAGTTACAAGTCACTGTGCTTTGATGCTGCCAGTGGGGACAATAGAAATGTTTCAATGAACAGAAACACTTCTAAGGCAGTTCTGTGTTTTGCAAGATGCTTCACAATCACCACAAACATGTAAAGACGTTTAATCCTACAGTTTCACAGTACTGTGAACCACTTTAAAATATCCAAACCTGTTATTTTTCTGGAGAGTCTATTGTAAACAATGTTTATATCAATTATTAAAACAAGATTGAAAACTGCAAAAATATTGTTTGAAAGCCACACTCTTTCCTGTGTTTTCATCTGCAAGGCATTATGGATGATAAAATAGTTTTGACTCAAAATATGTATGAGTTGCCATGAAGGTTTCCATATGTGCATAATGTTATTTGTGTAGTAAATAGTGTGATGCGAAAAACAGACAGCCGAGGTTTATCAAAAAGAGCCTTCTATTGCAGAAATAAGCATCTCTAAAGTGCAGGGCACCAGCAAGATCAAACAGAGTCCTGGAAATGAGAAACAGACTGTGAAGGATTTCTCAAGGGCACCCTGTAGAGTGGCATTTCCCTTCTCTGTACTTCAACATTGAAAACTAGGATATATTTTGCCACGTAATATACTGTGCCACATTTTCTCTGGGCAGTTTCAGAAATTTGCATGCATGACCAGAATGCTAAATACAGTGAGATCCTACATGTATGTCTTCATAGGAGGATCCTTCTATGATAAAATAAGGCTCAGATGCTGCACACAGGTCAGGCTGGGACATCCTTGCTGGTCCCAGAAACTCTTTCTTCTACATCTACATTTGGTCTTCAAAAAACCAAGGCTAAGGATGGATGCATGAAGGGTAAATTTGTAAGCAAGCATAGTTTGTGACTCTACACACCAGCATCCCTGATCCCGGTAACGCTTATGTAAAGGCATTCAGTTTCATTTCCAGTTTCCTGGCTTTGTAGAGGTTGCGTCAACTTGAGCTATTGTTAACTCTAGTCTTAAACCAGCAGGTTTTTTGATCATTCAGTCACACTGGCTTCTGTCCAGCGCTGTTGCTTTACTATGAATGAAAAGGCATAAATATATATTATATGTGTCTGAAATGTGGTTTTTAAGCAAAAGCAGAAAGGAAGACAATCAGGTTCCCCTCCCCTCCCCTGCCCCCAGTTTGGCTTCTGAATGACCAAAAGCCACAAGACAGACAACTTAAGTTAAGAAGAGTGTCTGTGGGTTTTCTCTCAAGGATAATTTATGAGGAACACAAGATGGTTTCAAGATTTATAAGCTCCACAAGTTCTGGCTGAGCAAAGTTCAAGTGAGTAATCCACCCACTCAGTATTCTAGAGGGGGTGGGTGGGGGAAATAAAGCAAAGCTGCGACCTAAAATTTCCTGCATCTGAATCTTGTAGCCAAGGACAGATTGGCAGCAGGGCTGGCTTTCACTGTTTCACTTCAAAGGTTGCATAATATTTGAGAAGATTATATTCTTTTAACCAGCTAAGAAGGTTAGATGATTTTGAGGGCATAGTTTTATATCCTTCATTAATTCTAGGTTTGAAATTTTAAAATAGTGGAGGCCAACCTTGACCCCAAACCTTTGTATGGTCAGTCATTATAAGGCATATCACTTTGCCACTGCCCAGCTTTCCATATCCTTTACTTCAACACAACAAAACAGTCTTGAATGACCTCATTCTCCTTCCATCTGTTCCTTACTAGACTGTGTTGTTTACATAGATGGAAATAATTCCTTTTTTGAATTATGACTGCCAGATTGGTAGTGGCATGTGGCAGTCATGGGGAATTCTGGGGGTTGTAGTCCACAAGTAACTTTTTCAAGTGAATGCTCTCTATCAGTTGGGGTGTGTGAGAAATGCATTTTCATCCAATATTTGACAGGCTCACTTCAGAATCTACTTCAAGGGCTGTTTAAGGAGCAGAGAGACAATCTGCCAAGAATGCATGTAAAAAAATATGTGCACCTTTCAAATGCACACAAAATACTGTTTAGACATGCTTCAGTCAATGGGGAGGATACATACTCTTTAATATATTTACAGAAGCATGCACATATGTATAAAAAGTAAGCAGGGAGAATCACAGATTATGTCCCATTGACAGAACATCCATGTGCAGGACGGATGTGGAGGTGGGAAGGGGAGGAAAGATGCAGCCTTCCTTCCTTCCTTCCTTCCTTCCTTCCTTCCTTCCTTCCTTCCTTCCTTCCTTCCTTCCTTCCTTCCTTCCTTCCTTCCTGTTTCAGCATAGCATTGAATTTTTAAAAAAAATCACATCTAAAACATTACATTTGTTCTACTAGTGAACACACAGCATTCTGCCATCTGTTTTCTTTTACAGTAATTAAAACCACTGTTGATTTTATTTTTTTCTCAGACTGAGTCTTGGGGAAATGTCATCTCCCTGCAACAGATGCAGTAAACACGTGGATCATGACAACTGTGACTATTTACACCATAATAAAATAATTATTTTGCAGGGTAGTTATCCAGAGGAGCAGCTGTATTGACAAGGAGAACAAAACCAGAACAGAAAGAGAAGCACATTTTGTGGCAGTTTTGAGCTTTTGTGGCCTGAAGTCTATTTCCTCAGATAAATAGAAACAATATTGAGGTCACAAGTTTATATATAAACCTGTAGGCTAAATACTATACTGATTCTATATGAGGAAGTGGACTATAAGCCATAGATTTTACACACAGAAATAAACCTTTTAGTCTTCAAAGCACTACAGCTCTCTCTCTCTCTCTCTTTTTAAATCTTGCCACAGAGTAATATGTTTACCTTTTTAAAATGGCTGTCTTGGAAGTAAAGTGCCATTGAGTTGGGGCTTACTGTCAGGAAACTGAGTGTTAGATTGCAATCTAAAGTTCTTAATGCAAACAGAGAGAATTTTCTGGTATCTTAAGGACCATTAGATTTGCAATCCAACACAAATAATCCTAAAAGTAAGCCCAGTTTATGTTTGGTGAGACTAATTTCCAGGTAGGTGTACAAACAACCGTGTTGTTTATTTGTTCATTTCTGTTCCTTACTTACAAGGCTCTTGTCTTTCCTTCCAGAAGCCCAAAGCAGGATACATGTCTCTCATTCTTCCCACTTTATTATAACAACTCTGTGGATAGGAAAGGCTGAGAGAAAGGGTGAGTGAGTAGGCCAGGGTCCCCCAGTGAGTATCCTGGCACTGTGGGGACTTCATTTGGGCTCTCCCAAGTCCTGTGTCCCTTAGTCTAAAGTACCACACCATTCTGACTTGCTGTTAGGTTGCAATCCTATATACATTTACCTGAGATTGCCTTATCATTTGATATGCGTGTGTTCACACTGTTCCTATGGCATAGGTTTTACAGCCTAGCATCCATTTCTCTGTACAGTATTCCTAAATCAACTTGATGAAAGGAGATTCTAGAAAATGAATGTTATTTCAAGGTCAATCCTGACATCTTTAAGATACCACAAGTCTTGTGTATTATCCTCTGGAAAGGCCCTTAGGCTGTGCTCCTTTACTCACTAGGTCTGTAATTAGGATGGAGCAAATGGGGCTTTACCCCAGGGCTTCATAACTGAGGGGGCTGTGAAATCTAGAGGTGATTCTACAATGCATGTAAAGAAAATAAATGACAATACCTCCAGGTCCTGTTCACATTGCTTTGTTTGTTTGTTCATTCAATCATTCGATCATAAACTTTATTTTTCTTAGTGAGGGGGGACACAAAATTCTTCTCTTTCTTCAGTGGGTGGGCTTGTGCCCAGGCACCATGGTAGAACGTGTGGGAGACAGTAGTGCTTGCCCCAGGTGGCAAAATGGGTAGTCTCAGCTGCAGTACCCGTTTACCTGGGAATACGTTCTGTGGAGTTCATTGGGATTTATTTCTGTGTAGACATTATAGGATTTCCTGTGATGGTGCTCTCTGTCCTATTTCTCTCTAGTTTAGCCACCCCATCAATAATTGTTGAGCCTTACTTTCCTTTTCTTGGAACTCCTTGGCTTTGCCTAGACCTGGAGAGTTTATGGCCTGGAGAAGTATTTCATATCCGTCCATCTCCACAAACAATTCCAGTAAATTGAAGGCAGAAAGAAAAACCTGCCCGGTGCCATTCAGCAAGGAGTCTATTATGAATCCCTAGGTGGCATGCAAAGCATTTAGACTCATTTCATTCATATGTCAGGTAAAGACTTTCATTTAGAAGTGAGATGAATACTGAATAATGGATCTTTTGAATAATGTAATTAAGAATTCATTAAAGCAGCCTTTTAAAACCCTGTAAAATGCAGCACATGTATACCTCCCAGTCTAAACCCAAGAAAAGGCAGTATGGAATTAAAATGAATTAACAGAAAAAACAATGTGGAAAAATGCTGAAATGCTGTTTAGAATAGCCACTTTTTGAAGCTAAATGAACAATCAGTAGAAGGATGCCGGCTGCTTTTTTCACAGCTTGTGAACTGCCAGAAAGGAGCCTGATACTCAAGACGGCCTTGTTATTTGTTGGGACAAAGGGACCCCTCTAGGTACAGTGCTAGTGCTTTGGTTCTACTCTAATCCAATGTTCCTTCAGCATCTGGGCCTGAGATGTTAGTATTGACATGACAGTAGTAACTCCTTGAATGGTTGGTTCTGGCTAAGGCAATGTAGTAAGTTATTTATTACTTACATATATACTCTTTGTTTCCTACAGAGAGCTCAGGGCAAATAGACAGCTCTCCTCCTTCCTCATAGCAAGCTGGGAGGTTCGTCAGGCTGAAAAAGAGCGGTCCAGTGAGTTTCATAGCTCCCTCGGATGACTACCTCAATTTCTGAAGTCTAGTCCAATACTTGAAGCACTGAATTACAGTGGCTATGCAGGGACATTAAAAAAAAGCCTTCCCAACATATGGAAAAGCATTCTGAGTATACTTGGGTGCCCCTAGTCCACAGAGTGCAGCTGTCAAATCCTTTACTTCCAGAAGTATTGCATTGGAAGGTCTACTTAATGGATGCTGATCCCCAGGATGATGACTGAAGCTGAGGAAAAAGTTCTGCACACTAGCTCTGAAATGGCTTCTGGTTTTAAAAAAAGTCTGTGTCGACATTTTAATTGATTTTTGCTTTTGCCTATATTTTATGTGTGCCCATGATTCTGAATTGTGCAATGCTCCAATAAGAAGGAAGGAAGGAAGGAAGGAAGGAAGGAAGGAAGGAAGGAAGGAAGGAAGGAAGAGAGAAAGAAAAAAAGAAAGAAAGAATGGAAGGAAGGAAGGAAGAAAAGAAGAAAGAAAGAAAGGAAAGAAGGAAGAAAGAAAGAAATGGCTATGTAGAAGCCAAGGTACAAAGTCAAGAGCTCCTGTGTCATCTGGAAGAGGGATCAGAATTCCAAACAGAATTCTGCCATGCTAGCCTGCAGCCTACATCTAGGAAGGAGTGAGAATTCAGAGTCAGTTAATTAATGGTAAGAATTTAACAAAATATGCAAATTTCTTCAGATTTCAGGTGGAAAAATGTAACCCTTTAAAAAAAAAACAATAATAAAAGCACATAATATTATCTAGCCATGACAACAATGGCCAAAATCCAGGATCATAAATTGTAAGTGTGATGGCAGAGGGAGATAGCTGATAATTAAAGAGTTCCTCCCTTAATCTTTGGGTTTTCATGACTCAACTGCAATCAGCATCATTGTATGCACATCTGGTAAGCCCTAGGAGCAAAAGAAAAACTTTTAATCACTGACAAATCTCTCCTGTCAGACAATGTTTCCAGCAGAAGCCGATTGCTGGCAATTAAAGAGTTCCTGCTTTAATATCACAGCTTGTCTGAATTTCCCACAATGAGACTGATTGTGGATAAGTTGCAGCCAAGTGGAATGAGCCCCTGAATTGAAGGAGGTGCACTGCAGTGGTTAAGCTTTTGTACTGCAACTAAAACTCTGCTCATGATCTGGGTTCAATCCCAGGTAGCCAGCTCAAGGTTCACTCAGCCTTCTATCCTTCTAAGGTCAGTAAACTGAGTACCTAGCTTGCTGGCAGGAGCAATGTCTAGCCTGCATAATTAAGCTGTAAACTGCCTAGAGAATGTAAGTACTATGGGGCAGTATGTAAGCAGTATGCTTCGCTTTTTAAAATTACTGCCAATCTCCCCTTGATGGTGATGTCCTTATCCTTATACAGGCATAATTTCTGCTGCAGGATTTTGTCCAGTAAATGTCACATTTATATCATTAGCACTAAAGATGTGGAGCATATGCACCCCCCCATCTGTGCCTGAATAAAGGCACACCAATAGCTGCCTCAAGCCTATTGGTTACATTCCTATCTAATCTTTTTACGGGTCCATGATGGTATTTGTATGCTTTTGGATCCCTGTGGAAAAACACATTACTGTAGCCAAGGAAAATGCAAATGGTTGTGATCTGGGGTAGTTATACAGAACCATCATTTCAGGGAATAGTGTTCTTGTACCCAGAGGCAACCTTCTAGCTGTTCCACAAAAGGCAGCAGGCACCTGGATTTGAACCCAACACATAAAAGACAAAAGGCGGAGTTGTGTGTGGGGTTATGAGAAGAGACAGACTCTAGTGATCTAATTATGCCTAGCCATTTAAAGCTGAAATATGGATAGTTTGTATCCATAGTTGGGCGTCCAAGGAGAGAGAATTTAACAACAGGGGCACCATAGCCAAGGAATCTCCACTAACTGGCTGCTCTAAATGGTAGGACATAAAGAAAGGCCACCTAGCATATCTTAACAACTGGGCAGATATATATGGTATTCCACATGCATCCAGGTCCAAACCATGTCGAATTTTGAAAATCAAGCCATCAACAACTTATTCTTATGGCCAAGAGGTTTGGGACTTAGCGCATGCACTTGAGAAGCCAATGGAGCCTAAAAAGGTTCCACTGATCCACAAGCAGAGAAGCAATGCCTTACAAAATAGACCCCAGAGCTAAAATAAAAATTAGTAAAAGAGGAGTGGGGATATTATACGTTCTGTATTACAGGAGTTGTTTCCATTTGGGAATCCACTTTTGAATATTTCAGCTAGGCAGCATTTCATGCCTCATCTACATATCCACTGAGAAGCATTGTGTGTTGGGGGTGAGGGAGAGTTACCCTTTGTTCTCAAGCATGGAGCTAAATTGGCTCACAGTTCAGTGTTCTATTTTGGTTCCTAGAAATGGGGTGGTGGTGGTGGGGAGCATTAACTTCATGATGATTTTAGAGAATCCTCTAATCTTTGCTCTTGTTGAACTAAACTGAAAGAATTATCATATGGAATCAATTCAGATGTCGGCATTAATAATGCAAGACAAGCTGAGATTTTTATTCTGTCCAAGGAGGAGATGCTCTATTTTTATGTCATTTTATAGCAGTTTATTTATTTCACAGTGGTCTTCTGTAATTTTAAGGGGCAACTGTTTCATATTACACACAGGCCTATTTTAGGAAAAGTCGGACTTCAGCCTGGGCAAGAAACCATTGTTACCTTTTCTTCTTTTTCTCTTTGTTCACCTTTGGATATATCTGCCTCTTTGTTGATGCATCTCAGTCTGTTGATGCTTCGCATTATGATGCCAGTTAAGGGTCAAGTGGAGTCCCTTCTGAAACACTGTAATTATGACAGCGAAATTTTGAGTCAATATGTCAATATGAAGGACTATTTCCTTTGGACTCCCTCATGTGTTTGGGGGTATGTAAGCCAGACCTTGGCGTATCAGTCTTGTAATGCTATAGTATACATACATACTGATTAATCAGATGGTAGTTACAAATGCTATGCCACTTGCTCATGTCTAATATCTGTAGATTTCAGAGGTGAAGCAAGGCTGGGCCTGGTTATATTTGGTTAAGAGGCCACCAGCAAATTCCAGGTTGAGCAAGAAAAAAATCCTGCCTGAAACTTGGACAGCCACTGCCCATCAGAACTGGCAATGCTGGGTTAGATGGACCACTGGCTTGACATGGTACATAGCAGTTTGCTATGTTCCTATATTACTTGGACAGGGCTAAGATTTTTCTGATGCAAAGTAGAAATCCTTGGCCACTCTGTAGTTGCATATTAACTCATTCAAAATGCATTAGGGATTTGACATTGCCCATTGTACGTATGCCTAAAGCAATAATGGAGACACATTAAGGGAATAGGGCAGTCTGGCTTAGAATGGGTTTGAGAATAGTTCCAAGAAATCCACATCATACAGTAAGTACCATTCAGAAGTCTAATGTTGTGGTGCTTCTCTTTTTTGGTTACTCAAAAATAGTGATGATAAAGCAAATGTTAATAAAGCAGAATTGGTAAGAGGTTCCTGTGTTGACAGGACATCTTGCCATGCCCTCTAGAATTTAGACTAATGAGTCAATGTGTTTCTGCTTTTTCTCTGATGGCACGCTATCCTCCAAATAGTTTGTTAGAGTAGTCAAAAGAAAAAGGGATCCTTTTGGAACTGTTTGGGAAATGATTTGCCAATAGGTCCAAAAGCATCTCTTCATAGTGGGACCTTGGCAGTAAAATGGCAAATGAGATTAAATGTGAGCAAGATATGCACTTTGAACATTAAATACAACAATTCCCAATGGCACAAATACTTCTGGGGAAAGTTATTTTTAAGGACGATCATTCCCAGAACTGCATGCTGAGGGGTGTAATCTAAAACAGTAACTATTCCAGCTTCTGGTCTTACCCAATGGAGCTTGGTAGTGGCTTCAGCATGGATCAGGCAATGAAGCCATTCTATATTTCTGTTTGAACATTAAATGAGCTATCCCTGGTGCTGAACCTTGGATTCTTGCTTATGCAAAATTTGGTCAGACTAGACACACTGTCTAATGGACATTGGAGCCACCAGCCTCCACTGGTCTCACCAGCACTGGGCGTCGGGCAATTTGGCTGCATTTCCTTACATCTCAAACAACAGCATGAATGTTCTGACAGCAGATCTTTATCAAAAGTTAGAAAACAAAGGGAGAGATCTGTCTGTAGTTCACCTCACTGTACTTCACCAGTACTATGACAAGCGGCTAACAAATAACTCAGTGGCCAGAATCCAATCAAATGCCTCTGTTAGGGATGGGAGCTTTGTGTTCATATCCTTGTTGATATGAATATGAAGTGCGGCACCACAGATGCCACGGAGCTCCATTCCCTCCCCCCCCCCGAAACAGCCTGGTCCACTCACTGGGCTCCGAGCAGCATGCACGTCCATCAGCAGTGGCATTGCCCCAATTGTGGAAGTAAGTAGCCTGACTGGCTCTGCCCTGCCATCCCACACAGTTGACCACTGAACAGCTGAGCAGGGAGATTCATCATCCCACCTCCTAGCCAGATTGGTCAGCTGCATGGAGGCAGGGCAGAGTTGGTCGGGCCACGTCTATGATTGGTGCAATGGCACTGCTGACAGACGCATGTGCTGTGCAGAGCCTGATGAGTGGACTGGGTTGGTTCTTGGGGGAGGGAATTGACCTCCATGACACCTGGGTGCGGCGCCTTGTATTCATATCCCCAGGGTTTGTGGAGCTGCCTGTTTGTAGAACTGCTCTTGTCGCTGGAATCAAGAATGAGCAAGCCACTCTTCCCTTGGAACCAACCCCCTCTGCACAAAAACCTCTTCTAGGGGACTGGGCAAACTTCAGCATACATGGGGTCTGCAGCTGGAGAGAGAGTAAAGAGGGAAGAAAGTCCTGCTGCATTACCAGTGAAGCACTAAGGGCGTTAAATTAATGCCTATGTTCTTCAGTGACTAACATCAAGGGGATGATTTGGAAGTGCACTATTGCCCTTTAACTAGAAATTATATTTTCTTCCTTTTTTTCCTGATGCTCAACTATGTAATTTTTACTCAATCTATTAATTTTATTCTAAAAATATCATTCTGCAGGTAAAGGTAAAGGTTCCCCTTGACATTTTTAGTCCAGTCGTGTCCGACTCTAGGGGGCGGTGCTCTTCCTGTTTTTCAAGCCATAGAGCCAGCGCTTGTCCAAAGACAGTTTCTGTTGTCACGTGGTCAGCGTGACTAGGGGATAGCATAGTGCAGGAGCACTCACTATGCTATTCATTTGGGCTGGTTAAAGTTAAAACTGAAGAAACTGGCCAGGCTGAAATCCCACCCCCCGGCCTCCCATCCAGTGAGGGATTGGCTTTTAACAGAACTTGGAAGTCATGTATCGTAAGAATTAATGTTCCTTCTAACAAGTTACATTTTAAGGCATGACTGGACACAGCTGGACAACTTCCAGAGACTGCACACTTCAACCTCCATATCTCATAGAACTTTTCTAATATCCACCTCCAATCCATCCCCATAGTTTCTGATAATCCCCAAATATTTTTTAATGGGAAAAAAACCCTTTTCAAAACAGTAATGTTCCTTTTGCCAGGGATAATCAGAAATGTCATTACTTTTTCTGTGTCTTTAGAAAGGATTTCTCATTACTTTTTCTCATTAGTTTTTTTTTAAGACTGAGGAACGCTTCAGGATATTTTGAGAGGATTTTAAAAAGAAAAATTAGGCAATTTTGTTACTTTTTCCTATGAGTTTTTCCCTCTAAAAGAGGGGTAAAAAATAACAAGTCATGCAATTAGTAATGGAAACTCGCTAAACTTTTTTTTTCCTTTTTTGCAATGGCAGAGAGTTATTCTCTGTGATCTGGAAAGAGTCATGCCATGAATTACTTCTTTAAAGGAGGTTTCTAAGCTTTGGTGCCTAATTAAATATCCCCACTGTTCATAGGTTTACTCAGAAATGTGAAGGCTCGGGACCATGCTGATTTGGCTGTCTTAGTTACAGCCATAGAAATACAGCAGCAATAGTAGTGATAGTTAGTAGGCATATGTAAAATGTGCAGACGAATGTGAAAAACACAGATCATATCAGGGGTATTTTTAATTCTGGAGCAACTATGGGGTGGAGCAAGTTGCCCCATTAGCAATGTTCCCTCTAGGGTGTGCGTGCATTCATGCATGCACACAGAGCTCCATTAGTGCTGCACAGAATTAGCCTATTGATGCCTATTTACTTCCTGATTTTAAATGAACTCACCTCGTGCACAGAGACGTGAGGTTTCCACACAACAGGGATGAAACATTGCCCACTAGCCATCTCATAGACCTGAGGAGAAAAAAAATTATTGCCCTCTTTAGACAGCTGTTTGCATACTGGAATAGTTTCCTTTGTTCTTTCATTCAAGTTAGTTTACTAAACTTTACTGAAATATCATTACTCTATTAGAACTGTGTATGTAGATTATGGAAGTATGACTATTGTATGGACTTTGACTAGATAGGTCACAAAATTAGGGAAGTCATTACATTTCTACTTAGTCGTGGGGCTTGCTGTGGGCCGTCCCAATACTGCCAGTACTGCCTAGCCACTTATGTCCAGAATTGCTCCCTGATGTCTCATTCCCAACACAGACTGTCCTCCCTGTTTTCTATCTTTTCTGCCCTCTCCAGTCCCCCTTTACTCATCTACGAGGCATGGAGGGGTGGGGACTGACCAGTAGAAAAACAGCCATAAGGAAATATCTTTAGATGATATGTATTCAGAAAGTATTTGGATCAGCATGGAACAATTTAGTACTAAGGTCCACACAAGCAGATTCTGTACTGGAGCAAATCAGAACAAAAATATTCCAAGCTTTTTGTACCACTTTGACTGTATTTACACTAATTTCAGCTCTGTGTTGTCTGTACACCAGGATGCTGTATTGATATCATAGGTGCACATGAAGTTGAACAAATGCTGTTTAATATCTATATGAGGCCGCTGGGAGGGGTAATCCGGGGGTGTGGTACTTGGTGTCATCAGTATGCTGATGACATGCAGCTCTACATCTCCTTTTTTCCAACAGCAGTGGGTGTCGTTGCATCCCTTGAGCGCTGCCTGGGGGCTGTGCTGCAATGGATGGAGGAGAATGGACAGAGGCTGAACCCAGACAAGGCGGAGGTCTTGAGGGTGGGTGCCCCTCCTATCAGTGGATTGGGAAGCTCCCTCATATGTGGGGGGCCAACTCTCACCACAAAGAGTGTGGTCCACAGCTTGGGGGTCCATCTTGACCCAGCACTTACTATGGAGTCCCAGGTAGCGGCTGTGGTCCGTATAACCCATCTACATCTTCAGTGGATTGCCCAGCTGAACTCCTTTCTTGATGTTGGGGCACTCACCACTCTGGTCCATATGCTCATAGTCTCAAGATTAGACTACTGTAATGTGTTGTATGTGGGGCTACCCTTGAGATTGATGCAGAAACTACAAATGGTTCAGAACACAATCGCCAGACTAATAACTGGGGTAAAAAAAATCACATTTCCCCCACTTTGGCTGCCTTACACTGGTTGCCTGTTCGTTTCCGTATTGACTTCAAGGTATTAATGCTTACATATAAAGGCCTAAACGGTTTGGGACCTCAATACCTGCTAAAGTGCCTGTTCCCACCTAGCTCGTGTCACTCGATCTAGCCAGGCTGGGCAGCTGAGGGGCTTGACTCGAAGAGAGGCCTGGAAGAACTAGAAACCAGGCCTTCTCAGCAGTGGCCCCTCACCTCTGGAACATCTTGCCTCCTGAGATTCACCTGGCACCCTCGGTGGGAGTTTTTAAGAACAAGCTGAAGACTTGGTTCTTCAGGCAGGCCTTCCCCCCTTCCATAATTTAGTATCCTGTGTTTTCCCATCTTGCACTTCGCTTACTTTATTTGTTTGTTTGTTTGGATATTGTCTGTTTTAATTCTTGTTTTATATTGCTCAGACTGTAAGGTGCCCAGAGTAGATTCGTTTGAATCTAGATGGGAAGGGTAAAAGCCAAATGAATGAATGAATGAATGAATGAATGAATGAATGAATGAATGTCAGTGCGGTTAGAAGTGAATTCATAAGTTTTTTTTTAAAACTGGAGAAAAAATAATTCCTCAAACTTTCACAACATGATCAATAGTTTTACATTATCCAGTTGTTTGTCTTCAAATTATTTGCTGTTCTTTGCTTCTTACGTTCACAACAACTCTATAAAAATTGTGTCCCTAGATCCTTATTATAATATTATTTTGTATAACCAGGTAAATATTATAAAATATTTGATAGATTTCAGGTGGATTTCATCATTTTGAGATTGGATTGATATGAGAGGAATGCAACAATTTAACAAGATTTATTCACCATAAATTTTCGTAGACTATAACCCACATCTCAAAATTACTTTTTTTTATGCAACAGAATATCGAGCTATCTGTTTTGAAAGTAGCCGTGGTCCAAGAAGCCAACTGCAGGACAATATTATTTCATCATCTGTTGCTTCATTCATACCTAGAGGACATTTCTTTGAGAAAATTGGATCCCATCCTTTTTAAAAAACTTTTTAACTTTTGTGAATGTGGACTTGTACTAGTAATGAAAAATTTTTAATGACAAATAGAGATTTTTAAATACCACGAAAGCCCTACTTTGAAGGTTCTTTAGAAACAGGGCTTGTTCCATTGTGGAGCACTCAGAATGCTAATGGTTGCTTATCTGCAGGATTATACTTTGCCTACCATGGAAGGACTGCACTGGTTACCTGTTTGTTTTCAGGCACAATTCAAAGTGTTGGCGATGGCAACCTTTAAAGACCTAAATGGCTTAAATCCAGGATTCATTAGGGGCTACCATCTTCCATGCCAGGCTGCTATATATGCACTCTACTATATGCATAATAATATTATATACGCATTAATCAGGGGGTCGGACCCAATGGCCTTATAGGCCCATTCAAACTCAATTATTCTATGATTCTATAAGATGTGACAGAGAAAACTCTTTCTGGTGTCCTCACTATGATGGAGGTCCAACTGAGGCTATGCACTATCTTTTAAACACTTGCTCTCAAATCTCCCAAGTCCTAGCTCAACACTTCAATCACCACATCACATTGGCTTGGATTCTTGCCTCAGATTTCTTCTTATCCAAAAGACTAAGGCTGGAAGCCTATGCCCAATTACATGGTAGTGAGACTTATCAAACTTGGGCTGATTGACTTTTGGTAGAAACACATACAATTACCCCATTAGTAGTGGGGTCTATTGCTCCAGACCTCTTCTCTTTGGCATCCTTCCTGGCATTATGCCAGTGGCTACTATCCCATCACTGCCCCTTGCACCACATTGACTTAGTTAGTTGGAATCAGCTGATACATGCTACCTTGCTGGCAACATTATCACATAGTGCTGAGCTATAAGAATCTGATGTCATCTCTCTCCACGTAGGCCTCAAAATAAAATTATCCACAGTTAGTTCCTTGTGGTAGAAGGAAAATGAGCATAACAAGGGACATATCTTGTTTCCCCCACCACCACTGTGTGTAATCTAGCAAATTTATCCTAGGAGCACAGGACATAAACCAAAACATCTCTAATTGTTTAGTAATGGTAGTCAATTCTCTGACAGAATCACCTCATCTTTTCTATTAAGAGGCATTACACTGTGCAGATAATCTCAGTGGAATAATGCAGTAGTGCAGAGGGGCAATAAATCAAATGATAAATTGAGTGTAACGTCGATTATGGTAGCTATGCATAGAAATATATACATTTGATGGTCATTATGACACATGAAATGTTCAAGACCAAGAGTGAAAAATACATTTCGAATTCTCTATATGGGAAAACCTGACAATGATCTGCAGTTTGTGTCTGGCATTAAATTCTATAAATCTGTCAGTGTTTTCCGCGCTGAAAGCCTGATTCTAAACGGAAAGGTCATTATCATTATTAAGTTTTATAAGAAAATCAGTACGTGTACTGGTATCTATTTAATAACTGAGACATCATGAATGTCAGACTTAACACACTTTGCTGGGTGCTAATAACTCTTTAAGTGTACCCTTGACTCAAGTCGAAGGCAGTATTGGAAATTTTATATTATCTGAACTGCCTGATAGCATTTAAACGTACTTCCTTAATAGCTACGTAAAAATATAGAGACTTCACACAACTTTGGCTGCTTTGAGGTTAGCACTGAAAGGTTAGACTAAACATTTTACCTCTTCCCTTCCCTCACATCCTGTTCCTAAAGACAGCAATGGCTGGGCAGACGCATTTATTGGCCTTAATGGTTATTTAAATTCTGCCTAGGTGAACTGTGCTTGCTGCAAAATGTCTGTGTCTATGATGGCAATAAAATGAAGGCTTTTGTAATCAAAATAAGTGCCTAGCACAGCGACAGTATTTTCATCATTGAGCAAATATAACTTTTTGACATTTGCATGGTGAAATTGGTGTGGTAGACCCTTAAAATATGCATGTATTCAGCATTCCCCCCTTAAAACTTTTGTAATTTTTGCATTATATGATTTTCTAATTCCAATCCAGTGATAACCAGTGATAACATGTTTCTTTTTCTATTATATATTTAAATTAAAAATAAGGAGATGTAGTTTGTATTAATGAGTTTTGTAGGGGTCTTTTAGTATTATGTCCCTAGGCGACTTCCTTACTCAGCATGAAGTCCTCATAAGAGGTGCTTGTGCACCTGATTAATTCATAAATGGTGTTGAGGGCTGCATATTTGCACAATCCTTGTTAAATCATGGAAGTCTGCCATTTCTCTGTAGGATGCATTGCAAATTGTGAGGCCCACATCATGCACCTAATCAGACCATTCTGTGTCAGCCCCAAATTTCCCAGGCATTCTCATTTATATGACATCCTTCTCAGGAGCTGGAAAGTCAAGGTCCATCAGTAATGTTTATATCAATTCTGAAGACACAATATATTGTTGAAGTGAAAAGCAGGCAGTTTAATATATCACCGAGAAATAAAAGGAGCACTGTATTTAATGAGTGACCAAAACTCAGACGGTGCTATGCATGTCTCTGTTTAGAATGACTTGACATGTGAAATAAATTGGACAGGATCCGACAAAGAGATTCAGAGGTAACTGCAAAATTATTTACAGTACTTTTCCATTTCTGAAATGGGCTTTTTAATTTCTATGATGCCATCTTTAGGTCTCCTTTAGCTCTTTTATTTATCTTATTTATTTATCTTATGGATCTAGAGCCAAGAAAGAACTTGAGGTCATATTTTGGTAAGAACGTACCAAGTTTGCACTTCCCAAATGAATATATAAACGAGAACACAATTATCCTTCAGTAGACACACCTACCAGAATTGTGCATTGCCGTTCTCTGAAAAACATCAACAGAAAAAATGTAATGAGGAAGACACAGAAATATGCTCATTTGTTAAAAGAAGCTTACAAAACAACATCATATTATTGTATATTGTGCATATTGTGCAAATATTGTGTATAAAGATGTGTGCATTAGAAGATGTCTGCTCAACCATGTGCAAGAATTTTTAAACTCTGGTTTTTCTTTGCTTTGCTGTATCTTATCATCACAAACTGGTGCAGAAAGAGGAGAGAATTAAGATGATAAACCAGAAATGGAAACTGAGTGATGGATCTATTTATAATGTTTTCTGTGTTGTTATCCAGAAAAAAATCACAAGATGATGGGGGTTTGGAGTCAGACTAAGGGCCTGTCCAGACAGGTATTTGAAGTGGTGTGGTTTCTGCTTAAAAGGTTCTTATCTTCAGTGCATTCTATTTTATTTCTCATTTGGGCAATCCTTCCATTCATACTGGAGATGTTTACAGTATTCTCCCATGAGAAGGGTCCAAGGTCTTTGAAGCATCAGTTTACTTGCGAGCAAGGTTAACCCAGTTTTCTCTCATGTAATTTTATCTGGTTTAGAGGGAACATAAAGGGAAAACATTCAGGTGAAGGCTGGGGAGATAGAAGGTGGGGCTCTGCTAGGATTGTACTGCTCCATGGGAGCAGAGCCCATGGAGTTGACATAGCCCCTTCCCTGCCTTTTCTGCCCTGCTTTTTCATTAAGTGGGTCACAGTGACTTTCCCTTTGTTGTTAAATAAAGTAAGTGGCATGTTGAACTAGCAATGCATCCACCTAGCATGGTATTAGAACTGTGCTGCATCAGGTATGGAAAGACTTTTTTAAAAGAGATGAAAGAGAAGAGGGGGTTTCATCCATCCTCCCTTTTAATGTCAAAATCCACCTACTACATCCCAGGGTTGTCACCTCAGATAACGCCACCCACAGATCCATTTGGGTGCACAATAACCATCTGCACAGGTGACACAACAGGGTAATTAGTAGTGCGCTGAATTATACAACCCACACACCCAAAAAACCTGAAGCCCCTAGCACAGTGCTAGAAAGGAGTGGGAGAACTCTTAACGGGGCAGAATGGAACGATCTCTGGAGAAGCACATGTGGACACTGTAATTTGGTTCAGATGAAACTGTACCATCAGCAATCCAAACAGTGATCTATATGTCCATCTGGACAGGCCCTACGTCTGGTTGCAGTCCAGATCTTTAGGGGAGGAAGGAGAGATTCCAAGGAAGCTCTTGCACTTTTTGGATAAACTGGCAGGAGAAGCTCCTAATCTATTTGTGCCTGGGGTCAAGAAATGAAAGAGATTTGTATTACTTCATTCAGAAAAAGAATGCCCCACCCCACATATTCCTTTTCAGAAAGAAAGCCCAGGACTTGACAAAATTATTTTGGGGGAGACTCCTGGTCATGCTAGTTTTAGGCCGGCAAAAGTAACTTTCCTAAGCTCTGAAGGTTGAACACAACTAGGAGAGTTTCTGGAGTCGAATAAAAATCCAGAAATTAAGTCTAAAAAGTCTGCAACCAGGACCTTCAAGACAGCTTGACCCACAGAAGGGCCTGACTGAGTAACTGAGTAAATGGGAAATGACTTGCCAGGTGCATACCAGTGTCACCTAATTTTCATGTATATTTGGGGCATTTTCTTTTTCCATGACAACTTCACTGAGCACTCCTGCACAGCTAGCCTTACAGGAAGGCACTCTTAATGTGGTGAGTTAAAAGTTTTTATCATATGTGGGAAACATTTTCTTTTTCAGTGGGTCTCTCCTTGCTTTCATGTCATTGCAGTTTGCACAAAAGTGCATTGAAAAGAAACATTTGTGGAATAAAGCAGATCCAGCAAGCCTACATGAAAAGGGTAGAGGGACATTGAAGCTATCTAATGGTTAGCTGTCTGGCCACTGAAGTCCAAGGACCCTAACCACTGACCCTTGCAGCTCAACTTGACCAGCTGGGCCACAAAGGGGAAGCAAGGGGTGCCATTCTCTGTCTTTTGAGATAGCTGGGAATTTGAGAGACTCCTCGGTAATTTATAGAACTCTCCAGAAGGGAACATAGTTCTTTGTTGTTGTTGTTTTAAAGACCACATAGTTCCCTATTGCTGGGTGATGAGATTTGCAAGAGCGAGCTTCTACATGTGTGTGGGATCCGACCTTTTTTTCACGAAATGATAGACTGCATCAGAGATAGCACTCCCATAACTTCTTATTCTTTCACCTGTCTAAGCTTACTCGGGGTTCACTCTCTAGGCACTCAAAAATAAATCACTCTATGGTGCAGCAATTGTCCCTTAACAGAATTATGGGCCTTGCTGCCAAAGGTGTAATCCTGTGGACCATCAGTGCTCTGTGGTTGGGGATGGAGGCAACCTCTCATCCTGCCACTGCAGGGCAAAAAACAATCCACTGTTGAACCCTTGGCTGCTGATGTTATACACCCTTACTTAATGTAGAATCCATTGACCTTGGTGGGACTTACATCAACCTAGCGTCAGATGGGACTGGGCTGGAGGTTTGTAAGCATAATCATACATACAAACAATCATAGATCAGTGAGAACCTTTTTCTCTTTGCATATTTTTCTTGTTCCTATCTATGTTACCTGCCAACTGTGCAATAAAATGTGAGCATAGAAAATGCTGAAATCGTTAACAAAACCAATAAATGTGTGGGAGAGGAGATGAAAACATAAACCAGACTGAGGCATTTTTTCCATGCCAAGATTTTTCAGTCCTCTGTATTTTGTCATTTGCTAAACCATAAATAGTTACAAACAGTGCTGTAGTTCAGAGAGTCTTTGTTTCTAACATAAACAAAGTATAGGGCATAGCTCTGAATGTCAGCCAAAGAGGACTATAAGTTACAAAATGATATATATGTATAAAGGAGTGTCAGACTCTAATTGAAAAATTGTCGTTGGTTACAGACAAATATAGGAAATAGGCTAAGCTCTGGAGAGCAGTATGTATTTAGCAGAAAAATGACCCAGACTAAACCTTTAGAGGTGCTGTCCTGTATTTATGAAATTAGTTTAATTCCTCATATAAAACCACAGAATGGAGCAAGTTTAGTTTATATGATTTGGTGTATCATTATTCTTTGAGGAGCTTGTCTGTCCTAGTTGAGAAAGGTTAGACTCATAAAATCTACACTGAACAAATGAACTTTTAATTTAACTACTGCTAGTAGCCGGCTACAGTACAGTAATAACCTGGATTAAATATACAGAAGAGATGATCTTAAAAGATATTAGTTGTAGTCCACTCAGTTATGAGAATAACACTTTTTAAAATGTAACGTGGCTGCATATCCTAATTGGCAAATTAATAATGATGTGAGATCTTATAAACCCAAAACTGGAGAAATATTCACATTTAAACTACAGGAAATGTGTGTGCGCACACATGCATGCATGCATGCATGCACTTTTTTCTTTTCCCCAATTTGTTTTTAAGAAGTTATACTGGAGGAGTGGAACTGGCTTGGAACTTACACTGGCTTCTGATAAGCTCTGAAACTGTTATTCACGGACTCTTTTATATGGGATAAGATTCAAAATTATGTTAAAAGAAATTTTAAAAGACCCAAAACCTGTTTTACTTTAATTGCTTTGGTACTGTACACTGTATTCATTGTATACTGTAGTGACAGATGTACAGGAGGAATAAACAATGTTCCAGAACTTCATATCCTGAAGAGGTCAGTATAGCAACATCAACAAGAAATTATATAGCCACAATAAATTAGCAGCAGCTCTGAGTATTTATTTTAAAAACATAGCTTTTAACATTTCTCATTATAGCCAGTCAGCAGACCATAAAGTCTTACAGTATGTTTGTTGTGTTTTTATGCATTTGTACACAAATGCATGAGAGTGGGCCCACACACATGTCTGAATATTTTAAAGATAATTTGTGTCTTCCATTTCGCAATCTCTGTTCATAGGTGAATGAACCTACGTAGGTATTCTCAGATCTTTAATTTAATTATTTAGTTATTTAGCAATAATTGTTAGGCAGGGACAATTATGAGGCAAAATTGTGCACTTTTAGGTGTCAGTGAGAATGAACAGCACGACATTCTTCCACTTAAACCAGTTGTGGCAAAATCGCTTCACTTTAACTAGATGGTGTCTTGCTTCTTCATTGCTCCTATAATTTATTTTTCCATGCTCCACATTAGGGCTGAATGCATAATATTAGTGCATATGCTCTCTACGTCGGCATGCAGAGATGTTTCCTCTTATAATTTTTATATGGCTGTGTGAAGATAGATTGACACATTTGCGTGACAGCACATACAGTATGTTCCTATGTGAACATGAACATGTGTGATATTATGGCTGTAACTACAACAAATGGTTGTGTTATGCCTTTTTTGCCTTATGAGTTTTTTGGGAAAGGAGCAGGACAAACAGCACGCAAAACTTTCCACCACATCTCCCCAAGCTGCGCTGTCTGTTCTGACCTGTTAGTGACCCCTGGAAAGTGACATTGAAGGACTATCCTCTCCATGGGTGAGAAGTAATTTGCTTCCATAGCTCTTCCACCCCAGACATATCCAAAACACAGACTGTAAACATATACTCTAGGTTTATGTTGGCGAGGGCTCCAAGGGACACCGTTAAAGTCCTTTAGAATTTTTAAGTTGTCAGTACAAACACAGCCTGGACAACACTAACCCAGTTACCAAGAGTAAAAAAGAAAGAAAGAAAGAACAGCTCAATCTGTAAGGGTCTGACCAACCTTATTAACTTCTTTCTTGTGAAACCTAAATTGCAGTAGCCTTCTGATAAATCTCCAACAAGGTAAGATGGCTCTCAGTATGGACAAACATACGAGGTTGGATCCAGACAGCTCTACATAGTGCAGATCCACAGAAATCAATAAGTCTTAAGTTAGAAGCAGCTAGGGATGCGGAGAATCTGTCTAAATCACTCATTCCTGACAACGTGTTGAGACAATCTGTCAAGAGTTCGTTAACGCACACAATATTTCTTGACTCTAGTGTGAGAAAGAGGCAACAGGCATCTCTTTTGATTGAGGTTTCCACAATTTGTACCAAAAATACCCATGCAAAATGGGTGTCTTTTTCTTTTATGAAACAAAGCACACACACAACGGGGAGAAAGACTAATTGCTCAAAGAGACACAAACAATCCATCCAATAAATTGGCACAATATATTTTTTTCATGTGATCATAACAAGTCTTGCTGATACCCTCTCACAGGCGAGGAGAAAAATCTTGCAGCTTCTCTTGCACACAATATTGAGTCAAAGAAGATTTACAACAAACTGAAATCTCATTGATTTCAATGTGTGTAGTCTATGTATGATCAAGTCTGGAACTTACCTGTTGTATCCCCTTTACAATGAAAAAACAGCAATAATGGAAAACAGCAGGTCATTATACATCTCTGAGAGTTTTGTTTACAGAGCTGTGTCCATTTCAAAGGGTGACAAAACTCTGTAGCCATAAAGGTATATTTGCAAGGAACTTTGCTATCCATTAAAGTGAAACTTCGGAGCAAGAAGCTCCCATACATAAAGTCATGCTTGGAAGGAACGAAATGTTTTGTTTTCACTGTTTTCACTGTTCCTAGGCTGGGCCAGGAAATCCTCCTCCATTGTGATGGAGTGAATTAGCAACTCACTGCACTGGCAAGCAGATGAATGTATCTTACCTCTAATGTCATAGGCACTCATGCATGGACTTAAACAGTAGATGTCCAAATAATGACACAAATTTCTGCTCTGCTACTAGAATATTCTGCATGCTATTCCTGTGAGTACTGCATTTATATATATATATATGACCCATTGGAGTTATCTTGGAATTGGTCAGGCACAGCTCATGTGGAGAGTGAAGAGAAATTATCTTGTTATTCCATGTGTAGGGACAGCTAAGAGATATTGTCATCCACTGTGTCTGTGCAAACATGACTCAGTAGGCCTGTTTATTTGGACACAAGCTTTTCTCAGTCCACAGCTAGAAAATTAGCTTGTTTTCATTTTGCAAGTGGCTCATAGCAAGATATCACAGCTTTGTTTGCACATCTGATGCCTCAGTCAGGTATCACTGAAAGATTTGTATTGTCTGGAGGAACAACAGCAACAGCAACTACTACCACCACCTTAGAACTGCAGACCTGGAAGTGACCCTATGGATCATCAAGCCCAGTCTGTGGCAAGGAGGCACAGTGGGGAATCGAACTCCCAACCTTTGGCTTCACAGCCAGATGCCTAAACCACTGAGCAGAGGAGGAAATATAGTTTCTTCCTGGCTCCAAAGTTGAGAATGTTGTCACTTAAAAAGATTTAACTGATCTTATTGGTTCCTATGACTGGAATGAAGGAATGGCATTTTGCTCTTTATCTCAGGCAGCAGGAGTATCTTGACTTGAGCCAGCCCAGATAAGCAGATTCAGCATGTTGTGCAATAACAGGATGTTTCTAGCTTAAAAAAAAACTGAGGGCCCATACTTCTTCCCAAGGCTGAGATAAGGAATTTTTTCCCTTTTCATTGAGCCTACAGAGCTGTGCTAACTGCAGAAAGTAGGGAAGGAGAAAGACCTATCCAATATATTGAGAACTGGATGTAGGTAGTTCATCTCACAAGCTGCTCTCAGATCTGGGGAGTTTGCAAAACAATGAGACTTCTTGATAACTGTAGGTCATTGCAGATGAATGTGGGAGGAGATTCCCATGCCACCCAAGAACATAATGTCCATTAGTGCACTTGTGTGCACTAATGCTGGCCACCAAGAGAATTGAACAGGATTATACTTATGATCATATACTTATGAACAAAATTTCAGAGCACAAAAGGAAGAAGGTACAATTCAGTTTTGTTCAGTGTTATACATTGTATGACAGGGGTCCCCAAACCCTGTTACCAGTCTGTGGTCTTGGAAGGACCGGGCCAGCAAGACAGATTTTCAAGGGCCAAAGGAATGTGTGCATACACAGGTATGTGTGTGTGCACTCCTGCCCACTCTCACACACATATGCACTCCCGCACACACTGATGGATGAACACCTGCCACCCCTCCCCAGGTCCCTGGGAGAATGGTGATCAACTAAAATGGTCCCTGGTGTCAAAAAGGTTAGGACCCACTGTTGTACGATGAATCGACCTACAAGGGTATGCTATAATGCATTTATCCCAGTATACATCAGTTCCCTTCAAGACTGCACCCACAACATGGGCAAACATCCTAAACAATATATATTGTTATAGTTAACTTCAGTCCAATTATTTTGTTATAGTTATCTTCAGTTCAATTTTGCACCATGAGGAAAGGAGCTAGAGGGTTTTCAGATCTTGAGGTTTACCCCCTGAAGGCATAAACTTTCCTGGTCAACTCCATTCCTTCTTCAGAGTACAGAAGTTTTGATTTAGAAATTCATTGTGTTTGGGTTTGACAATACTCATTGTCTACTCTGTGATGAAAGTGCAGAAATATAGGTTTCAAAAAAACTTTTCAACAACTTCTTGGCTTCTGGGATTTGAACTGCATTTCCTAAAGTCAAGAACTGGCCGGATTCCTTGTGCCTTTGAATGCCAGCTGCCACCCTCTCTAATGTACATTAAGTTAATATAACTGACAAAGAAGCATTTGGGGCCATTGTCCCAGCATGGTTTCTCCACCCCCTAAATCTCTTTTCCTGGAGAGAGAGAGAGAGAGAGAGTTGAGGGGGGAAATTCCCCAACTGTTGAACTCATCTGTAACCCACCTCACACCCAGTTATGAGTTGCTTTTATAAATTCACTTTGCAATCTTAAAGTCGTGTATATATAGAACTTCTTTCCTCAGAAAATAAGACAATAACTATCCCAGTTTCAAAAAGTGATCTTTTATTAAAAGGAGAAAAATCCATTTGGTACGAGGTTACTAGATGTTAGAAACAACTTGGAGGTTTTTAAAAATTACTTCTCTGGAAAAGAATTTGCAGAAAAACCCAGTGCATCTGTTTGTGCTAGGAGTTCCTAAACAATCAAGGCAAAGAAAAATAATCTGTGTCCAACTAGGAATTCAAATCTTCCACACCTGATTGGATTTCAACCTCCATTATTTACTGAAATGAGAATGGCATTGCAGTCATACTTCTGGACACATGGCTGAACCCCGGAGATACTACACCATTTCTCCTTCTCCCCCAGGAAGAAGTTGGCTTACCATTTTTTCTTGAATCCTGCCAACTTCTAATTATTTCCCCTCTAGAGCTCATCTCTGTGATAACCCCTTGCAGGCACTAACCAAAGCTCCCGGCTGGCTGGCTAACTATACAGTGGTGCCTCGCTTAATGATTGCCTCGTTAAATGACAAAACTGCTTGACGATGAAGTTTTTGTGATCGCTTTTGTGATTGCAAAATGATGTTCCTATGGGGAAAATTTGCTTAACGATGATCAGTTCCTTGCTTCGGGAACAGATTTTTTGCTAAACGACGATTTCGAAACAGCTGATCGGCGGTTCTAAAATGGCCGCCCACTGTGCAAAATGGCTCCCTGCTGTGTTTTCAGGATGGATTCCCCGCTTTACAGGCAGCGAAAATGGAGGATCTTCGCTGGACGGTGAGTTTTCAACCCATTGGAACACATTGAACCGGTTTCAGTGCATTTCAATGGGCTTTTTTGTTTCGCAAGACAATGTTTTCGTAAGACAGCTATTTTCATGGAACAAATTAACATTGTCTTGCGAGGCACCACTGTAATTTCAAACCAAAAGATTTCATCTACCCTTCACACTGTATTGGTTTCTCCATTGAGCATCTCTAGGAAAGAGAAAAGGTGGCAGAGGTCAGAGAGGAGTGCCCAACAAGCACACTATAGATGGCAGGCCTGAGGGACAATTGAGAAGATGGGGAAGGTCATGGTGCCGTGACCAACAAGCAAACAAGAGGCAGGGTGTGTGTGAGAGAAATGAGAGGTTTCATTTATAAGACATGAAAATTTTTCAAGGAACCAAGCCTGTACTTTAGCCTAATGAGAAAATAGGGTTTGACTTACAGCAAGTCACTTTACAACCATTGTAAGGGAAGCAATTAAATTGTAAGTGCAGGAGTCTGCTATATACTTTGCTGGTTATATGAAATCAAGAATACATCTAGAAATGTCAGTATGTTGGTGAAAGCATAGTATGATAGAAACGGTTGTTCTGCCCCCATGTTATCTTGCCCTCTGCTCACTGTACTTCGTTTTCTTTTCTTTTATTTCCAATTTTCTTCTTCTAGGGTTTAGAACTTGACAGGATCATATCTTCCTTATTTATATCAGATGTAAACACATAAGATTGGTCCATCTTAATTCATGACAATAGCTGCATTCAGGCCAAACCCAAGTTCTTACCATTTTCAGTCTTCAAAGCCAAAAGGGAATGCAGCTCTGAGGAAAATATTGAGCAGATTTTTATAATTGACTGGCCAAAGAGTGGCCAGGTAAACATTTCACTTGAAAGCATCCACACAAAGAAGACAGACATTTATGTGGGTTTTGTTGTTGTTTTTTCTCTTAAAAAAAGACCCAAGGTGGCTTACGGTACTAAAAAATAAGTAGTATCAAATCTAAAAACAACAAATTCTTACAATTTGAAAAAGAAACAAACAAATATCATATGAAAAATTCATGGATAAAATCAGTACTAAAACACATTAAAATAAAAAAAAAATAAGAGACCCACTTTGAGAATTCCCCTTAGACAGCCACTAACTAAACCTGCCTGAAGAGAAAGGTCTTTGCCTGCTTGCAGAAGGATAGCAAGTTGGGCCTAATGAACTGGCTTCCTGTGGGAGGGAGTTCCAGATTCTGGGAGCAGCAGTAAAGAAGGCTCTCTCCTGTGTCCCCATCAGATACACCTGTAAGCGTGGTGGAACTGAGAGAAAGGCCTCTCCTGATGATCTAAATGCTCATGTAGGCTCATAAAGGAAGATGAAGTCTTTGAAACAGCTTGGATCTGAGTTGTTTAGAGCTTCATAGGTCAAAAGCAGCACTTTGAATTGTGCGTGGAAATGGACCAGCAGTCAGTGGACTCGCTGTAACAGGGACGCTGTGTGATCCCGTAACACAGGGATCACACAACATTCCAATTAACAGTCTAGCTACAGCATTTTGGATCTAATGAAGTATCTGAACACTCTCAAAGGCAGCCCTCTGTAGAGTGCATTAGAGTAATACAACTGGAATGTGTCTAAGGTCTGTATTACCATGGCCAGATGAGACTTCTCCATGAAAGGGTGCAGCTGGTGCAATAATTTTAATTGTGGAAATACATTCCTGGCCACTACTGAAACGTGGGCACCTAGGCTCAAGGATGAATCCAGGAGCACACCCAAGATGTGCACCTGTGTGTTCAGTGGAAGTGTAACCCCATCCAGCATTTATTGCATTGCTATTCCCTCATCTGCCTTTCGATTGCCTTATCTGGCTTAGTATTCAGTTTATTCACCTTAATCCAGTCTATTACTGATATCAGACACTGATCTAGAACCAAAACAGCTTCTTTGGATTTAGATGGAAAAAAGAGATACAGATGGGTATCGTCAGCATACTGGTGACATTGAACCTCAAAACTCCAGACAGCCTCTACCAGTGATTTCATGTAGGTGTTAAATACCATTGGGGACAAAACAAAACCCTGAGGGATGCCACAGGCCAATGACCAGGGTGTCGAACAGGAGCCCCCCCCCTTCTGAGTTCTGACCGTCCAGTTCCTTCGAGAGCTAAAGTAATAAATATCCTTTTAATATATTTTTTAAAAGGTAGGTGTTTGAAATATATTTCAGCAAGTTCTTATCTTGCCTCTGAATGGGGGTGGGTGGGGGTAAATCATTTCTGTATTAAAAATTGTAACTTTAACTTTTTAACTTAAAATACTTTGACCAAACTCATCACATTTGGCAAAGAGCAGCATCAGACTGTGCCAAATTTGGTGATTATCTAAAATCCCAGTTTAAAAGGTGTAATTTTTTGTTTGGCCTGCTCCCATTTTTACAATTGCCATGCAGAGTGTTGATTTGCTCTGGCTACACAAGGTCTACACTCTTGTGCAGTGATAATAATGACCATTTCACACACAAAAAATCTGCCTTGTCTTGATGCAGACTATTGGCTTCTCTGTGTCAATATTATTTCTCTTTCTGGTAACTTTCTCCAGGATTTCAGATGTGAGCCTGTTCTGACACTACCTAGAGAGACCAGAAATGAAACCAGGGACCTTTCCTATGAGACATACATGCCGCACCAATAACTATGGAAGATGTCTTACTGCATTTCAGCCACAATGCTCAAAATACACCAGAACTATAACCAAAGTGTACACATTCATATTCGGGACCACCGCCTGGACCTCTGTCTATATGAAGTGTTGGATTTTTCATCATGACAACTGGATTCATCACATGCAGACTGAAATCTGTGAAGATATTCTAGATTATGATACAGTATCAATGAATGAGGTCATTAATAATAATACAGTGGTGCCTCACATAGCGACGTTAATCTGTGCAGCAAAAATCGCTGCTAAGCGATTTTGTCGCTATGCGATTTAAAAAAGCCCATAGAAATGCATAAAAACCTGTTTAATGCATTCCTATGGGCAAAAAACTGACCTTAAAGTGAAGATCCTTCATACGGCGGCCATTTTCGCTGCCTCTTAAGCGAGGAATCAGTCCCTAAACACAGCGGGTGGCCATTTTTTTTTTAACCTGGTGGCCATTTTTGAACCGCCGATCAGCTGTTAAAAAATCATCGCTTTGCGATGATTGGTAAGCGAAACAGGGACCCGATCATCATAAAGCGAAAAAAACCATTTAAAACATTGCAATGCGATCGCTTTTGCAATCGCAAAATCTTTGTCGCTATGCGGTTTCGTCGCTAAACGGAGCGCCCGTTAAGCGAGGCACCACTGTACTAGTGTGCCATCAAGTCACTTCTGACTCATGGCAACCATTTCCAGGGGTTTCAAAGTCTAGCTAGCATATTAAGAAATAGTTTATTATTCCTTTCTTCTTGGAAAGCTCTGGGGTTGTGAAGGTTCCTCAAGGCTACACAGCCTGACAGCTCTCCCAGAAAGCAAAATGGGAAATCAAACCTCAACCTCTGGCTCTGCAGCCATGTATCCAACCCACTGTGCTATCCATCAGCAAAACATATCATTAGCCCAAAGAAGTATAATAAAATCAAGGGGGGGGGGAGAGAGAGACTGTAATGGGCATAGCTCTCACTGTGTGCCACTGTGGGCTGGCAGTATACTGGGTTTGTGGAAACAGCTGGAGGTGTCTGTATAGACCATGTTGTGCATGATGACAGCCACCAGTATGGAAAGAATAATCTCATCAGCCATGGAAGGGAGAAGGACCTGGCCAGTGCTTCTGCAACTGTGTCTAGGGATGGCTCTGTAGACACAGAGATCAGCAGTAACCCACCTATCTCCTTTCTAGAGCAAAACATTATAATACAGAAATCTGCATAATACAGAAATCCACTGCTCCAAACCAACTGTATGATATTCCCACAATCACCTAAATAAAAAGTACTCTGTTTAGGGCAGGCAACAGAGCTCAAACACCACTCCTGCCACTAAATCGGGATGTATTGTTTAATTTACCGGTTCTTCAATGACAATGGCCACGTGTATGAATAGTTACTGAATAGTTCCCAATGTATTCTCCTATAGTCGTTATGCAGAAGACATTTTTGTCTAGAAAATACAACAATCTCATCTCTATAGTAAATAAAATCTATTCCTAAATGCCTGCCCACTAATGAAGTTTTGCCATGGTTGGGGGTGGGGATAAAAATCATCAAGTACCTCATTAGTTGCAAAATAAACCATCAGATTCGGAAGGTTCCACAGAAGGTGGAGACACTCCAGCCCTTGTGATCGCTTGGTGACAATTTCTATTTTAAGTGTCAAAAACAACTCTGCTATCTGGAGCAAGCAGTGTAGTCTTCTCTCCTTTTAATATTCTAATCGTGAGGTGTAAAGTGAAATGGTCGCACAGTGTAATGGTGGCAAAGAAGTCGCGTGTCAATGAGACAGGAAAGGTGACAGACACGGAATGAGTCCCCAAGGTGCTCTCTGAGTGCTTTGGTTAAAGATCCCCTTGGGAATTTTTTCTCATTAGTTCTCAGACACAGTTCAGTAATTCGATAGCACCAGGTTCCTGTTAGTCACCAGACCAAAATATGTTTCTTTGCATGCTTTACCTCCTTTATTTGTATATGCTCGCTTCTGATTAAAAATCATGACACCTACTATCGCCCAAATCACATCGGTAAAGTTGTTTACTCAGTGAAATCTGAGGCTCATGGCAAGAAGCCTGGGCCAGCAATGGTGCTGCTGTAAAAATTAAATGCAAATGAAGAAAACAGATAAGACACTATCATTTTGACATAGCTCCACTAGCACGCACAAACAAAGGAAAATCTTGCGGGGCTGGTTTCATAAATTAGCCCTACAAAACTGATAGACAAAACATACAGACTGATCAGCACCACCAAATTTCCAGGGTGCCGTTGTTCCTTGGTTCTGCTTGTTTAAAATCTTTTTAAAACTGAAACATGTACGTACTGAGTTAATATTATATGTAGAGAGGGGAGGAAGAATGAAGAACTTTGATAGTTAGCTAATTTTATGTGTAATTACTCCGTAAAATGTTAAACGGAATAGGTTATTCTCATTTTTTTCCCCCTTGCAATTAAAAATGTACTTAGTTCTCTGCTATCAAAGTTAACTGCACTCCCACTCAGCACACTAAGGGATAATGGCTTGGGGTGTTGTCTATCTCATTACCCACCAGGTCAGGAAAGAAAGGAGTATCCAGCCCCAGTGGTCATTTGAATTCTCATTGTTACATTAAAGAAACAGTGAAGAAATCACCGAAACAGGGAAATTAGGCATACAAAGCTAACAGGTTATTATGCACTTTATCGGCGCAAGCCCGTAGGAGAGATGGCATGTGCTCCTGCACACCTCCAGGAAAAAAAAAGATATTTTGAGAGAGAGAGGAAGAATGGTTTTCAGTTCATTTCTATTTCCATTTCTTACTTTTGTCATGTATGGATTCCTGCATTAAAGATAAGTGCACATTCACATGGTAGCTTCCCATGTTTTCAGCTTTGTACATGTAAACTAAACCTTAGTTGTGATGTTCACACCAGAAATGCATGCGGTCCAATCCTCTTGGGATGAGGGATGGGAAAATCTGTCTCACTCTCATGGCATTTCTCAGTTTGCCACCAGCATTCTCATCCTATTTCCATAAGGAATAATAAGAGGGGTTTCGGAGTGTTCTCATCTGCATTTTTTCATAATGTACACTTATTTATTAGACCACTTTTCTCCCAGTGAAGGAGGTTCACAAAGTTAAAACAGGTAAAACTAAGAACAAAATGAATTACTGAATTAAATTAATTAAAAACAATTAAACTGCTTATTTTTTTAAAAAAATCCACTAAGTAATTTAAAAACATTTAGAACTATATGCGCAAGCTTTTTTTAAAAAGACCAGAATCCAGGGACTCAGTCACAGTTATTAAAATTGCTTTAAAGACTGCCTGAAGAGGTGGGTCTTCAACTGTTGGCTTGATAAAAGGGAAGAGGCCAACCTAAGGTCCCGAGGGAGAGCATTCCACAAACTGAGAGCAGTCACAAGGAAGGTGTTCTCTCGTGTCTTCATCAAACACGCTTGTGATGACAGTGGGATGAAGAGAAGGGCCTCTTCTGCAGATCTTACATGCCTGGAAGTCTCACATGGGGACTTACAGTCCTTCAGATAGCCTGGACCCAAACCATATAGGGCTTTATAACCAGCACTTTGATAGGCAGCACTTTGAATTGGACCCAGAAATGGACTGGTAGCCAGTGCAGTTGTTGTAAGCCGGGCATTATATACTCCCTATAACTGGCCCCCGTTAGCAGACTGCAGCTGTGTTTTGAACCAGCAGAAGTTCCCAGATGGTCTTCAAAGGGAGCCCCATGTAGATTGTGTTACAGTAGTCCAAGCAGAATGTCACTAAAGAACATTACTTTAGCCAAATCAGACATCTCAAAGAATGACATAGCTGGCATACTACTTTTAACTGTGCAAATGCACTCCTGGTTGTTGCCAAAACCTAGGTATCCAGGCCCAGGGATGAATTCAGGAGTACATCCAAGCTGCAGATCTGAGTTTTTAGTGGAGGTATAACCCATCTAGCACAGACTGAATCCCTATACAGTGGTGCTCCGCACCACGACGATAATCCGTTCCCCTGAAATCGTTGTTAAGCGAAAACATTGTCCAGCAAAATCAGTTTTCCCATTGGAATGCATTGAAACCCATTTAATGCATTCCAATGGGGAAATTACCTCATTGTCCAGTGAAGATCGCCCATAGGGGAAGCCATTTTCTGAGTGCCAATCAGCTGTTAAAATGGCTGCCCTGCGAAGCATGAGTCCAGAAAACACAGGGCAGCCATTTTGTGGAGCCGGAAAACATTGTCATCTTGCGAACAAACAGTTTGCGAAGCACAGACCTAATCATTGTCAAACGAAAATCCCCCATAGGAAACATCATTTTGCGATCGCTATAGCGATCGCAAAAAGTCACCGTCCTGCTGATTCGTTGTACATCGGGGTCATCGTCTAGCAAGGTACCACTGTACCTCAATTGACTAGGAACACCTCTGTCTTGTCTGGATTAAGTTTCACTTTGCCCTCATCCAGCCCTTTACTGATACCCGGCACTGGTTTAGAATTGAGACAGCGTTCTTGAAATTAGATGGAAAGCAGAGATAGAACTGGATGTCAGCCACATACTGTTGACACCAAACCCCCAAACTCTGGGCAACCTCTCTGAGCAGTTTCATGTAGATGTTAAATAGTATGGGGAACAAAATAGAACTCATGCAAGCCAGCGGAGGAGACCTCCAGGACCACCTTCTGGATTCTTCCCTCCAGGAAGGACAGGAGCCATCATAAAACAGCGCATCCAATTCCATTCCAGAAAGACGGCCCAGAAGGAGATCAAGGTCAATGGTTTATAAAGCCACTGAGAGGTCCAGCAAAATCAATAGGGACACACTCCCCATGTCCATTTCAGAACACAGGTCATCCACCCAAGGCAACTACATTTCCGAACACGTTTCCATCGTTTATACCCTTACATACCCTTAAGGAGGTAAGAGGGACGGCTTGTAGACAAAGGGCCTTCTCGGCAGCTGCCCCCAGACTATGGAATGCCCTCCCGACTGAGATTTGTCTGGCGTGGGTCCGATGGCAATTTTTAATATATATTTTTATTGTATTTTAATTGTTCTGTATTTTTATTGTATTTTAAATGTTGTAAGCCGGCCAGAGACCTTTGGGTAGTGTGGGCAGCATATAAATAAAATAAAATAAAATAAAATAAAATAAAATAAAATAAAATAAAATAAAATAAAATAAATAAATAAATAAATAAATAAATAAATAAATAAATAAATAAATAAATATTCTGATATCATATAAAGTTGGATTGTGCACATTTTCCAAATGTGTTTCCACATTCATCTCTTGGACTTTGCCATTTCAAAATGGCATGTTTGCATATGTTTTTATGTATAAAATACCTGCCCATGAAGAATTAGTAAGTCACAGAGAACTGCTGTAAGATTTACCCTTTCATAAAACTGCTTGGGTTTCTACAAGCAGAAAGCTATGTCTCACCCAGTCACACCTCCACATCATACACTTACAAGATGAAGCAACATATTCAAGGAGATGCTTTTGCAATAATCAACTTTTGCAAAAAAAGAAAGAAAAGAGGCAAAGGTAGGCTCAGTTAATAAATATGAAAGCTGACTGCTGGAGAGTCTGCACGGAAGGAAGGAAGGAAGGAAGGAAGGAAGGAAGGAAGGAAGGAAGGAAGGAAGGAAGGAAGGAAGGAAGGAAGGAAGGAAGGAATTGAGCTGCTGTAAAAAAGGTCAACTTGCAGAAACAGCCCAGCAATTAGCCCAGCAATTAGTCACGAAGAGTCGGACATGACTTAACGACTAAACAACAACAAAGTTAGCTGCCTCATGTGACAGAGTCCTGGAGCAGTAGTGGAACTACCACCACCAACACTTCTATCACCACCTAAAATGACTGCTACCTAAGAGCTTGATCTCACTGACAATAAAACCTGCTATTGTACCAGGTTCTGCTTTTTAAAAAAAACTTATTTAAATTTAGTGTACACATCATGAGGTACATGCTTGAGTGGACTACTATGCCAGGGGAGTGAGTTTTTCTGCTCTTCTGCTCAAAGTCTGTTTATTTTGAGGTGGATGTAGAATCAATTGATTGGAATTAATTCCACAGCCCTACCAGTTTATTTTAAAAATTCCTGCTATCTGCTACAGTGCTGTACCAGATATGAAAAAAATAAAATGAAAGTACTGTCCTGCTCCCTCACCTGTTTGCCTGCTCCCCCTCTCCAACCCCAATCACCCTGTTGGTGCCCAATCACTAGCTCACCAACCGCACTTGTCCAATTGCTTATTTGCCTCAATCATTTCACCACAGGCCAATTGCTCACTCGCCCCCCTTGCTCCCCCACTCCCCGGTCTGCCTAATCACTCACTTCCCTCATCCAATTGCCCACTCGGTCACCCTCCACCCCTCACTTGCTCTTAGATCACAGCACCAGGCTTTGCTTCCTGAATCTGCTGTGTGGCTCAGCAGCCACTCAGAGGTAGCAACCCAGTTTTGCTGCTGCAGTTTCTCTCAGTTGGCTTTCTGGTGGCAGGGAAGCCAAGTTGCTGGTGCAGTTCAGAAGAACTCAGAGCAAATGAGTTTAGGATTGCAGCTATCTATCTATCTATCTATCTATCTATCTATCTATCTATCTATCTATCTATCTATCTATCTATCTATCTATCTATCTATCTATCTATCTATCTATCTGTCTGTCTGTCTGTCTGTCTGTCTGTCTGTCTGTCTGTCTGTCTGTCTGTCTGTCTGTCTGTCTGTCCGTCCGTCCGTCCGTCCGTCCGTCCGTCCGTCCGTCCGTCCGTCCGTCCGTTTGTTTGTTTGTTTGTTTATTTATTTGACTTTTACCCCGCCCCTCTAGACAGAATCTACTCGGGGCGGTTTACAAACAGTTATAAAACATCATAAAATATAATCATGTATAGTCATCATTACAACTTTCAAAATATATCATAAAACAATCACATGATTAAGCCAATAAATTTAAAAGTTCAAGATGGAGAAAAAAGAGAACTAAAGAGAAAAGGAAATCAGGTGTTGACTGGAGGGAAGGCCTGCCTAAAGAGCCAAGTCTTTAAATGACTCTTAAAAACACCCAGAGAGGGTACCAGGGTGATTTCCAGCGGCAAGGTGTTCCATAATCGAGGGGCCACTGCCGAGAAGGCCCGGTTTCTTGTTCTTTCTTTCCAGGCCTCTCTCGGCGTTAGGCCCCTCAGCTGTCTTTCCTGGCTAAAACGGGTGACTCTACGTGGATTTTTCTCTCAGTGTTTGTCGGATCATCCTTCCTTTGCTAGTTTGGATAAATCTGCATTTTGTTTTAAATATTTGATGCTGGCACAATTGTTGCTGAGAACTGATCATTAACATACCATGTGTATTATTGAAATTTACAATTTTGAATTCATGCTGGATTTTTAGTCAATTAATTTTATTTTTAATGAATCTCATAATTATTGAATGTTCAAGTGGCAGTCATTCTAGGCTCATGTCTGTATTAATGTGTAATTGTTTAAATTGCATGAAAATGCATGTATGAATTTTATTTAAATGTGCATTTTAATGCATTTGCTCAGAAAATTTATTTATAAACACATGTTTCTAAAAATACCTTACACTGCAATATGCATTTTGAACGCATTATGCTAAATCTTCGTGAAGCAAAAACTCTACCACAAAATTCAGAGAGGTGTGAAATCCAAAGTTCAGGTATCTTCTGATCTACACATTGGTCCAAGAATGTGAAGCAGATCAGTTCACATCTGGATTCACAGAACTCAAACTCCTCAACTCCCAGTTTTAGGACTGATATTGTTGTGTTGTTAATGCACTTATTACCAGTTGCATCTGAATAGATAAGAGCAGACAGACATGTCATTACTGGGTTTGACATGTTATATGTAGTAGAAGACAGAAGATATTGGATGGATTCACTCCCAGCAACACATCACTTCTGCTGGCAGAATGCTAGAATGGGCAATCTATAGATGGTTTCCTTAAGCTTCTATGCCTTCCTTATATGTTATGCTTTATGCCTTAGTGGCATAACCATGGCATCATGTTCTCCTTATGTTTCCTGTCTTTCCTCTTAATGCACAGTGTACCTTTTTACTTAAAAGGGAAGTTGTCCAAAAGGCAACTGGAAACCTAGAGTAAGCATTTTTCTTAAGGAATGTAGTGGCTTGCCTAAAACAGTAGCTGGCTTTTAAGAATGTCTAGATACGGACTTCTATTAATACAACTAATTTCAAATTCCTACAAAATGGCAGAAGAATGTCTACAAGAAGCCCCATGTTTGGACTTTTGCCTGGGGTTCATGGTAGTTCTCCACCTGACCCTGCTTAGTTTTACCAGTGATAGTGTCAGATGGCCTTAGAGTCTGGTGGACTCTACTCCCAATGAGGAATGAACTTGGAAATACTTTCCACTGAGCATTATAAGGAAGTAATTCCCACTGCTTTTCTGCTTAGTGCAAAAAGCACATCATACAGGCTTTGTAACCTGTGGGACCAGCTTTGTCAGAAGAATCATGGCATTGTACATTATGAGATACTGTATGTCTCAAAATACCATGCTCGAGCCCCTATGTGGGAGATATGAAAGACTTGTCTATAGATAAAATAAAGCCCCTTTAAAATAGCCAGTAAAATTACAGTGGTGTCACACACATAAAAAAGAAGCCATAGCCACCTATGGATTTTATGACACATTTTGTATATAGAGGACTTCCATACAAATGTGCTGCTGGGAAATGGAGCAACAATGGTCAACCTTGGCCACCTTTGTCTAGAGTCAAATTAACCCTCTCCCGTGAATAATAAGAGAGAAGCTTAGCATAATATATATGACACTAGACTAAAACAAACCAAAAATCTTGATAATTGCTTTGAAGTATAGAAATAAAACTGAAAAGTCAAGGGTTGACTGGGAGAAGTGGATATTATTTAGGGGTTCTGCACAGATTAATCAATGATTTCAGAGTTGTAAATATTTATAAGTCGTCCGCATTAAAGTAGTTGTCAGTTGCAGTTACAGTACTTCACCTTCTGTCACTCCCAAATATCAGGGGGCCTGATTCAGTCACACTCTTGTCAGGCTACCTTTCTTCTCCCGAATCCCCAAATCCCCAAACACAACAAAATACAAATGAATGAAAAGTGCTAATGATGCATCATTACCAAGAGGTATCAAGTTTTTTAAGGTCCTTTGCTGACTAAATTTTAAATTAGCACAATTATTCAGTGCATTCCCGGAGGCATGCCTGATTATGCTTGGCTGCTGTAGAGAGACACAGAGCAAAGGAAATATATAGTGCAGTCAGGTGTCCTGCAGTAACAACCACAATGCAGATTCTTTCACAACCTTCAGGTCTAAAATTTATCATATAATAGAACATGCCACATAATCATGGCAACCTAATAATGTTAGCGTATTACAGAATAATGGTAGCAGATGGTCTTCTTTTAAAAAAAAATAATTAGTGATGCTTTGAAAGTCTGATCTCTCAAGCAAAGCAGGCAGAATATCCTTGAAGTTCTGGGATTTTCTCTCTACTTCTTATTGTAAGTGTTACCAGTTGTTTAGGTTTTAATTTCAGTTTCAGCAACCTCGAGTTTTCAGATGAAGAAATTATGGCGTCTTGTCCTCTGATTTTTTTTCTTCCTGTTTCCACCACCTGCAAATGCTTTGTCTTAATATTCTGGAAAATGGAAGGGACGTAAAGCAACATAATTGCGCCCATTTCTAATCCTAAAACATGTTCACCCAAAAGCATTGGTGGGGAGGGAAATCAGTCTCCTGTAGAGCAGTGGTCCCCAAACTTGGGCCTCCAGATGTTCTTCAACTTCAACTCCCAAAAATCCTGGCCAGCAGAGATGGCAGTGAAGGCTTCTGGGAGTTGTAGTCCAAGAACATCTAGAGGCCCAAGGTTGGGGACCACTGCTGTAGAGCCGCTCCTAGACTAACAAGGAGCCCAAGCAAGGAGTGGGTTTGACAGGACCCTCCTTTTGTTCAGCTTTCAGATGTCTTACTTGTTCTGGAATGTTTAGTCCATTTTAGGGCATTTATGTATAAATTGGTATATGTTATTCATCCCACCACCTGCTATTTTTAAAATGAACAGAGTATTGGGTTTAACAGGGAAGCTGAACTGTTTGTATTGTTGTTTCTCTCTGTTGAGTTAACAACTAACTGGATCGGTAGTCCTTGAAAGGTGTGCTTCTTGCAAGGCCCAAACCCTAGGAGGTGGTTCATGAGGCTTGCTTCTCTGGTGTTGATTTATCTCTGTGTAACCCATACAGATAACCTTGCCATTCTAGACACAAGCCATATACTTCCAAACGTAATGGCTACTCCTGACAGAGCTTCAGCTACCGGTCATGCTGGCTGAGCAATTCTGGGCTGAGCAATTCTATAGGTATTCCAGACCTATAACTTTCATCAGCAATGGTTCTTTATTCATTTTGCAGCAGCCTCCAGGGCTCCTTAGCTATAATCACCTTGTCTGCTTCTTCCTTGTCTTTCTGCAGCCAAGGGATTTCCATCCTTACTTTATCTCTTGTTATCAGCAGTAGAAGTCCCCCCACCATGACAGCACAAGGAAGGAAAAGTCCTTCTCATCTTCTCTTCCAGAATCAATAGTGTTTTAAAATAAATAATACTGACATGCTGGTTTAAGGTAATTTGACACAGAGGGAAAGGAATCACACATATCAATTTTCCTGTCCCCGTTTCCCGCTGAGTTGCTGGACTTTTTCTTTCTCCCACAAAGAAATTTCGTTGTGTTAGATCTTTTTCTAATGTATGCAATTTTTTTTACACATTGTTCTTAATTAGATATGTGCACAGACCTCCCAAACTGTTCAGTACCTGAATAAAGGGCACACAGATAGGGGCCCACTCACCTTGTGTAATTCTGGTGACACTCTGACATGATCAGTTCTCAGGCCCCTGATGGAATTTGTGTAGCTGCAGTTCTCCGTGAAGACCCCATTCCTGTGAATAGAGAAATACAAACGCAAGGCGAGATCATAGACTGAATGATGCAGGCAGGAGAGAAGAACACTGGGAGCATTCAGAAAAATTAGGTATGTTGTTTTATTTATAAATGTCCTCTTTTTCCAGACACCAGGAGAGAGTGCAAACTTCCTAAGGAATCACCAGAAAGGGATGGATTGAGAGACTTGAAAAGGGTGAAAGGCAAAACTGACCTTGATTCCTTCTTAAAAGTGCAATGCATGAAGCCTGTATTTCTATACCTTCTGTCCTTTCTTTGTCCCTCTTTTCCACTCTTCCTCTTCCCTGGATCTGACATTAGTGGTGTTGAAGCCACAGCCTTTGATTATTTAATAGATGACCTTGCAGCAGGAAAGGAAGGAAGGTAAAGAGCACACTCTCCTTCTCCATTACCACCAGCTCAGCATCTTCCTTAGTTTCCTTCTTCTTTTCCTGCTTCTGATGTGGGAGCTGTGGGAACATCACTGTGCCCTCTTAGTGCCTCTGGGTTCTTTGCTTTCTCATGTGGTCACCTAGAAATAGACAAACACCCCTGATTTACTTCATATTTACATATTTGTCCCTGAGGTCAGTTAATATCTCTAGTCTTACTGTATACATTCAGTGATTATTTTAAAGTGAATAAAGCAAGTGAATAAAGCATATATGTGCATCTTTTCCAAATATATAGGCCAGTGGCCAGTGGCCAGGAAATGTGGTGCAGCACAATCAGTTCTTTGTGCAGTTCTTTCCTGACCACAGTAGGGCTTCCAGCAACTCATTGTACGAGCAGAAATCCCTGTTCAAAGCAATGGGGTGACTTGGGGCTCTAGCAAGATAAAGACCAGCAAGGCTTAGACAGAACACTCCCTCTATAAACCTGTTTTGCCCCATGAAAAGGAACAGGATACCTCCAGCCATACAGTTTTAGTCTTCAGGATGGGGAAGTAGAAGATATGCTTTCTTGAATAGGTACTAAGACCACGAATAGGATACATTTATTAAATACCTCAGTTAATGTGAACTTCTTTTCCATCCTCAGTCCTCACTTCTTCTTGTCGTTCGGCTGAAAGACACCATTATTCTAGCACCAAGCTGCAATGCCCAGCTGTGCTTTCATATGCAGTAATACCACCTTTACTAAAAACTCAAGAGACTTGACTTTCAAGCCGCTTTAAAATTCAAATCAGTTCCGCCCGTATTTAATCTAGACATGTTAGTTTAACACCAAGCCAAGCCAGACCTTTTGATGTTCACTGGCCATGATATAAAATTCTTCGCCAGGTTGCACCAATAAATTCAGTGTAGCATAATTCTCTCCAGTCATGGTGATGATCATGAAATCAAGAAAGAGTTAGAATATAGATTCTCCAAACATTAATATCCTTCTCCCTACTACCACACCCCGGATCCGTACCCCGACCAAAGCTGTCTGTTATCTGAAGCAATTATAGGGCAGGATACCAGTTAGGAACCAAATAGTCAGGAAACCATTTTTTGGATGCTTCTAGCACTTGCATTCTGGATATGGCAGCAACTCAAACCCTACTCACACGTTAATATATCTGCCTTTGTCAACACACCTCCAAGAGAGTGCCTGGCCCCACTGACCTCTCTTATAGCTTTCTTTACATGATGACAGAGAAATCTGGAGAGGATAAATTTCTTCCATATATAGGCACTACACACATACAAGAACCTTGACAAATCTGGGAAGAGCTTATCTTCAGAATCTTCTGTCACCACATCAGGAAAATTAGAGAGTGTCAGATGAGGCATTTCCCTCTAAACTGGGAAAACTAGATTCCTGAAAAGGACTTAAGTAAAAAAATTTAGGACAGGAGGATTAATGATCACATCAACAAGTGAGCATGACTCCTTTATATTGCTTTTGCACACAACTTTGGGAAAGTACACCTTAATGATATCATATATCTGCCAAAGAGATCTGTACTGATGTTCTCCTAGTTTAAATGCCTCAGTAGTGGGAGTAGCTTTCCCAGAGAATTGTGTGTGGTCCATTCACTGTTTCCTTTTAGATGCACAGTTAAAAACAGTAATGCATTACTGTATTGCAGTAAGCCTTTTCCAGCATATTGTTTTTAATGGTCATGCTACTTAATTTTTTGAAAAGGAAGCCAGAATTGTAAAATTTAGAAAAACAATAATAACGACCATCATCAACATATCAATCAATATGTTATGGAATGGTTCCATGGTCAAGGTACATCAAAATGGGAGTTCTGTGAACTTCCTACATCTTTTGGTTTTACCAAAAAAAAAAAAAAAAAAAAAAATGGGTGAAACTGCCACATTTCCAGATCTCTGCTAGAGGGAACATCTATGTCTTTGCCACAGTGCTGCACTTCTAATGCAAGATGCCACCACCACAGAGCTACTTCTAGCTATGGAAAGGAAAACTTCCAAGCTTAAGCCATCAAGCTTCCTCCTGTATGTCCAATACCAATTTGAGGGGCAAGTGAGGTCAGAAAATTCACATGTGGTTCAAAGATTAAACCAACATACCATTTCAAGGCTCTGAATACCCATTCAGTTGTTTTTTTATAAAATAACACAGCAGGGAAGAATTCAGTCACATTATACTACACCACATGACATTGGGCCCCTCTTGGGTTTTAGACGCAATGCAGTTGCAAAGGGAACACTTTGATTAAAACCAATTTTGTACCAGTTCTACCTGGCCATTCATAAGGTTGTCTAGAATCTGTGCACCAAATTCTATTTGGGAAAGTTTCGTGTACCTATTGAGAAAAGTGCCTCAGGGTAAGCCTTGGTCCCTCAGCCACCTGTACCATCCTGCAGAGTAGTAAAGAGGATATCACTACGCATCAGCAATGAGACATTTGGAAAAAGTCTTCAACATGGAAATGCAAGGAAACAGGAATTATGATGCTATCTTGCTTTGAGCCACATTTGAGGTCCCTTGAAATTGGTCACAAAAAGAATGTGGAATCCCTCTGTTGGTGGGCTGAAGAAAACATTTATGCCTCAAATACTTGAACACCTTCCCTTGCAATAAACAATGTCACAGAAGAAGCACTTGCCCCTACAAGACATCTCTCTGTTCTTTGCCTATTATCAATAGGCCCAGCGAACGCACTATTATTTTGACAGGGGAAAGCAGACATGTGGGCTAACTATAGGAGCAATTGAACTGTCCATAGTAAACGGGGGGGGGGGGGGGCGCAGACAGAGCTCAGGAGAGCAGCAGCTTTAAAGTAATTGACTAATACAGTAAGGATATTAAAGTCATTTAGTGCCAAAAGGGAACACACTGATCCTTGACCCTGAGCCACTTTGGAGTAATCTAGTATTCAATCCAGCGTGTAATGACTGCCAGGCCTGTCAATCCTCCGGGCTCTCCAGTCAAATGCCTGTGGCTACTATTGGCTTATGGTAAAAGGACAGAAATGCAAGGAAATGCCTCTCAATCAGCCTATGATGTGATAATGTTATTGCTCCAATGTATTCTATATTGTCCCTGCACAGTTTAATCTGTTGAGACCCATGTCAAAAATTGCCCTCGCTTCCCAAAGGTCTCTTATTCAACCTTTTAGTAATACAAGATGATTTGAAAGGAAAGGAGTAACTTACTTGATTAATTGTTTCCACTTTTTTAGAGAGACAGAGACAGACAGACAGAGACAGAGAGAACTGGTGACTGTAAAGACTAAATATGAAAGGCATACATTAAAATAAGCTGGATAATAATAACCAGGGGTTCATCAACCCCTTGCTCTTTTCTAATTTCCCTGATAACCCAAATATTTTGTAATAATATTGACATCTGATTAGATTGCTTGCAAAGTTACAAACTATAAAGTTTGCTAGTCAGGTGAACAAAAAACACACGTAGGTGTTGGCGTTATATTATTATTGTTATTATTGTTATTGTTATTGTTATTGTTATTGTTATTGTTATTCTTCTTCTTCTTCTTCTTCTTCTTCTTCTTCTTATTATTATTATTATTATTATTATTATTATTATTATTATTATTATTATTAAGAAACATGAGGCACAGTCAACATTATAAAAACATTGACTGGTGTTATATAACAGATACAAGTTTTAACCAAAAACCTAAGTACAGTGGTGCCTTGCTATCGCTGTTTAGCGAAATCATTGTCTAGCGAAAAGCATTTCCCCATTGGAATGTATTGAAACCGGTTTAATGCGTTCCAATGGGGAAGAATCGTCGTTGTCTAGCGAAGATCGGCCATAGGAAAGTGGCTTTGTGAACCACCAATCAGCTGTATAAATCGCTGTCTTGCGAAGCTTAGGTCCCAAAAACACCTGTTTGCGAGCACAGAGGGAGCTGCCAAATTGTCATCTAACAAAAAGCGGTTTGCGAAGCAGGGACCAAACATTGTCCAGTGAAATTCCCCCATAGTAATCACTGTTTTGCGAATCACTGTAGCGATTGCAAAAAGCCAACGTCTAGCCAAAAACTGTCATTTGGGGTAACTGTCTAGCAAGGCACCACTGTACAGTAACTGTTAAATGTTGGCGCAGTATGTATTCTGTTCCTAATATTGCCGGGTTTTTTTGTAGCTCTGATGGTGTGATTTCTGAGATCTGTGACTGCTTATAGTACTGTGTGAATTTCTTGATATTGTTCCCAAAGTCCCAATGATTACAGGGACCACTGAAGTGTGTTTCTTCCAGAGGTGAGACGTTTCAATTGCCAGATCTCGTGCATGACTCTGGTCCACTCCATGCAGGACTCCTCCTCTGTTCACCTACAGCGACCATTTTGAGCCCCTTTGGTTCCAGTCATGATGAAACCCATCATGGAGTGCGTGTGTGGAGACATGCATACACAAAGGGCAGAGCCCTGCCCAGTGAAGCTGAAAATTAGAGAGGATGTTCGTTCCCAGATGTCCTTGAGCCACAACTCCCAGAAATCCTGGCTTTCACACCTAGTGGTGCAGGCTTCTGGGAGTTTTAATCTGGAGACCCAAGTTTGGGAACCATTGGGAGGAAAGGAAATGTGGAATGTTTTGACTTCTAGAGAGAAAGAAAATCCTGCTGAACTATACTGTGGCTGTAGAGGATGAACCAGACACCCAAGAGCTGTTTTTGGCTGCAGCTGTGCATTTACTGTGGGATTTAGGTTAGCCCACTTCTAGAAATTACCTTTCAATTAAATGGAGGTTGGAAGGGAAAACTAACTAAAACATAATCAGCTATTGAGAAATGCAAGCACTGAATCACGCAGCTCCGATTTTTCTTTAGTTTCTGCCAGTTGAGCTGGTGTTGGCTTTTGAAGGAGAGCCTAATTCCACCCTTCTCGTTTTTATGTTTGTAATTCCCATAAGGTTAAAAAAAAAACAGTGGTTCCTATTGATCATCTAATGTCACAACAGCAAACCAGAAAGAAGCAAAACTTCATTGCTGGTTCTTACTGTAGAGATTCTAAAGGCAGCCCCGACATGCCATTTGGCAACCTCCTCTGCTCTCCATCCTCCCTCTCAATTGTACACAGAGCAGAGTAAAAGGAAAGCTCAAATAATTGTGATGCCCTCATTCGTGCTAGAGAACAGGCAGGTTATATAAGAGGCCCTTTGCTTAATTTTGTTCTTTGTGTCACTCCCAGGCTCTCTAAAGGGAAGGCAGGGAACAAAAATAAAGGAACATCTCTGGAGATATCGTTTACTTATAACTTTGAAATAACTTCAGTGTCAAAAACAAATCACCTTTGGAAACGGGGGGGGGGGGGAGGACTCCTGCCTGTCCTCTTTCAGTTCAGTGCCCCACAGTCATTATTCAGGTAATCTATTTATAAAATCCCTTTCCCCCCAGACAAGAATATCCTTGAAAAATTATGTATTTGTGGAGAGTGTGAGGGGATGAATCACACTGGGAGTTTTTCTTCCAAGATTTTTTGAGTTGATGAAGATTCTCAGCCACAAACAATAAAAGCTGATTTCAAAGACGTGACCTCTGTTAATTTTCACATCTCTAAAGTTACCTTGAGAAAGAATGTTAGGTGTTTTAAGTCAAGTCCATGGACCAGTGAAACCAGGTTTTTAAAGTCACTGCTATCAACCAAGAGCTATCAAATGCTAAAAAATGCTAGTTAATTCTAGTTTTCTAATGATGTTCTTAACATATTTAGATCATTCTTTGTCTGGCTATTCCAATTGACTGGGGACAGAGACTGTCTTGGTCACCATAAATGCTACCAGGGCAGGACTTTGGAGAAAATATTTGGGGCCCCAGTAGTAGTAAGAATACTTAGCCCTCATCAAAATCAATTTTGAGAGATGCACCACCCCTGTGAGGCAGGACAAAGGGTCAAGAATGACACAGGGCCCTCCTCCTGGGTGTGCAAGGCTTTAGGATGATGTAGGGGGTTGGTGAGCCCACCGTGGGCCTATAGGAGGGGTTGAGAGACACAAGGGTCCCCCGTTACTAGAGCATGGCCTCAGGATTGCCCCCAAAGTGACATGTCACCCCCCACAGCCCTATAGGCCAATGGAGAGAAGCTGGAGAGGCTTGGCTAGAAAAGAGGTGGCATGCCCTTAGGCCGCCTGGGGCAGAAGCTCCACAGTGATTGCTGGAATGCCACAGCTGTGGTTTTGGGGGACTTCTGCATGTGCTTGCCACTTTGCAGAGACTGGCGAGGCTTTGAGAAGATGGGTGATCATGGGTTTTACATCACACTCCCCAGCTGAATCTATGTGTCAGTTGCTTGCTATCCCTGTTGGAGATACAGTATGCAGAGAGACTTAGCACTTGGAGGGCTTTCCCTTGGAAATGCTAGCTGAATATTTTTTTTCATGTAGAGGGAGGCATGGACAAGCATGGAGAAAGTTAAAAAGGGTACCTGGGAACGAAGAGGGAGGAGCTTGGGTAACAAAGTCCTGCTCCTCAAATCATCCTGGTTTGAGCCCCATCAAGCTCTAGCCCTACTCTGGAAGTAATCCAAGCCTTAAAAGATCTGAATCTGGAACCCTGAAGGAATGAAGCACCTTTTTATGCATGAGCACAGCAACACATTGAGGCCCTCCTCATAATTCCAACTCCAGATATCCCGGATATAAGAGTTACACTTAGGAGCCTCTTTTTCAGTGGTGGCACCCCTCAAAAGGTGTGCAAGGTTTCTTCCTTCTTGATTTCTAGTGCTTCATCACAGTGATGTAATTCTGGAATGTATTGGTTGGGTGGGGGGGGCTCGTAATAGTGTTAAAGTGCGGCTGCATTTTACTTACGTACTTTTTAGTTTAATCTATTAGTTTTAGCTGCAGCTTTTATTTGTTTCCTTTTTTACTTCAGTCAGCTTTTCATACTGCATTATGCTTTTAATAATATTTGCTCCAAAATAAAAGGCTTCCTCAGACAGAATGGATCTCTCTATGATGGAAGGTCTTGTTCTGCTGAATCCAAAAGCAGGATACAAAGATTAAAACAAAATTCAATATGCAGTCTAATAATATTAATCATGTGATGTCAAGTCAATTCTGACTTATGGCAACCCTTTTTGTGGGTTTTCAGGTAGAGAACACTCAGAAGTGGTTTACTGTTCCCTTCTTCTGGGGGTGCTGTAGGACTGTGCAGGTTGCCTAAGGCTAAACATGTTGGCTCTACTCATAGGCAGCACAGTGATCAATGATCAAACTCTCATCATCTGGACCCATAGAAATAGAGATGGATAGGTTAGTGTGGTGTCTGTCCAGGTCATGAATATTTATGTGATATCTGCATAGACCAATGGAAGTGCTAGAGAGGCAGAGTCATGAGATATAAGAGACTCAGCAGGAGGAGGGGGGGTTCAGTTTAGGGAGTTGAAGAGTTAGTCAGGGAGATTGAGAGTTTGGGCGAGGGAGTGGTGGTTGAGAGTGGATGAAGGAGAATGTTTGTTTAAGGGTTGACAACATTGCTTGAACTATCATCATTTGTAACAATAAACAATTCCTATTTGGGTTTTTTTCAAAATGACCCACTGCCTGGACTTTTATTATTAATAATAAACAATGTTGATGTAATCAACTGGTGGCAGCTGAAAGACACGTAGCATGAGCTCTTAGTTTGGTGAAACAATCAGGGGCCACATGGAGATCGTGACAGTTGGGTTTGTAATGAAATGCATCATTTCCTAGATCACTTCACTCAGACCCAAATGTATGTAGAGGTCCATACATTTCAGAGAATGCCTTTTGGTTTCCAAAACCAAACCAAATCTATTCAGAAAAACAGCACCGATTTGGGGGGGGGGGGGAAGAGGCATCCTTTGAAAATTATCCAGAAACACACTTTAGAAATTCAGGATGACCCAGGAACCCGAATACAGTGGAAAATCCACACATTCTGTGCACATAATACAGTTTGAAATATACTTTGCAGATTCACAAAAACAACAAAAACATTTGGGAATTAAAGGGTGTAAAGGCATATTTTTGAAACATAACTGCCCAGAGTAGACCCATTCTAGATGGGCGGTATATAAATCTAATAAATAAATAAACAAACATGCAGGACAGCTATAAACAAATGTGAAAGGAACTTTTGAGTGCACAACAGACGACAAAATGCAAGATGGAGATGTGTCTGCTTTCCAATGATCACTTAAATTGGCCTGGAGGGTCATGCAATTGGGCTGGAGTATCATGCGATGTCTTCCTTCCATGCTTACTTATTGGTCACAGATAAAATGTCAGAACTTCATCCCTGAATACTCACAACTGAGCTATGTGCTCCTCCCTCTACCTATAAGCAATTCCCAAATGTAAGAGTAAGGTGTTTTAGATTGGGGATCATAGGGCCTAGTCCAACTCCAGCACCTCTCATTTTACAAACAAAGCACTAATGAGGAGATCACACGTTTGGGTTGATTTTGCATAGATTGCCTCTTGTACTTTCTCCCTCAGTCATTCTTTTCAACTCTCCCCCTTTCCCTCCCCCTCCCCCTCCCTCCCTCCCTCCCTCCCTCCTTTCCTGACACACAGGCACCTTCAGTCTTCACAATGAATGCATTCTGATAAATGTCTCCCTGTCTGTACCAAGAAGCTTGGGGGAAAAGAGATATTAATTTAATTCTTGTGCCCTCAGCCTCCCATCCCCAACAGGAGTCAATTAAATGGATGCAATGTATCAAAAAGTGTTTCCAAAGAATGCATTTGATCGCATTTTGGGGATCATTGCTTCTACATTTGCCAGATAAATTGGGACCCACATCTTGTTGCCCCTGTCCTCAGTAGGTCATCACAGTGACATATCCCTCAGCGAGGACAGCGACCTGACTTTCTTCCTTGAAGTAGTTATTACTAAAAGGGGGGGGGAGAGGGAGTGCTCTGGAGAGAGACGTTTGGTTTGACAGGGCCGCCTTTACGTTAACAGGGAGGAGAAGGTCTTTTTGCGAACGCTGGGAAGTTCTTGCTGTTATTTAACCTACATGAGGAACCACAAAATGCCTTAAAGCAAATAGGTCAGGCATAGCTGAGATGCCCACAAGCACTTTCAGCAGGCTGCTCTCTCATGCTACATCTGTGTGTCTGTTCCAATAATACAGCTTTTTAAAAATTTGGAATTAAGAAATCTGAGGGATGACCTAAGGCATACCAAGGTCTATGTGGTGTTTTTTTCAAAACCTCCTTTATATAAAGCAATAATAGCTTTGTCTTCTGCTTAGCTCTCAACACACTGACAAATAGCCGAAACAAATAGAGTTATTGCTTCATATAATCACCCTACGTTTCTTCTGTAAACAGATGTTAAAGCAGTGCTGCAAGGTTTCCAACTCCAAATTGGGCTTTCAAAGATGCGTCTCTGTAAGGGTGTCTCTCCCCGATACTCCCACAGACCACTCGACTTTTATCACTTTGGAATAAAAATGCAAATGATTTTATTAGCTTAAGCATGACACCAAATAGAAATTTATGCACATACATTTTTAAAGGACTCTTGAAAATAAAGGAGTTGTAGCCTATTAATTTCTCTCTTTTTTGACAGTTTTTAAAATCTGCAACCAAAAAGAAGAAGAACAAGAGGAGGAGGGGAGCAAGAAAAGAAACAGCATGAATACTGTCAATATATCACAACAGCCACATTAGCTTTTGTGATATACATCATAATATAAAGAGCACGATTAGAGCACAACCTGGGAACCATTAAATCATTCTAAATCACTGTTACATTCCATTAGTGTCAATGGTGAAACCACATAATAGGCTTTATTACAAACTTCACCTTGGTAGGCCATTGTCTCTAATAACCACTTCCCTGTGATGTGGTATCAGACCCAGAAATCCAGGGGGATAATAAAGGCTCCCTTATTTCTTTTTTATTGGGTGGGTAAAGTTAAATTTAGCTGAAAGTTTTTAAAAAATATATTTAAGGTTTATTCTTGAACATTTGGATGTATCTTAAAAGGAAGGTTGCACCTTTGACAAAAATAACAATAGAAAATTCAAGCAGATTTCAAAATTCAAGATATTTGTCCCCATCTCCCCCCCCCCCCCAATTAGAATGATATTTTCCACAGGCAGACTGATGCTAAACCCAGGATTCTTGGGTTCTGTTCAGCGGATTTGACAGTATGTTTGAATAATAGGAGAGAATGGCCTATGGCTGCCTGAGGAAGTCTCTGCAGTCACCTCTACTCCCATTCAGTAGCACCTCACTCCAAAAATAGTCCCCCCCCCCCCAAATTACCAGTAGTGACACAGAGACCCTGATGTCTTTCAATGGCTGAAAGCAGGTGACACAAAACACACTGGTGTTCATTTCCTTTCCTTCCAGGCAGGAAAAGATGTTCTGTCACATACATTGCGAGGCCCCTGTGCTGTTAAAGGATGTTCTTGAGTAAAAAGTGGTCATAATTGACATCAGATTCCACTAACAACACACTAGTGCCAGGAAACATGCCCACCACTGATTCATTTTGATAGTGATGGCAGCAGGAACCTTGCCCACAGCACAACCCCACATGTGTTTGGGGTGTGTGTGTGACCCATCCCTACTCTAAATTATTCATGATGTTCTTTGAAGCACAAAGAATCATTAGCATTGAAGGTGAAGGTCCTTAGTAAAGCATGGATATTACTGATGGACAGTACAAAACCTTTCCTGAACTATCCTAGCATATTGGTTGACTTTAGACCTGGACACACCGAAAACAGATCCATTAAAATTATTGGGCTGTGTGAGTCCTGACTAAATTGAATCCTTCTGATTTCACTAGTCTAAACATGACTAAGCCTGTATTCAACCCTATTTTGTATTTGGTAGGTAGCAGAATCTTTCATCTTTCCCACTGAAAGCCAGTGATTTGCTCGATGGCTATCCTGGCAATCAAGAACTGGGCAAGTGCCTTTCCCCCCACAAATTGTCTGGCTGACTCCACTAGACCTCTTCCAACCATGAAACCACGTGGCTGTGTTTCTTCCCACAGAGTTGCTGGAAAATTAGAAGACAGCAAGTGAAAACAAATAATCATTTGCCAAATATTAACTTAATTATAATAAACATGTGCTGTCAAGTCAGTTTTGACTTATAGCTACCCTTTTTAGGGTTTTCTATATGTAAGTAATCAGAAATGGTTTACCCTTCCCTTCTTCTGTGTGTGGCCTGAGATTGTGCAAGCTTGCCCAAAGCTACATAGGCTGGCTCTTCTCCAAGGAGGCACAGTGGAGAACCAAACTCCCGAAGTCTGACTCCACAGCCAGACACCTAGCTCACCAAACTATCCAGGAAGCTAAGCACTAACCCAAAAGCCAACTTCCCCCTGAAATGCTGTACCAGGACGATAGAACTTATCTCGTCTCCTCTTATTCCTGCAGCTCCTGAAGATGCTTAAAATCCAGTTTTGGAAGGTTTCCGAGAACTCCAGACAAGATTTTTGAAGAATTTATCAAAATTTACCGTTGTTGTTGTTGTTGTTGTTGTTGTTGTTGTTGTTGTTGTTGTTGTTGTTGTTGTTGTTGTTCTTCTTCTTCTTCTTCTTCTTCTTCTTCTTCTTCTTCTTCTTCTTCTTCTTCTTCTTCTTCTTCTTCTTCTTATTATTATTATTATTATTATTATTATTATTATTATTATTATTATTATTATTATTATTATTATTATTATTAGCCACATTTCTCCCAACAAGGGACCCAAAGTGAATCACAACATTAAAATTCACATAATTAAAAACCCAAAAATTTAAGTATTAAAAGATATCATCATAGGCATCCTTCAGTCTCAAGAGACTATGGTAACATGCTCTGTATGAAGGACTTCAATGCTGTATGCGAAGCTGGAGTGTCCTCTCCAGAGCATGAAGCCTGGGTAGAATAATATGGAGGATATGTTGTTACCCAAGCAGCAAATCCCCCCTCTCCACATCGCTGAAATAGTCCAATGGAAAGGCAAGAGCTAATACACCTGGTTCCAGCGATGTTGCAGGAGTTGCCAGAACGACACAAATTGGCTCTGGGACTCTGGCTCTGGATTTTGCCTTTTCCATCAATGGATATAGCCACAAGGCAGTGGAAGTTTGAAATCTGAGTTTTCCTTCTCCTAGATGGGCTGCCTTCCCAGGCTGATGAGCCCCACCTACCCGGGATTAAAAGACAAATTAAACAATATATGGATTAAAATAAAATTTAAAGATTAAAACATGAAAACCTGAAAAGATTAAAAATATTTGCTAAAATGGGGTTCAGGGATTCAGTTATAACTGTTAAAATCCTGCCTGAAGAGATGGGTCTTTAGCTTTTTTTTGAAAGGTTAAAAGGGAAGGGGCCATCCTGATCTCCCGAGGGAGAGCGTTCCATAGCCTGGGAGCTGCCACAGAGAAGGCCCTCTCCCGTGTCCCCACCAGCTGTGCTTCTGCTGGCAATGGGACCGAGAGGAGGGCCTCCTCTGCTGATCTTAATCACCAAAAAGGCACATATAGGGAGATATGGTCCTTCAGGTAGCCTAGACCCAAGCTTTATAGGGCTTTATAGGTAATTACCAGCACTTTGAATTGGGTCCGGAAATGGACTGATAGCCAGTGCAGGTCTTGTAACAGGTGCTTTTAATGCTCCCTGTAGCTGGCTCCAGTCAATAATCTGGCTACAGAGTTTTACATCAGCTGAAGTTTTCAAACCGTCTTCAAAGGCACCCCACATAGAGTGCTTTACAGTAATTCAAATGGCACGTTTCTATGGCATGTGTCACTGTAGCCAAATCTGACAGAGAAACCTTGCTGTTTGATCTGTTATATATTTTTTCTGTAGTACTGAAATAGTGCTGTCCCACTTTGAAAGAAATGAAATATATTAAAAATAATACTGGCGGCAGCAAGTGGCTGTGAGAGGCAAGCAGTGTGAGGGCAGGTGGGTGCTGCAAACATGTTGCATTTTAAGATTTATCCTTTACCCTCCTGCTTGCAGTCAAAGTAAGAGGGAAGCAGAAGAGAATTTGCTTGTGCCACAAGGCAAGCATGGCATATAGCTTTATATTTTTTAAAAAAACAGAAAAAATAGCCATGAGAGAGAAAGGTTGGGTGGGGGAAAGTGCTCCCTCCTTTGCAAATTTAGAAGCTGCCATGCTTGTCAATTTCTCTTTGCCTTCCCTCTCCCCAGCCTCACTGCTGGTTCTGTAGCTCCCTCTCCTTCTCCACACACCCCCATGCACGTGTGTCAGGCTGCAGGGAAACCTTGCGGTCCAGTCTGTTTTATTTTTTTCTAGCCATCATGCAGAGTTAGTGCTATCCCAGTTTGAAAGAAATGGAAACAAATATTAAAGATAACACCACACAGCAGCTGCAAGTGGCTGTGAGAGGCAGCCAGTGTGAGGATGGGTGGAGGCAGGACAACATCTCAAATACAATATTTTTAAAGCCTGTGTAGCCCCCTTGTCCAATATACAACACAGTTTACAAATGGATTAAAAGTATTCCCAAGAGGATGCACACACCGACCCAAAAGCCATGTGCCTGTACAATGACTTCAAAAAATTCAGATCCAGTTTCTGATAATTTTCATAATATAATCATGCCCTGAGTCTGCAGCCACTTGGCACATGCCTGGAATGCTTTAAGGCCATACTAACTTTAAGGCCTAGAAACCTTTGAGGAAACAAAATGTCCACTACAGCCTCAACCACTGGTTCATGTCATAGTGTTTCTATTCCCCAGTAATTTAATAAAAAAAGACTAAAAAAAAAGAACCTTCCATGCGTCTTGTCACTTCATGATAGAGGTGGAGGAATGACAATGATGTGAGAGCCTCCCAAAGGGAATCTTGCTCTCTTGCTTTTGCTGCTCTTTTTGTCTTTCCCCAAAGTTTTCTTCGCATTACAGATGCTGTGTCTGGAAACGACAGAAGGAGGGAGGAGAGAGAAAGTCGCAGAGGAGTTGGCGTCTGTCTTGAATGCTCTTCCTCTTAACATTGCCTGGGAGCTGTGCTTGAACTAGTCAAGCTGATGTGACTCCTGAGCCACACTTTGACCACCCCTGCAGCAGTATTTCATCCTGCTGCTTTATGACTCTGTCTTAGAAGACAGTGTTTAACCATGTATCTCATCCTATTAACCCAGCCATATAACCTTGAGCTATCCAAACCTCCGCATAACAACACAAAGCATCTTACCTAGAAGGTGTGTATTATCTATTTAGTAAGAGTTTTGCTAATATAAGGCACAATATGTCACATTACTGGTTCTCTTAGAGCATAAGTATGACAGTATGTGGCACAAGTAGCACCGATACAGTGTGCATGTCTTTGTCTAAGTAAAACTTTCTTGTACATGATATACACACATTGTTAATAATACAGCCAGCAAAGTCTCCGCCATGTTTATGGATAGAGAAGGGGGAGAAAGACAAACTCCATTCAATAGTGGAACTCCAGGGTCCTAATCTCTTACTCCAAAAATCAGGTTACTCCTGTCACTGGGAAGCAGGACTCATTGCAGCCTTGTTCCCGAGAAGGGTTTTTAACTTCTTTCCACCGAAATAAATGGTTTCTTTAAGGTTCCAGGGAAGCTGTGGTTTCCCCGAGTCTCTCCTATGGGATATTGGATCCATTTTGGGTTGGGCCTTTTCTTGAAAGCCTGAAATCCCATTTCGGCTGGCAGGTCTCGGGACGACAACTGAAATCTCAGTGAATTGCTACGCTTCCCTTATCTCCGTGCAGGGAGACAAATGTCAGAGTGAACAACACTGGAATGGGAGAAATTTGTTATTGATGTTGCATGAAGCAGCTTTAAAGTCTGGGCATCCATTTCCAGCTGTTACCAGCCGGCTCAGTAAAAAAGCACTTCTCAATATCTTGACATCGGTATAGCCTTCTGCAAGCCCCAGCAGCCTGGGAAACTTTCCACACGCTTTTGTAAGATTATATGGGATGTGAATCCCGCTAAGAATGGTGGCATGTACTGCAGCAGCTGAGCTGTCACCTCCCCAGCCATAAGATAATTCTTTCCATCCAGCTCTTGATTGCTGTCTTACCTAATTAGCCAGGTTTTCCCAGATTACTGAGTGGAGTGAATAGATACCAACGTGTCTCCCCCACTCAAGCTGCCTTACATTGGTTACCTGTTTGCTTCCATGCCAGCTTCAAGGTGATGACGTTAACATATAAGGCCCTACCAGTCTGGGACCTTGATACCTGGCAGAACCCTTCTTCTAATGGGATCTGTCCACTCTTCTCACATTTCCCAGGCTGGGCGATTGAGGACATTGACCTTGAAAGGGGCCTAGAAAGAGAAGACCAGGAATTGGGCCTTCTCAGTGATGGCACCGTGCCTTTGGAATCAACTCCCACCTGATATTTGCCAGGCCCCTTCACTGGCTATCTTTAAGAGGTTGCTGAAAACCTACTTATTCAAACAGGCTTTCCAGAATGTTCCATCAACAGAATGCTGAGTACTTACCAACTCCTATGCTAGTGATCGACCATCTTGACTGCTTTTATTAAATGTTTCTGTGTTGTATAATTAAGTTATACTATTTAGCATATGTCTATTCTTTTACACTATTTTTATAGTTTTTATATATTTTTGATGTTTATTATGTTATAATTTAATGTTGTTGATTATTGTGCTTATTTTTGTTGTAAACCACCCAGAGTGACCTTTGATGCCAGATGAGTGGTACATAAATCAAATGAATAAATAAATTCCCTGCATTCTTCGTCCATTTAGCTGGATTCCCCTTGTTCCTGTTTCTACAGTTACCTGAACCAGAAGCAGTCACACCTACTTCCAATCTTTGCTTGTCCTGCCTCTGTGATCCCATAAGAATCCACCCCCATGACTTTACAAGGCCCAATGCCTGGGAATCACATACTAGTCTTGAGTTTTGGACAGAAATATCAGGGAATGGGTTGGGGTTGACATAGCAATCCTAGATTTAATCCAAGAAGCATTTGTGACAACAAATACCAATTTTTGCCACCATGATTCCAAGCAGAAAGGACCACCAACTTTTTCTAGAATGTTTTACGTCATTGATTGCTGATTCCAAGTTACTAGTTTTTAGGGCAATTAAGGTCATGTGTAAAAGGGCGAAATGAGCTTGTCTGCTGTGATCCCAAGAACCTTTTAAAAAATAAATAAATAAATAAATTTCTTGTTTATATATTGCTTATGATCCTGGGGTCTTAGACACCTCACTGTATCCTTATTCCTCCACACGGTCCCCTGCTTTGTAGATGGACGTCTTTCACAGTTTTCCTTAGGCTTAATGCAAAATAAAAAATCTCTTCCAAAAGATCCAGGAAATAAAGGGAATTTAAATCTAGAATAGGAATGCTAAATGATCAACAGGGAAGCACACTATCTGAACAGAAGAAAATAAAGAGGTGAAAAGAGTATACTGAAGACCTATACAGATAAAATAAAAGGATGACAGACTCCTTTGAAGAGAATTCCTATGACAAAGAACCTGCTGTTCTGGAAAGTGAACTGAATGCTGCTCTGAAAGCACTAGGAAGAAATAAGTCACCACGGGTAGAAGGAATATCAATAAAACTATTTCAAGCCACAGAGACAGAATCTGTTAGAATCCTAACAAGGAATTGTCAATAAATATGGAAAACAAAACAATGATCCAAAGATTGGCAATGTTCAATAAACATTCAATCCCCAAGAAAGGAGATACCAAGCAGTATAGCCTTTGACTGAATGGATCATGAGAAACTATGAGTTGTCCTGAAAGAAATGGGTGTGGCTCAGCACTTGATTGTCCCGATGCATAACCTGTATTGCGGACAAGAAGCTACTATTAGGACAGAAAATGGAGATACAGAATGATTTCCTACAGGCAAAAGTGTAGCTTCCCCTTCTCTGTTCAATCTGTGCTCAGAACATATCATATGGAAAGCTAGACTAGAATCAGATGAGAGAGGAGTGAAAATTGGTGGGAGAAACATAAATAATTTAAGATATACAGATGACACCATCTTACTGGATAAAGGAAGCAATGATTTGTAACAATTAATGAAAGTGAAAGGAGAGAGTGCCAAAGCAGGACTGCAGCCGAACCTTAAGAAGACCAAAATCATGGCTACAGAACTACACAACTTTAATGTTGACAATGAAACTGATATACTGTAGTGAAATTGAAATAGTGAAATATTTTGTGTACCTTGGTTGTCATCAATCCTAATGGAGACTGCAGCCAAGATATCCAAATAAGACTCAGAAGGACAGCAGTGAAGGAATTAGTGTAAGGATCAAGTGTAAAGACGTGTCCTGAGGACCATGATCAAAACCCATCCACACTCTTGTATTCCTGATCACCATGTATGGGTGTGAAAGCTGGACAGTTAAGAAAGCTGACATGGGAAAAAATGATTCATTTGAAATATGGTGCTGGAGGTGAGCTTTGCATATGCCCTGGGCTGCCAAAAATACAAACAAGTGGGTTCTAGGGTGAATCAAGCCTGAACTATCTTGAGAGGCAAAAATGATAAAACTGAGGCTATCCTATTTTGGGTACATCATGAGAAGGCAAGATTCTTTGGAAAAGACAATGATGCTGGGAAAAGTGTAAAGCAGTAGGAAAGGAGGAAGGCCAAATATGAGATGGATTGACACTGTAAAGGAAGGCATAGATTTCAGTTTATAAGAGCTGAGCAAGGCAGTTGAGGACAGGGCATTTTGCATATCTCTCATTCATAAGGTCACCATGTGTTGGAGGTGACTTGACACTTAACAACAACAATATTTTTTTTTTTACTTCCTTACCACCCCTCTGGCTACAAGGCCAATCTGGGCAGTTTACAATAAAATTTTAAAAGGACACAAAATAAAAACTTCATCTAATTGTAACAATCAGTGGCGGATATAATGACAACAAACTTTTTTGTGTACAAGGGGCTGTGTTAATCCATATTTTTGTATAATATATAGCTGTGTCATCTGTCTCTGTTATCTATCCACCACAATTAGACAAACACATTATAATGCTGATGGATTCTTTGTTGTAGCAGCATAGCTAAACAGAAGAGTACTGTATACAGAAGCTGTTATTCTTTTAAATGCAGAAGGTGATAAACACTCCTTCAGAATTTTTTTTTTAGTTTACTTTGTTAATTCTTCCTGGAACTCAGAGCTGATGAATGGAATCATGCCAGAACTTAAGGAACTGATGAATAAGGAAAAGCAATGACAACCCAAAGGCCTTGGTGAGCATAAACCAAGCCATAGTTTGTCCCCTGGAGAAACACTGTGATGGGCTGAATGTGCTATTAGGAGGAAGATTAAGTGCCCCCGCTCCTCAGTTAGTTAATTATACACTCAAATGTTTCCACTATAAGACTTGGAGCCAGGTTTTATTTTATTTTATTTTATTTGCTTTGAATATCTGCACACCGACTGCTTAGGTTGCTTATTGGTTATTTCACACGACAACTTGAACCTGAATATTAAATCCTATTGGCAACAATTCTATGTTATGAGAAAGAAGATGGGGGAAAAGATTTGTGCATTTAGTTTTCATTAAAAGAGCCCTTGTAGTTGAAAAAAAAATATGTACCTGTCAGGTTTTCGACATCTCACTGGGGATGCAAGCAATGCTGTTGGGATTTGAGAACCTGGCTGACAAATTCACATTCCAGTAGTAAAGATAAATCAAGGGTGTTTCCCACTCCCACCGCTTTGCCTTTTTTGTGTATTTTTTAAACACCATTTTGACAGTCGTACCTACAATTGGAGACCTAAGTGGCACTTTGATGCTCTATTCCATTATTAAGTGGCAAATTCACTATAGAACAGATGATGGGCCTTTCCTTTGCCATGGGTGCTGTGAATTAAACAGCTTTCAATAGATCTAATAGACTCAGTGCAGGGTAGGAGGAAAGAAAGAGGTGGGGAATTCAATGGTCTAACAAATTCTGAAACTTTAAGATAGATTTTTTAAAAAAGATTTTGGAATATGCAAACCATGCAAAGTTTAAAACTGAACTTCAAGAGACGTTCTGAGTTTTTAAAATTATGAGAACACATACAATAATCAGAAAGCATAGAAAGCTCGTAATTAGTCATCTCAATCACAGCTTTTTGATAAACCACCTTGTTATGTATCAAACAGCTGGGCAACATTTTAAATGTGAAGATATACAGACCATTTTACATCAATAACCTGACATCATATTAATTGACTTGGTTTTGTACTACTGTTTCCTTGTGCCTACAGGTATGGTTTTCAACTGAAGTAACATTGACTTAAAGTACTTAAATTAATCCTTTTGCCAATAACACTACAGCTAATCAATAAGCCTGGAATTAAACAGTAGTTTTTAGCCATAAGGCAAGCAAGTCCCTGGTTTCCTTTTGTTACAATTCATTAATCATCTAACCACTCCCATTGAAGCAACCACCCTGTCTGAAGCCAAATGTCTGAGGTCAAATAACTATACTACAATAAATAGAACAACTGGATTCTAAATGAAGTTGCCCACATGACTTTCAAAATAGACTCAAACTTTAGAAGTACCCATGGTAACCGTTTATGTTATATTTTCTTTTAATAAAATGTAACCTCATATCTACATAAGTGGATTTTTTCCTATTAAGATAAAAAAAACAAAAATGTAATACTTGTTATACCCCAAAGGATAATTGGTCATCTATTATCTTTTATTTTTAAGATTATTAAAAGCTAAGAAATTACTTTTCAAACATTGATCTGGTGAGATTACACAGGAAAAAAGATATCAAGCAATGAAACTTCTATTAATGCACAAACTTCTACAATATTTGCTGCAATACTTATCTCTGGTTCTGACAATTATATCAAACTGATCAGTATCTCAAAAATAGGCTGTGGATTACAATTTCAAAATACTTAGTACTGCACATCATTTTCTCTTTAAAAAAAACTTTTTGGACTAGAAAGACAAAATTCAATTATGCTTTTATCCTCTTTAATTAGTAATCCAGCAGAGAAATCCAGAATCACAGGAATAATATATGGTAGTTTATAGCATGATGTGGTCCAGAAGAAGTAAAATCGAAATACCAGCTTGTAAAATATATTAGATAGTTTTTTTTTTTTTTTTTAAAGAAAGATGTTTTCATTATTGGCATTTTTCCATTCTCAAGTGAACAGAAATGTGTTTTTCTTTTTTCTTTTTTAAAATGTAGTGAAGCAAATTAAAATAAGGACTTTCTAAGTTACCATTGCTGGCCCTTTGCTGATTGTGGTAAATTATAAATTATGCAGTCAGTGTAGGCCAACAAAAGAAGACATCTTCAAATCTCAGTCAAAGGTAATTACTTAAGTCGGCTGAATGTTCCCCTTTCATAGAGTGTGATCTCTCTTTGACAGCTCGCACTGACAGATGACCTTCTCCACAACATCCTTATCCTTCGGATCATGAGCAGTGCGCCTCTCTGCTTGAATATCTCTATATATTTGTGACACTAAGCTTTCAAATACAGCTATTGACAAATCAGGACATCAGTCTAAGTGCTGGTCTTCCTATCACTCACAATAAAGTAGCCATCACTTGTGGTGTTGTAGAGCAAGCCCATCTCTGAAAAATGAGTTCTCACCGAGTGCTAATTTGACACAGCTCGCTTGCCTTCCCATAATTGCTCTGTCATTGTCAGTTGGCAGTTCGGGCTCATTCCTGGAAGCTGCGCCGTACAATTGGATACAATTACTCCCATTTACCACCACTATTATGCCACTGATGTTGCCCAGTCCGCATATTGACATGCCTCATTAAACCTGGATGCAGGCCATTAATGAACATTGTTAGCATTTCTCTTAAACTTTTTTGCCTCTAATAAACAGTCAGTGTTCCATGAAGGAGCACTGCCATCCTTGTGATATGATATTTATTATCTTCTGGGAGAAGGGGTGGGGGTGATTGGAGAAAGAGAGAGAGAGAGAGAGAGAGAGAGAAACTGTAAATGGAAGCCATACAGATGCTGTAAGAGAGATATACGGTTAGATCAGGTGAGAAAAGCACTGATCACTAGGACCTTTCTCCATCAGGGGCATCCTACTATTAACCAGATGACCTTTTCTATCCAAAAGGAGACAAGGAGGGTAAACACAATAACCTCACAGAAGCCCAGTTGCGGCAGGTTTCTCAAGGTTGCTGCAGGTCCTTGTCACTAAGCTTTAACTCCCTCCTTCCCCCAGGTGGTGCTATGTGACACTCCAAAGATTTGCTTAAATTTTATTTTTGATTTTTCTCAACAACAAAAAAGAGAGTACAGATATATGATTTTTTTGCCCTGGGTCCTCGATCCATTATGTCCAGCTAACTTCCCCATGCATCTTTTATTCGGAGATAATTATGTGTTGATCAGAGGAGTCAGTGGCTGTCACCCGCATGGCAGGCACACCTGCTGTGTGACATAGGTGGTAACGATGGCATGCTCTTGAGCTGTCATGACAGGGACAAGGACTTTATTGTGTATATGTCACCATTTCTCTTAGGGAAATTATCCTTTCCTGCACAGTGACAATAATGAACTGTATGATACTTTAATAAAGCCTGATGCTAGGGCCTTTACTTGACCATCATTAAAACCACACATCATTCATAAGTTGATAGGGGAGGGATTTGTAAAGCTTCTTCATGTATAAAAATGAATTTGCCACATTTCACTACAATATGTTGAGGTTTTGTGTCCTTTACATCACTTCCTTTTTGTATAATTAATCCAAGTATGGTAGAGCCAGTACAACATATTAGTTATCCCAAGCTGGTGAACATTTGGCCCCCTGCATATCATCCACCACTAGCCCCAGCCAGCATGTCTAACCCTAAGACATTATGGAGTTGTAATACAAAATATCTGGTGGTACAAATATTCACCATCCTTGGCTACAGGCCATTGCTATTGGACCAAGAAGATAGATCTTTCAGAGCACCAATTGTAATAAGATGAATAGTCAGAGAGATGACAATCTGCACATATTATTTACTACTGAAAATTGTAAACAAAGTGTGGGATAAGATAAAGAAATTTTACCCCAGGTTTCAATTATCTGCTGATGTTCTCCAGAATATCTTCCCTTCATGCTTGTATGTGCAAAACAGTCGGTTCCTGTCACAATATTTTCCCTTTATAATTATTATGGCAACAAATCAACAGCAGCAGCAGTAAACTGCAACTCTAGTAGGCCCATTCAATCAGTAGGGATTTGATGGGTGAACTCCTTCTTAAATTCTGTTGGTCTGATAAGTCTATACTAGCTGCAACTTACTACTGGATTTCAACCATAATTTTCATGGCACCTTAAAACTAAATTTATTTTATTTATTTTATTTATTATTCCATTTCTACCCCGCCCCTCTAGACCGAGTCTACTCGGGGCGGCTTACAAAGAAGAATAAAACATTATAAAATACAATCAAATAAAATCATCAAAGGATATGTAAATCAATCACATAATTATATCAGCAAACTAGAAGATCAAGATGGAAAAAAAAAGCTAAAGAAAAAAGAAAATCAGGTGTTGACTGGAGGGAAGGCCTGCCTGAAGAGCCAGGTCTTTAAATGACTCTTAAAAACACCCAGCGAGGGTGCCAGGGTGATTTCCGGCGGCATGGTGTTCCATAGTAGAGGGGCTACAGCCGAGAAGGCCCGGTTTCTTATTCTTTCCTTCCGGGCTTCTCTCGGCATTAGGCCCCTCAGCCATCTTTCCTGGCTAAAACGAGTGACTCAGGTAGATCTAGGTGGGAAAGGTGCTCTGCCATGTATCGAGGTCCTAAACCATTTAGGGTTTTATAAGTCATCATTAACACTTTGAAGTGGATGCGGAAATGAATGCGAAGCCAATGCAAGGTGGCCAAGATGGGAGAGATGTGCTGGTATTTTCTCGTCCCAGGGAGATGAGAAATGTTTCAATTCAACAACGACAAGAAACCAAGCTTCAGGGAGAAATTTTCAAAGGGAAATTCCAGCTGAGGTGGAAGTGAGGTGCAAGTTTGACACAGACTTGAATACAATAGAGACTCCGAATGACTGTCTCAGCACCAAAAGAAAGCATCTCTCTTTAACCTTGAAACCTCAAGCACCACCCCAACAATTCTGCTGAACATTCTCATTCTCCAGCTATGAGGTGATGACCTTGTTCCCTTGCAGCTGGTTGTTTTCCATGCTTCTGTTAGATCTTGATGATGCTTACTGGAGTCAAGGGGAGGCTTTAATCTTGCCCCTATCCTAGCCATCCTACTCAAGATGGACATTCCCCTGCTGCTGTTAGCTGCAGTCTCCAGAAAAGGAAAAGTATGCGGAGGATGGATAGGAGTAAAACCTACCTCCCATTGTTGTCTTACCCTCCCATGTTCCACTCCATTAATTTTCCCCCCCTTGACCCGGATCAAATACCCAAATGAGCTAGCTGGGAAGAAGGGAATCAGACAGCAGAGAAGTAAGAGATTAGTTTTACTGTTATTCTCCATTCTATTCTGTGTTCTGTTTACTGATAAAAGCAGATTTCTCAACCCTAGGGTTGCCAGGTCAACAGCATCCCTTTCCCAGAAATTTCAGAGCCAGGTTTTGAGATCTTGGGGTGTGCCCTTGTGAGGCTGTGGCAATCACAACATGGGGTGTGTGTGTGTGTGTGTGTGTGTGTGTGTGTGTGTGTGTGTGTGTGTGTGTGCGTGCGTGCGTGCGTGTGTGTGTGTGTGTGTGTGTGTGTATGTGTGTGAGAGAGAGAGAGAGAGAGAGAGAGGGAGAGAGAGAGAGAGAGAGGCAGATAATATGGAGACACAATTATGAATGTAAAGGCCAAAGAATTACTGCTACAAACTACCTGCCTTCCAAAGTCTGTTGGGAGAGACCTGTGATTAGCAGGCTATAGCACGTAAACAATAAAAGGATATTATTAAAGGGGAAACAAGCATCGTTTTCTGAGTCAAAGTACATTTGGATCTATTGGTAGATCTCTGAGCCATTCAAAATGGATCTATTGGTAGATCTCTGAGCCATTCGAAGTATGTTAGGATGAATCTGAAAACCGGAGGAGGGTTACCACGTAACAGCTTACTATTCGCTGAGATTCCATGCCCACAGCTCATGATCTGATGAATGAACTTCAAAACCTCAATCTCAGAGCCAGAGCCTGAGACTTGGCAACCCTACACCACCTCGTTTTATAACCAGGCCATTGAGTTATGCTATTAGTAAACACATGTATGGGTGACTTGGCCGTCAGTCAGATATACCTGTGCTTTCTTCTTGATACTGAATTCTAATAAGAAATGTATGCTTTTCATATGTAGCATTTGCTTCTCTCCTGAGTAGGAATGAAAGCTCTCAGGTATCAAGTTTTGGCCCTGAATCTCATGGAATAGCAAACTGCTGATCCAGCAACATGTACGTGGAGTATTTCACTCTTTGTTAGGACTTTGGCAAGTAAGGAAAGACTTAACTTCCCACATACCATGTTCCTCCTGAATTGTTTAAAGCTACAGTTAAATGAAATACTACTGGGGAATTAACTCAACATGCGGTTTTGACATCACCTTTACTTCCTCCAGTTCCTTGCACTGCTTGCTTCAAGCTATGGCCCAAATCCAAAAGTGGACATGGGGTTTTGCCCCAGTATTGTAGAAATCAACAGTTCAAACATCTGGGCACCAGCAATGCTGAAATCTAGAGGGTAAAATCAATGAGAATACTTCCCAACCTTATTCATTTACCCCTTTCCAGCAAGCATAAATTTTCTTTTTTGTTCAGAAGTACCATATTCTCATCCTGCTTCTTCTTGGGAGGAGGGCTCACACCCATGCTTCAGGGTGGAATTATTAGGAGAAGCTGCTGCTTGCCCCAGGTGTCAAAATGCCTCGTTAAAGTTCTGTCCAACTCCACCTCATGTACGATGATTTCATTCAAGATGAGAGATATTGCATTCACAGTTGTCAGGAAATTCGTACAAATGAGGATGTCTTTACTCAAAACATCTGAGAGAGATGTGGCTTTGTGTAGAATTCCAGGTTTCTTTGTTCTAATGAAGTAGCTATAGTCAAGCTTTGATTTCCTAACAGCACGTGTATGGAAGCTTCATATTTCTCTTCTTTTCTTACAAATGTTGTCGCACAATCAAGTGCTAAAGATGCATCAGAGCTTGAGTTTATCAACTCCAGGGAAATACTTGGTTTATTTTCTTTAACACTTTTTAAACCTTTGTATGTCACTGACAGTAAAACCATGTGCAAGGAGTAAGGCCACTTTCCATGTATGGCCTCAGATGTCCAGGCATGGCTTAGGCCAGTGTTTCCGGACCTTGGGTGTCAAGATATTCTTAGACTAGAACTCCCTTAAGCCTTCAACACAAGCTGTGCTGACCCAGATTTCTGAGAGTTGTAGTCCAAGAACACCTGGGCATCCAAAGTAGGGAACTGCTGGCTGAGGCCAAAACTGTTTAGGACTACAGTCATCTAGAGCTGCTATTCTCAATGAGGGGCATATGGCCCCCTGGGCCCTCCCTCAGCACATTCAAAGGGGGTTGCAGACTGGAAACAATTCTTCACACACCATCTTATAAGGGTTGTTATGTGACTCACACAATCCTGATTCGCCTTATATTTCTTTCATATTGTGTTTATGGCAGTGACAAAAAAAAATTGAGAATGGCTAGTCTAAAGCTTCATCATGTCAGTGCTTAAAACTTCATGCCCTACATAGAATTCACAGCTCTGCCTTGACCTGCCGAAGCCAGTGCCATTTTTAATATGGGTGAGATAGAACACAAGATATCCAAGCCATCTATGGAGAGAACAGGATAGCAGGAGCAGCAGCTATAACCTTCTGCCCCAGACTTTGTTATCTATTGGGGGAGGGCACAGATTCTTCTGTGGAGGGGTTGCTTTTTGTCCCACTGCCAAGACCAAGATAGCCAGGACTGCAACTGACATGATATTTTTAATGGAAGAGCTGTTTGTTTTTGTTATAGATATATAAACATGTTGTGTGGGAAAGGGGGGGCTGATTCACTTTTTAAAAAGTCCTTAATGCTACAGAATATAAGAAATGTCAAACTACATGTCATATTTCTTGCTATATCCAGAGTTTGGAGAAGTTATTTATTTTTTTAAAAAGTCCAAAATTCAATAGCCAGGCTGGCTGATGAATTCTGGGAGTGTTTAAGTCTAAAAAGGCTGCTTTTCTGAGCTTGTCCATCTACCTCAATATTACTTATCCTGAATGGAAGGCAGTGGGTTTTCAGGATTTCTGGTAAGGATCCTTCCCATCACCTGCTACCAAATATTTATTTCCTGTTCAGGGATTTGACAGAAAGGAGATGATCTGCCTCTGAAGTATAATCCCTTCCTCATTGAGGGAAATTATTAATTAACCAGCAGTACACACAAGCACATGCACACAAAACAACACAACGGCTGCAATGGCTTGTGTTCTTCTTACTTTGGTAACTCAAGAAGAGATGGGCAGAAGTAGAGGTATGAGAATCTGTGAGAATTTTGGGAAGAAATCTGTACAGAATTTTCCTCAGTCATGGACGTGACAGCATTTGTCCAGACCTGCTTATTGAACACTGGTGGAGATGATGGGGAAGATGCTGTTTTGTAGGTGTCTCTGTTTGAAGAGGTTCTTGGCACAGCACCCTGTGGCAGTCCTTCCTGGGACTTTGGGAGGGTCTCATGTGGCCTGGTGGAGAGATTTATATCCCAGTGCATTGCACGTAATAGTGACACCACAATGAGGACAAGGGTGATTTGCTGCTGCTGTCTAAATTTCCTGCCATGGATTGGAACATCATCCTATGATGTTTTACCTTTCCATGTTGCCTCTCAGTGACACTATATCAAAGGAGCACCAGGGCTTTCAGGAATTTGAATGGTGTTTGCATGTCACTGAGCATTTCCTCAAGTGCTGGGTCAAAAAAGGGGACTGGGCTGAGCAGGCTGCAATCAGCCACCCCCAGAGGCACCAGGTCCTGCCAGCTACACAAGAACATTGAGTGGGTGCACCATTCCTGGCCTTTTGTTTCTCAAGACTTTGCTGCAGCAGGGGCAACTTTTCTAATGTTGGTTTGTGATTTCATCTCCTGCTGCCTCCTCAGTTTCAGCTTTCAGCACATCTACATATAACACCAGAGATTAGAGAAGATACGTTTTTTGGATTATAATGCCGGCTGTGCTGGGAATGTTGTTGTTGTTGTGGTGGTGGTGGTTGTGGTTGTGTGCTGCTAAGTCCCATCCAATTTATAAGGACCGTAATTCAAGTTATTTTAAGGAGCTTTTTTTTTTTTTTTTTATCATTGTGACACCTACATGGTGAGTTTCTAGGGCAGAGTTCCTATTCCAGGTCTCCTGAGTTCTGGTCTGTCATTCTGTCCCATTATGTTCATTGCATCATACTGGCTCTGAGACTGGCTTAGTTGACTTGCACTACAAAATAACTTTTCCTTGCATGGGCAATCTGCTTTACTAAATACTTATGGCTGAATGACTCATGAATTGCACAGAGAAACTCAACAATTCATTTTATGAATGACTTAGTTTCACATGCTGTGCATGCACTTTATTTATTTCTTAGTATCTCACAACTGCACAGTTGGAAGGTATCTTATGGATCATCAGATCCAGCCCTTGTCAGGGAGGTACAGTGGGGAATTGAACTCCCAGCCTCTGGCTCCACAGCTAGATACCTAAGCTATTATTTACTCAAAGTGCAGGCACTCCTTTAGCAAAGCTGTGATGTTATTTGCAGTCATGAATTATTTAGCAGAAGTTACAGTAAACATTAAGATATGTTAAAGATCGCACAAACACATCTGGTGCTATAGTACTTGATGGACTCAATAGGAATGCATGTTTAATGGGCACATTAAATTTTGTGTGTGTGCACGCGCGTGCGTGCTTGTGTGCACATGTGTATGTGTTTTAAAGACAATGGAAACTGTATAATTTATTATATGTGTGCTGTCAGCCTTGAGGACAAACCTGCCCTCTGGATACATTAGAAATGAAACAAACTGTTGTGGGAAAGCAAGCAAGTGGAAAGACGATGAGCCTGGAGCAATGAGATGATCATCATGCGAAAGTGAATCAACAATTCCCTACTTAACTTTCAGATGTATGGTGTTCTCCTCAGTGTATGTTTCCTGCTGATTGTTAACACAACCATCATTCATGACCAAAATGACTGAACAGGGCAGCACAGCTTGGGTTGTGTTTTGATTGCAGTATCACAAGTGTCAGCATCTGATAAGAGAAGTCAGTTGAAGTCCTTTGTTTCTCTGAAAACTGTGGATTCCACAGGGCTGTGTAACTTTGCATCTCACAGTTCAAAACGTTGAGGTCTATGTTGACTGGATTATAATGACCAGTGTACCTACATTTCCCAGCAGAGGCTCATTCACACACACAAAAAGGCTTTTTGAGATGCATAGCTCCCATGTTGCTTTATTTCCCCTTCTTTGTAACATCTGTTGTCATGATACAGTGCCTTCCAGTTTTTTAATATAATTTTCCCAGGAACGGAAGTTTCTGGCTATAGCTAGGAGGTATTACTGTTTTGGACCACCATTTCCAGAATTCCCCAGTCAGCATGGCAGTAGCCATAGGGAATTCTGAAGGTGGAACTCCAAAGCAAGATCAGTCTTTCACCTTTTACTGAAAGAGGAAAGTGTTGTGTGTGTATCTTGTAGGAAACAGGACCAGCATTTCTCTGTCCAGGTTTCAAGTGGCTGGGTGCCAGGTTCAGGGTGCTTCATGATAGAGAGAGCAAACAAACAGAGCCTTATAGAGAGTGATTAGTTAACATCTTTTAAATGATGAATTAATTAGCACTAAAAGCACGCTGAGGCCAATGTGTACAGAACCTTCTGTTTAAAAGTTCATGTTCAACAAGAGGAGTAAAGTGACCTTTGTTAGGTCTGTAAAGAGAGGAGTAGCCAATGCCTAAGCATTCATCCAAGGTTAGCCTACATGTGCTGGGCTGGTAAAGGAAGCCACCAGTAAGAAAATGTATAGGTATGTTTTGTGGAATTTGAAAAGGCAGCTAGGAACACGGGAAGCAGACCATTCATCTCACTATTGCAACTCTGACTGGCAGCATATTTCCCAGGGTTTTAGGCAGGGTATTGCCTTCCTGGCGGTTCTTCATATTACCTGGAAGTTTTCACACTTTGGCTTGCCAAGGAGGTAGCCCACCACATAGTACATCCGGTTGGGTCCATAGGCTACTGTTTCTGTCCCTTTGGTAGTGATTCACCTACTACCATCAAATATATCCTTCTCCTCTGAAAAATGGCAGGAATCCTTCCATCCACAGCACCCTCTGCAACAACATCCATGCTCTCTGCTGTATACTACCCTGCTAGGAGATCAGAATCAGAGTCCATGAGGAGTGCCTCACATTGACTGTGTAGCTCCAAAGATGGATGTTGCTTCCTGATAGTCCTACTTCTTTGTGTCATATTCCTCTGAGACCTTGCCTTCACCACTTGCCATGCTTCTTCCTTCCACTCTGCTGATCTAAGAGAATGATCTGCTCAACGCTGCCAAAAATGCTTCATCTCCCCCAAGCCAAAGTATACTGTAGGAATGTAGCCCTCAAGTTTCTGTATCTCCTCTTCTAGTGGGACAAACTGCTTGCTCTTCTTGTAGTTATAAATTATGACATCTCCAGACAGGCAAATATGCCACTGCAGTCACTCCCTCATCATCTATGTCTCATTGTCCTTTCTCTGCAAAGTTCCCCTATTAAATACCCACACAAAATGCCCTATTTGCCTTGCACTGCTTCTGTTCATGGGGTCACAAGGACTACAAGTGCAGCTATAGACCTGGCAGCTGCTAGCTCCGTCATCGTCCCAGTGACTCAGTTCCTCTCAACAGTAGTCCCCCCTGTGCAGAAACCAAACAATTAGGGGAACATGGAATCCACATGGAAAATACAAGCTTCTCTGTCAGTGCCTAGGAATAACTAGCTGGGAATGTGAGGGGCAGTCTGTGCCCAGCAACAAGAAGGGAGTAATACCTGCTTGTGAGCAAAGCTAGGTTGGCTTGTTCCTTGGTACTGTGCTAATTGGAAAATGGCTTCTGTTGTGTGAAGTGAGGGAAACATAAATTGCTCTTGTCTTTGTGGACATCAGAGGGAACTCAAACCATGATTGGCAGCCCATCTGGAAGGATCCAGAATGTGGCATTTAAAGTAAAAAAAAAAAAAGGGTTCAAAAGTTACCTTAGTTGGCTTAGCTTACCTCTTAGGAGATGCTATGCTATGTTGTCTGTTCCTAGAAGGATGCACTTTGTGTATGATTCAGAATTATGCTGATGCTATGCTAATGTGTGAGCATTAGGTATTAGTTTAGCTTTGTTATTTTCTGGAATGTTCTCTTAATAGCTTCCAATTTTGTCTCACATTGTATTTTTTGCTCCAAATACTTTTTGAAACCTTTTTGAAACTGTTTGGAACATTTGTTTTTTAATCTTTTCATTATCTTCAATAAAATATAACAATCTTTCCAACTGTCTGGGTTTTTGGGTCTGGTAATGATTTTTGAGTGTGTGTTAAGGTTCTTTTAGTGTTTGTTTGTTTGTTTGTTTATTGCATTTATACCCTACCTATCTAGTTGAACGACCATTCTAGGCGGCTTCCAACATATATAACAACATATAAAAAAAGTTTTAAACATCAATAGACAAGTTATTCAAGATGGAAAAAGAGAGAGAAAAGAAAATATATAAGGATAAAAAGAAATCAAGTATAAACTGGAGGGAAGGCCTGCGTGAACATTCAAGTTTTCAGTTGGTTTTTAAAGATGCCCAGTGAAGGGGCCACACAAATCTCCAGAGGAAGGTTATTCCAGAGGCGAGGAGCTACTGCTGAGAAGGCCTGGTTTCTTGTTTTTGTTTTTTTTTCCTTCTGGGCCTCCCTCAGCATCAGGCTCCTCAGCCTCACCTCCTGACTCAATCAGGTGATATGGGTAGATTTTGGTGGGAGTAGGTGTTCCACCAGGTATCAAGGCCATAAACCGTTTAGGGCTTTGTACATAAGCATCAAAACTTTGAAGTCAATGCAGAACTGAATGGGTAGCCAATGCAAAGTGGCCAGAATGGGAGAGATACGATGATATTTTCTTACTCCACTAAGGAGTCTGGACACTGCGTTCTGCACCACTTGGAGTTTCCGCATCCACCTCAAAGGTAGCCCCACGTAGAGCGCATTACAGTGGTCTAATCTCAAGATTACAAGTGCATGTACCAAGGTGTTGAGCGCCCCAACATCAAGATAGGGATGCAGCTGGGCTATCCGCTGAAGATGAAAAAAGGCGGTACGGACCACCAAAGCCACCTGAGTTTCCATGGTGACCAATGTTTTATGTTATCATATGTTTAATTCCTTTTTAACTGTATTCTTGTTGTCTTGTAAACTCTACTTGTATTTCAAATATTGTGTGCTGCCTTGAACCCCTTTATGGGAGAAAGGAGGCACAGAAGTGAAATGAAATAAAGCAGCTCAGATAAGCAATGAGGCTTAAGCCACTAGATACAGACTCATCCTCTTTTGTGTCTTCCACCATGCCCATACAAAACATCCCTGTTTACTGGTCCTGCTTGCAAGTTCACAGGTGCTGTGAATGCAGCTGTAGACCTGCCAGCTGCTGTCCACTGGGATCTTCAGATGGGACTAGACAAGACCTTTTTTTTCCAGAAAATGTGGATTGCTGCTGTAAGCCAGTGTCGACAATGCTCGGCTAGAAAGACGGTGATTGGACTTCTTATTTGGCAGCTTCCTATGCTCCTAGGAGCTGGGTTTCAACAATCACCTCTTGAGCAGCGATTGTAGCAGGCACACAGAGCAACTGTCACCATGATGAAATGTATTGTATATTTCTGTTGAACGGCTACAGTTTATTTCCTTTCTGTATAATTTGGCACACATACATTTTATACAGATCAGTGTCACCTTTGAGCATCTATGTGGCCACCATAGCTGCAACCCTAATGTGATGGGTGGAGCTGTAAGTGTAAAAGAAATTCCCAGCCTTTACAAAGGAAGAACCCCACAGTAATAAGAATGCAAGGAGGATGACATCAATAATCATCAGAGGTACCCTAGCATTCTAAGTGTGAATGATTCATTATATTGCAATTAACTTTTAATTAACTTTACTCTGCTTTACTTATTTTAGAAAATTAAATAAACTTCATTTTATTACATATGCTAAACCAAGAAGCAGAAGCTAGAATTCTGTTCTAATTAAAAGAAGCAATCTGGCCAAATTGTGTGTAAAGCATAATGAAATGTTTCTCTCTGACTGGTGCCATGTCTTATGTTCTAAAGCACTTTGATAGATTTTGCCTCTAGTAATCTACGTCACATCTACAGTAGTCCTCCAAGAGATAGTGGGACGAGGAGGAAGAGAGAGAGATTTGTTTTTTTTAAATATGAATTTTTGAGTAATATTTTGAGAATCACCCTTCTAGTTATTTTTTTCACCAGAACAGTTCAAGGAGGGTGAGAAAAGGAAAGCAGAAATTACTGAGTTTACAGATCAAGACAGAGGCTGATGGGTGATGAAGTAACAAGAGAACCCATGTTTATGGACACACCTGCTCTTCCTACCCTATTATGCCCCCATATCCTGCAGACATTTCCATCACAAACAGTTAAAAAGAAAGCCTGGAAATGTATATACTGCATGTAGTAACTACATACTTGCAACCAAGCACCTTCAGTATAATCCTGAAATACAATTGTAGGAATCATTTAGAATTTAGAGGTATGTTTTTATTCAGTGGGTAACCTCAGGCAGAGTGAACCAGCCATTTGAGGTGTCAGATAATAGTGTTGAGAATAAGGTTATTAGAGGACTGGGTTGTGTGTGTCAAAAAGTTTGTCTAGAGTCCATCATAGTCAATGGAGCAGAAGTCACAGCCGCCAAAGACAGGCAGAGCCAGAGGAGATAGGAGGAGGCAAGTACAAACACAGGTCCTCATAGATATGGGAACATAATGGCACATGTGTGTGCATACACAGAGGCAGGTTAGCAAGTATGCACATATACATACACAGAGGCAGACAGGCATTTACTTAAACACTCCCTTACTTGCATTCTATTCATCTGTTGTACAACCCAGCTGAGGAACAGCACAGTTCACCTTGCCTCCAAATTAGAAATGTTCTTTGTTGCTGCTCTCTGTGCCTGGATTCAAAGCTGAGCAGTGGACTTTTTCACTGGCATTTATTCTCTCATTTTCTTTCTCGCCTCTGCATAGGTTGTAATGAGGTTAGGAGCTTAGCAGGAGGGCCCCCTGACTCTCCACCTCAGGTGAGAAGGCAGAGAAGAATGGGCTGGCTAGTGACATCAAGAGGCTAGGATGGGGTGGTGACCCACATGCCATAATGGACCAGCCTCCATTGCTGTTTTGGACCACTTGAATTAGACTGCTAGACTTCAGATACAATTGTAGATTATTTCACTATTGTAAAAATGATGTTCAGCTGCCAGCCCAGTCAGCTTTGAATGTGGGAGTCGAGATCTTACAATTTGCTTCAGTAGCAAAGCATATTGGGCTGAGCCTGTGTCTTCAAGAACCAGTTGACTTTTCCTTAAAAACTTGGTTATTTGTGGATCTTTAACTAAATAGATAATCAGCTGGAGCAGTAAGCAAATGGATACCCTCCAGATATTTTAGAATACAATCCCTATAATCTTTGACCATAGAGATACTCTGGCTGGTGCTTATGAAACCATGGTCTAAGAAGGGCACAAGTTTGTCTACCTCAGAGACAGAGAATAAGCCAGTTACTGTATCTGAACAATAGTAAGTTTGCCCTTTCTCCCACCAGATTTTTTTCAGGATCATTGACTGAATATTACCTTTTCTCTTTTTACATTTCCCTGACTGTGTTAGTCGTTATCATGACAATCTTACCATTTCCCCTGATAACATTTCTCTGTGTTACCATTTTCATACGAGCATGCCCAAATATCTAGCCTAAACATTATCTTTCTTATCTTCAGTTCACTGCACCATGTCTTCCCATATCTTAATGCTGTGAATAACTTTTCCCTCCATTTATGCTGTTTCTTTGAAAGTATTTATAGGCTTTTACCATGTCCTCAATGAATCTTCTCTCGTCTAGACTATATAAATGTAGATTCTTCAACCTCATCTCATATATCTTACCCTTCCAGCCTCCTTTCTGTTCTATGGAGCTCAGCTGCAGTCCAATCTCATTAATTTGCCAGATGAACATCTGGGAAACGATAAGACAGCTACTATGCCGATGTGCAGTAACTTCACAGGGTTTACACTTTTAGAAAGTATAGAAGTTCATGGGAGCAAGACCAGACATTATTTGGTACATGAGGTAGCAAATATACTCTCCCTACCACCATCGCTGGCACTCCAGGGAGGCTGAAGCTGCTTTCCCATCTCTTACACCAGCTGCCACAAACATTTCCTGGTCTGTGTGAAGCCATTTTCTGGAAGCTGCTGAGTGGTATGCATTGGTCTTCATTATCATTTTCTCCTGCTCTTCCCTTGGCAATGTGCGGAGGTGACAGTTACCTTTCTTTCTTTCTTTCTTTCTTTCTTTCTTTCTTTCTTTCTTTCTTTCTTTCTTTCTTTCTTTCTTTCTTTCTTTCTTCCTTCCTTCCTTCCTTCCTTCCTTCCTTCCTTCCTTCCTTCCTTCCTTCCTTCCTTCCTTCCTTCCTTCCTTCCTTCCTTCCTTCCTTCCTTCCTTCCTTCCTTCCTTCCTTCCTTCCTTTCTTTCCCCTTATACTGATGTTGGTGGAGGGGTGGAGATGCTGTTGCCACCACCCCATATTAGGAGGAATGGTCTCCCTACCTCTCAGCATTAATCCAGAAAAGTTTGCTTTGTTGGCTGGCTTGGTGGTGGGGATAATCTTTGTTTTTACTTCCTGTGCTTGCTGGTGCCAGGAAGCAATGGTGAGGGCAGTAGCATTTTATATATGCTGGGTGGTGGCTCACCCCAAACAGGAAGAGTTTGTCACTTCACAAAGACCCTTCTGCCTTTGATTGTGGGAAACACTGATCAATACTTAACAGCTAGATCACCCACCCACCCCCTATCTTTTTGTCAACCTCCTCTTCTCCCTCCTGTCCAATTTTTTAGGATGGTCTACAAAAGAGATGGACAATTTCTGTAATTTTGAGGGCTGATCATGCCTGTTGCACACCCCCAGTGACCCCTGTGTGTTTTGCCTCTCACACAAGTTCACCTTTGGACAGAACTTGTTCTTTTTCCCTTTTTCGCTGCCACCAGAGGATATTATCCTCACTATATCAATTATGAGTCTAACACTCTTGCTGCCAAATAAAACAAGGTTTATTTAAGGATTAATAAGTGAATCACAGAAGGAGAATCATGGATGTTAGATTATCATTAATTCAATAAACGTGTATTTGATTACTTATAATCTTGCTTGTATTCAGTTACTTTAATCAAGGTCTCAATGTACTTCTAATTCCTCTTAATTCTTCAATATTCTCTAACTAACCAACTGTCCAATGACTAGTCTAAACATTTCTCCCTAACTGTCTAAATGCTTCACCATCTTTTTCCTAACTGACTCTCTGTCACACTCTGTCTCTGTGGCACTCCCAGATCCCTTGACTCCACCCCTCCTATCCTGTCATAGGCTCCTGAACTGGAGCTCTAAAATGACTGACAGGAGTGACGTGTGGGCTGTCCGCCACAATGCCATTCTGAGGATTTCAGGGACCTGTGCCCTCAACACTGCTCAGTTTTTAATTTTCACTTTAAAACTCCTTTGGTGTCCTCTAAGAGGCATGGGGGGGGGGCAATGTTGTCATACTTTGGATAGCCCTGTGAAGTGATTGAAGAGAAAGAATAAACACAATGGGGACTTTGCTATCTTAAGTCGCATTTCTGTCCTGACACAGTACACAGGCTGGATTGAGTCTTTTCTCAGCTGATGGCATACTCAGAGCAGGGAATGACGTAAGAAAGATGTTCATCCTTGGACCAGCAACAAGCAAGCATTCCTGATAGTTAGATGCCAGGTCAGGACAGAAATGTTTCAGAGGGCTTGGGCAGAATACTAGAGGAAGAGGGGTAATGACTATCTGAGGCAACTGCCTTACTCTGCCATATATTAGAACTAGCTCTATTGATCCATACATTGAGTTCCTTAATATGTTAGAACGCAAGTGGGCAAAGTGTAGCCTTCCAGATGTTTTTGGGCTGCAACTCCTAGAATCCCTCACCATTGGCTATCCTGGTGAGCAACATCTGTAGGGCTGTGGTTTGCCTACCCCTGCATTTGGGGAACCACTTATGTACTAACACACACACAAGTTTCAGTAGCAAGCATACTACTGTGTTGCAATAGCATACAAAACCATCTTCTGATACAATAATGGCAAGGAAACAATGAAAACATTGGTTCATACTTTCTATTCCTCACTACATATATTATTCCAATTTTTTAAATGGCTCAGGGTTACATACAATTCCTGGTGAAATTTACCAATATGCAATAAGAAAACACTTCTGTTGGGAAGTCATGGGCTCCAAATAACATTTTAACCACAATGCTATGGCCACATCTCCCCTCCCCATCCCAATATAGGTGGCAAGTCAAACTCTTTTTCAAAAGAAAGACTAACAAAGGTGTGATTGGTTTTTTGCTCTAATTAGATGCTGAATAACCGAGGAAAGGCCATGTAAAGAAGATAATCTGTCTTCATTTCATTGCTTTGTTCCACACATGGATGCAATTGTATGCACGCAGCACATCATAAGCTTGTGTCTCCAAATACAGGCCTACACAAACTGGAACCAGGTGTGTTTTCTTTTTCCATCCTCTGTTTCAGTGATATTTTCAGCACCTCCCTCGGTGTGGGTGACCTTATACTCAGTAGTACTTGTAGAAGGGGTAGCCATGTTAGTCTGTGCAAGCATTATAGGTGGGAAAAAAACAAGTAAAAAAAGACAAAGCATGGTGGCACTTTAAATACCAACTTTATAGATATATTTAATATGAGTTTTGTCTTGTGTCTGATGAAATGGATTTGTCCATAAAAGCTCATATTAAAAAATATAAAAGTTGGTCTTTAAAGTGCCCCCACGTTTTGTCTTTTTTTTTCCCCCACTAATTTTTATTTGTTTTCACATTCCCAGTAAATCCTTTTGGTAGAATCAGACTAATGTCATCACTATGTTAGTGAAAGCTGGCACTGCTGTGAATCCTTCCCGTTAATCACTAGACTTTAGAGGACCTGGACATCTTTTTTAGCTTGGGACTCCTCTTAAAACTAGATTTTTATCATGCTTGCAATGGAGTGACAAAAATATGGGAGACAAGTTACGTAGTAATGCATACACATTTGGCACTGTGGGCTAAACCGCAGAAGCCTGTGCTGCAGGGTCAGAAGACCAGCAGTCGTAAGATCGAATCCACGCAACGGAGTGAGATCGCAGTGCTTTGTCCCAGCTCCCCGCCAACCTAGCAGTTCGAAAGCATGCAAATGTGAGTAGGTATATAGGTTCCATCATGGTGGGAAAGTAAAACGGCGTTCCCTAGTCACACTGGCCACATGGTAACGGAAACTGTCTTCGGACAAACGCTGGTTCTACGGCTTGAAAACTGGATGAGCACCGCCCCCTAGAGTTGGACACGACTGGACTAAAAGAATGTCAAGGGGAACCTTTACCTTTACCTAAGTTGATCATACCCATTGATTTCAATGGGTGTATTCTAGTCCCAATCCAACGTATTATTAAACCAAAAATGCTATCTCATAGCAATCATCTTTAATAAACTGGGAGATCACATTTGTCACGATAATAGCAACCTATGGAATTCATATCATTCATAGATCACTGCTATATGTCCTTGATGAGTGTTACTCAGATTGTTCCTGGCCCCAAAGCTATTTTGTACCCTCCACTCCTTTAGATAACTATGTATATTAATTCAGCTGCAACACAGGCAAGCAACCTTTGTCTTCCACCATTGCTCATAATCCCCATTCCATGCTCTACAACTGCTTCTACAGTTCTGATATGTTAGAGCAACATAAGCCAAATTTGGCAGCCTTGATAAGAAAGAAATACTCAGACCAGATGCAGTTCTGCATTTTAATTGCCCTTTAATCATAACACTACTGGAATAATACAGAATTAGCTTCCATTGTTATGATGCTAAATGTATATACCTGGAAAGTATATTTTGTTGCAGGAAGGACATATATATTGTAAAGCTCAATATAATAAAAGCCATTCCGGTATTATGGTTAAAGTGTTGAACTTATACCTTGGTGATGCAGGTTCTAATCCCCACTGAGTCATAAAGCTCACTGGATGATGTTGGGCCGATCATGCTTTCTCAGCCTGGATACCTCATAGTATCCAGTATAAAGGAGGAAAGTGGAGAGTCATGTGCACCTTCTTGATCTCATGACAGGAAGCATGGGGTATAAAAGAAACTAATAATAAAATATATAAAAATAAATTGAAGAATTAAAACCAGGCACCCATAAGGAAGTACATGTTCCTCAGTTCTTCTTTTCCTACCAGACATTGGAAATCATCATGGTTATTTTGACTCTGTATGTGGCAACACTAAACAATGATGTTGTGTTGTGTCCAAATCGGAGCTTGGAATGTTAGGTTTAAAATTTAGTTAAAGTTAAGCAGTACATATTGGGACATTAGCTTTATGCTATTAACATTTAAAAATGAAAACATTCAACTCATTAAATTAACATTATTAAAGCATTAATTAAAGCCTTCCTTTGTGTATCTGGGAAATGTTACTCCATGATCCTCCACAAAAATAGAAAGAGGCCTATATCTCTCAAAACTTAGATTTGGTTGTGTACGTAGCATTGCTAACATGTGCTGAATTATGAAGAAAGCCAAAGAGTTCCAGAAAGACATCTACTTCTACTTCATTGACTACGCAAAAGCCTTTGACTGTGTGGATCACAGCAAACTATGGCAAGTTCTTAAAGAAACGGGAGTGCCTGATCACATTATCCATCTCCTGAGAAATCTATATGTGGGACAGGAAGCAACAGTTAGAACTGGATATGGAACAACTGATTGGTTCAAAATTGGGAAAGAAGTACGACAAGGCTGTATATTGTCTCCCTGCTTATTTAACTTACATGCAGAATAAATCATGTGGAAGGCTGGACTGGATGAATCCCAAACCAGAATTAAGATTGCCGGAAGAAATCTCAACAACCTCCGATAATGCAATGATACCACTCTGATGGCAGAAAGTGAGGAGGAATGAAAGAACCTCTTAATGAGGGCTGAAAGAGGAGAGCATTAAAAATGGTCTGAAGCTCATCATCAAAAAAACTAAGATCATGGCCACTGGGCCCATAACCTCCTGACAAATAGAAGGGAAAGATATGGAAGCAGTGACAGATTTTATTTTGTTGGGCTCTATGATCACTGCAGATGGTGAGAGCAGCCACGAAATTTAAAGACACCAGCTTCTTGGGAGGAAAGTGATGAGAAACCTAGACAGCATCTTAAAAAGCAGATACATCACCTTGCCGACAAATGTCTGCATAGTAAAAGCTGTGGTTTTTCCAGTCGTGTTGTACGGAAGTGAGAGCTGGACCATAAAGAAGGCTGACCAATGAAGAATTGATGCTTTTGAATTGTGGTGCTGGAGGAAACTACTGAGAGTCCCCTGGACTGCAACGAGATCAAACCTATCCATTTTGAAAGAAATCAACTCTGAGTACTCACTGGAAGGGCAGATCCTGAAGCTGAGGCTCCAATACTTCGGCCATCTCATGAGAAGAGAAGACTCCCTGGAAAAGACCTTGATGTTGCGAAAGTGTGAAGGCAAGAGGATAAGGGTATAAGAGAGGATGAGATGGCTGGACAGTGTCTGTGAAGCAACCAACACGAATTTGACTAAACTCTGGGAGGCAGTGGAAGACAGGAGGGCCTGGTGTGCTCTGGTCCAGGGGGTCACGAAGAGTCAGACATGACTAAACGACTAAACAACAACACCTAGCATTGGCCCAATTAACACAGAAACCTAAGTTACAACTGTGAAGAGCCGATGGCATTTCTGGAGGCTTCTGGTAACTATAGTGTAAGATCATTAAGAGCCCCAAGGTTGAAACCCATTGCTCTGAAAGAACAAATTGACTGCTCCCATTTGGACTATTCTAGAATACAGTCTGGATGAAACTACAGGCACAAAAAAAAAAAAAAAAACTGGTTTCAGAAGCCTTCATACCCCTTGAAAGTGGCTACAGCAGCCATGGCAACCGATTCATATTGCAGCCAAATCAGCTTTATAGCACTAACCATAACTTAGCAGTAAGTCCTAAAGCACAGTCTTCTGTCTTCATCGGATAAACTTGAAAAATTATGTTATTTGAAAGAAAACCACAACCCAGAAGCCTCTGTGCAAGACAAAGCTGAGATGACTTGCATGGTCCCTCTCAAAAAATCACAAACAGAATACTGGCCACTATTTTTATTCAGGTTTCACATCAGCACACAGCACTCCAGGTCAAAGTGCTCTCAGATGCATATATAAATAGCATAACTATAAGATGGCAGCAGTCAATGGTTCTGATCTCAAGTCTGGAGCTCTGATCAGCAGCATTCCTGAGCTTTCTTCCCCAGGCCTTTGTCACAGGGCAGGCAATGATAACTGAGAGAGTTCTACCTATAAGAATCTTGTGATAGATGTGTCACATCCAAACTCTCAGGCTACAGTTTACTTGTTGTTGTTACATGCTGCCAAGTTGCTTCTGTGACTTGTAGTGAGAAATCTCCAGAATTTCCTGAAATCAACAGGGCTACTCAGCTCTTGTAGCATCAACCCTATGAAGTCAGTCCATGTCATATTTGGTCTTCCTTTTTTTTTTTTCTCTCTGCTGCCTTCAACCTTCTCCAGTATTATTGTCTTTTTCAGGGAATTTTGCTTTCCCACGATGTGCCTAAAGTAGGACAGCCTCAGTTTCCTCACTTTTGTCTCCAGAAATAGTTCAGGCTTGATTTGCTCTAAGGCCTACTTGCTTGTCTTTCTGGCAGTCCGGAGTATCCACAAAGCTCTCCTCCATCACCACATTTCAAAGAAATCATTTCCCCCCTGTCAGCTTCCTTTGCTGTTCAGTTTTCTCACACATACATGGTGATTGGGAATACAAGAGTGTGTATGAGTTTGGCCTTGGTCCTCAGTACACAGTCTTAATCTTGATGATCTTTTCTAATGTATTCATTGCTGTCCTTTTGAGTCTCAGTGTTCTTCTGATTTCTTGGCTGTAGTCTCCATCTAAATTGATGATTGAACTACGATATAAAATCTTTCACTATTTCAATTTCTTCATTGTCAGCATGAAATCTGTGTACTTCTGTAGTCATGATCCTATTTCTGTCACCTTTACTTTTGCTTCTCCCCCGCCCCATAGAATTTTAAGTGTTTCTTTTGTTTTTCTTTTGTTTCTACTACAAATTGTATCTTTTCCATTCTCCCTTAATAATATCACTGGTTGTAATCCATAGTTCTTCTAGTTCATAGTCAATTGAGTTAGCTAATTCAAATCTGATCTTTATGTGGACTTTAAATTCATCAAGAATGTTGTTTAAATCTTATGTTGGAACTACAATTCTTTTAGGGTTTTTTGCCAGCTTTACTGTTAACATTAACAACTCATTATCAGTGCCGCAATCCACTCTTGGTCTTGTTTTGGCAGAGAGAATACAGTGGACCCTTGACTTACAGACGGCTTGACTTACAGACTTTTTGAGTTACAGACTTCTCTGGCCACAAAATTTAGGTTTGACTTGCAGACTGAGATTTGACTTACAGACCAGAAAAAAACCAAAATGGAACAAAAACGGCCTGTTACGGGATTAATCGGTTTTCAATGCACTGTAGGTCAATGGAGACTTGACTTACAGACTTTTTGACTTGAGAACCGCCTTCCAATACGGATTAAGTTCTCAAGTCAAGACCCCACTGTATAGCTTCTCCATCTCCTCCTTTGAATTATATTTAGTGATGGCCACACATATAGCCATATGTTCTGCTTCATCTTGAAATAGGCTATAGCTGATCCAGTTTAGACACTTTTCTTCAATTCCAACGTATGCCCATGTTTAAAATTGTTTCAGGTCATTTAAAATTGTTTGAACTTGTTTTATTGTTTATAAGCCACCCTGAGATATTTAGACATAGGATGTGACATACATATTTTAATAGATAAGAAAATAAAATAAAAGATTGGGGGGACATAGATCAACTGCTTTTCAGAAGGAAGACACCTTGAAGATACACACCAGTTCCACAATAAACTATACCAGAACATTCCCACTGACACTTGAGAGTGTGATGTTGTGGACCTCAGTTTCTGCAAATCCAGTTGCTGCATAGTTAGAAGAGAAAATATTTAAGCGCTCACTTGAAGGAAAACTAGCACGTGGTCAATAAGCTGTCATAACAAATGATCCACAGCAAAAGAAAGAATATTAAAACCTGCTCCCCCAGCAGCTCACATCTGAGTTATTTCTTCTGATGTTGACAAGTCAGAGGGCCAAACCAGATGAGACCATGCCTGGTTAACTACTTGTATGCAGGGTCAAAGTGACACTAGGTATGTTACAGTGCACGTAATCCTCACACTAAATGTCAGCTTGTGTGGCAGCACTGCAGACCTTCATGCATTAAATGCAAAGAAATACAGGGATCAGCCCTTTCAATTTCATTCCCTTGAACCACATCTCCACCCCCAACACACAGAAAATGTGCTAGCATGTTGGTCCCCATCTGATCAGAATATTTTAACCACTTCCCTATTTGGTCATGTTAGAGACTCATTGCCTCACTTTTGCCCACTCACTGTAGAATCTCAAATCTCCGGTTTTGTAAAAAGCACTCTGGGCTTTTTCACTTCCCACTGGAACCAAATCTCGTGGTTCCTTTTTCAGCTGCATTGCATAAAAACTGGGCTAAATGAGGTCAATGTAGTGAAGAATTCAGGATTCAGCTGAAGTAGACACCCAATCCTGCTTACAAGTTTTATTTGACATAAGTTTTGTGGACTGGAGGAGTCAGTGGAATGCCCATAGTGGAGTAGCTCCTCCAACTCAGCACATATATCTCTATTCTTTCTATATGGACTTCCAGGGACTACCCTTATTGATCCTTTGCAGTAGAATTTGGGGCATGCCCACTGGGCATCCTCAGCACCCTGGGACAGCCCACCATCAGGTAAGGTAAAGGTAAAGGTTCCCCTTGACATTTTTAGTCCGGTCGTGTCTGACTCTAGGGGGCGGTGCTCATCCCGCTTTTCAAGCCATAGAGCCAGTGTTTGTCCGAAGACAGTTTCCATTGTCACGTGGCCAGTGTGACTAGAGAACGCCATTTTACCTTCCCACCGAGATGGTCCCTATTTATCTACTCGCATTTACATGCTTTCGAACTGCTAGGTTGGCGAGGAGCTGGGACAAAGCGACGGGAGCTCACTCGGTTGCGTGGATTCGATCTTACGACTGCTGGTCTTCTGACCCTGCCATCAACTAACCACTAAAAGCAGGGGCGTTTGCCATAGTTTGTCCTCTCTCTTTTGGTGCTGGTGAGGATTGGAGCACATCCAGTGGCCTCCCAGTCAGAATTCCCATGGCACCTGCTGGCAGTACTCTTCTTTCCTTCCACTGATATAGAAAAGGGTAGGCAGTAATGGTTCATCCTTCTTGCTGTCATCATTTAACTCATCCACTGGGAAAGCATATAAGAGAAGAACAGGGATAAACAGCACAAGGTATCTCTGGAGGAAGATTTCTATGACAAGACATTTTTTTCCTGTAACCTATGTTTGAGCTTATGGGTGAGTTTGAACATCTTTAGTTGAGGATTAGCTCAACTGAAGATTCAACTTCCATCTGGTTTGGTGCCATTTGTCCTGGGACTGAGATACTGAATGGATTAAGGCAGCCCATTCAGTACCTCAGTCCATGCTATCCAGTGACTCATAATATGTAGCTCCTGATAGTGGCAGAGGATAAACAAGAAGATGGTAAGAAGGGTGATGGGATAAATAAGATGATGGATATCTATTGTTTTCTCCCCACTGCTAATAAGTAGAAATGACTGGGATGCCCTCTAACCATCATACAGTGTAGGCAAAACTGTAACTGCTCCAGTACAGTGGTGCTTTGCTAGACGATTGCCTCGTGGGATGAAAAACCTACAAGATGATTGTTTTTTGCGATCACTATGGTGCCTCGCAAGACTTTTTTTCTATGACCGTGCTTCGCAAGGTTTTTTTTAAAACTGATGTTTTGCAAGACTTTGTTTTTTAGACCGATGCTTTGCAAGACTTTTTTTTTGAGATGATGCATAGGGAACTTCTCAAGACGATTTTTTCACAAGATAACGATTTTCACGGAATGAATTAAAATCGTTTTGCGAGGCACCACTGTACTTACAGATAATCTCACCATACATCCCAAGGATGGGCTGTCCCATGAATTAAGACATGTTACTTTATTGGGGCGGGGGGAGAAAACTAATGTATTTCAGGAGAGTTATCACATGTAACAGTGGAAGGACGGAATGCATATAATGGCTA